>NC_057917.1:29441843-29803972 GCF_018873765.1 Telopea speciosissima | reverse complement strand
CAATCAACTCCATGTCCCCTCGGACTCTAGAACCCACCAATCGTCACCATGATCAACCATATCCATACATACCATCATCGATGCCATCGGCATAACATGTCCTGCATCATAATCTAAAATAAAAAAAGGGTACCACGTGGTGTGAGCTTCACTAAGCCCAACAAGTGAATTAGAACACACAAGCATACACATAGTCCATGAATATAATGCGCATAGATGCATGAATTCATTTTAAATTACTCACCTAGCAACAAATACTAAGTCCGGGTAAAGTACTACCGCACTACCTTAGGTAGCATCCCTGGTCTTGAAGGCGGTGGAGCCTAATGATGTCAAACCTGAGTTGTGATCAGAAGCCTGCTAATTCGGTCTCCCACATGAGTTGATCAACAAACCCCAAACAACCCCGTCCTGGAGTTCGGTTCCGAAGATACGGTCGGATACCTGAACTTGGTCCGCTTCCAGAAGAACTCTCATCGTACAATGGAAATGGTATCTCAAAAAATCTCATCAATCCAACCATAATGGGTTGTCCAACACCTATCCCCCTGTTGGCAAGGGGTTGTAGCACTGGGTTGTTCCATCCTAACTGGAAAATATCTACATGGTATGAGTTGCATGCATACATATATGTATAGGTGCCGAGATCATGATACCGGAATCATCCATCGGCCACACCATCCTCCTGTCTCTCCTATCATAGAAATATTCATACCAAGAGTACGGCGACTACGATACCGGAATCATCCATCGGCCATACCACAACCCATTTTCAAACTTAGTCGAGAATGTAATGAATATGACAACCATATGCAATCATGAGCCCGACATTACCCTCGTCTTTCGAATCCCATTTCTCATACATAATGCATTTTCAATCATAGCATAATCAAAAGCAAGCATATATACAACTAAGTTAATCTATCATTCATGTTGAACAAACATTGAAAGAGATAAGATAGCAATATAATTCAAGCATGCATAGTGAATATCATGGTTATACTATCTAAGTATTCATAGTGAGAGTAAAGCATTCAACAAATAACAATGCATGAGCTGCGGCATACAAGGTTTCAAAGTTCAGAAACACTCCTTAAATTAAGTCAATCTAACCCACTTACCTAGTCTCTCAAACTTAGCCGATCAATCCTGCAACTCGTGCCCTGAGTGTACCCGTATGTCCCCACCGGGGGTTTGTGTTTGCCCTAAATAATAGATTGTACAAGTGTGAATTAGTTGCAACATTCCAAGGAAAATATCTCCAAAATGCCCCGTACTCAGCTGTTGGTTTACCCTAAGTGGTGATGGTGAGTGAGGACTCATTAGGCAAGCAGTTGGTGTAGTAAAGCCAACAATGTGCATGGGTGGCAGATCAAGCGGTTGATGGTGATCCGCCCATGCCTAGTCTTGTTGTATTTTAGCTTGGGCTTGGCCTGTGCAACTGCAACAAGCACAACCGCGTGGTTCGTTGCCCCACTGTGCTGCCCACCTTCCTGCCTCATTGTTTTTTGTTGTGCCCCGCGTTCTATGCAGATTTCTGGCAACAAATTTTTTTTTGAAAGAATTGTTGTTAAGAGGAAGATGACTGAAGAAAGTTTCTCTTCACCCACTTTTGGTTAAAAGAGTTTTAATGCTTGTGGGATCTACGTATTTTGGTAACATGTGATGTTAACCTATTTTATTATTTTATGTGAGGGCCTGATCACATGAGATGTGATATTGTTGGCTGAATTAAATTGTTATTTTATGTGATGCCTTATGAATCAATTAATGTTTGATTAATTGTGGTGACCATAATTGTTGAAACTAATACTTGCAAAGGCTAGTGATTATGAGGTTGGCTTTCTAATAAAAATGGATGGCTAGATTGACATGATTTATTTTCATTGGGTTATGGGTGGATGTGATGCTTCTCTCTTTCTCTCTCTTCCCCTTTCTTTTTATAAACAAATGTACTCCCCATGGGCAACCCAAATTTGGGTTAATTTCTCCATCGGGGTTTCAAATTTTTTTTATTGGAAAAGAAAATGTATAGATATTTTTCTAGGTTTTCAATGTAATTTTTAGAGGAGATAGGATTTTCCAGTGCATGTTGATGGTGATCCACATGTGATCAAAGTTTATGGAGATGATGATCGCCAACTTTGATGGAAGATCAGACGGAGGACATGATCAAGGTGAAGCATGTTCATACGATTTGTGACATCCATGGCATGATGAGCACAAATGTTGTAATCCCATAATCAGATTAATTAATGTTGATTAATTGTTTCTTATCGTCCATGTAAAAATGTGAGAGTTGATCATTATCCCTCTTTCATAATAATACATGTATGATATGGATTAGCCTAGGTTAGTAGACATATCCATGGCCTCCTATTGAAGGTAAGTGAGAGGTGTAATATGACCCTGTATATGCTGGCAGGACATTGCCACGTTTTTTATCATATGACTATCTATACATATCTATCTATCTATGTCAAGCCTGCCCCTAACTAACTGGAATTTCGGATGAAGGACAGGGACCTCTGACCAGTCACCCAAACACACTGTGGAGCATCACTTTAGTAGTTGAATTTAATGGAGAACCCCCGAGGATGTTCTCCTATATACCTGTAAGAAGATGGATTGCAGACCCATGCAGCTGTACTGTCCACAGCATTATGTGCGGCATCAACCCCCAGTACTCTCTCTCCTATCCATAAACATGGGGCCCACACCTGTTCAAATGTGTATCAGACCCTGGATGAGGTGTTGGTGCAAAGCCCAAGTCCTGGGCCAAGCACCTGTGCAAGTACTTGGCCTATATAGCAATGTTGTATTCTCTGGCCGATGCATTGGGCGATTGGCCCAAAGGCCTAGAGAATCGCCCAGAGTAGCTGAAATGTGTTTTTTGGACTCCAGACATATGGGGACAACCCATACAGACCATGAACACCCTCTAGGGGTAGATGGGAATTTTAGGAACCATTACCCACCCCTGGAACCATGTGGACCCCACCTGTGCAGCCAGAATGGCCCAGAATTCAGTTAAAAATGCATTCTGGGATAGGGGAGCCCAAGGCCAAACAGACCCCAGTGGGGCCAACTCTATAAATAATAGGGGGGGCAGTACTCATTTCATTTTACTACCCTAGTTGAAAGAGAGAAAGAGAGAAAGAGAGAAAGAGAAGGAAGAGAAGGAAAGGAAGGGAGAAGGAGAAGAAGGGAAACCTGAGCTGCATCCTGCACTCTGTCTCAGCTGCACACCATCTGCAGGTAATCGACCTTACCTCCATATTCTGCTGCCCTCAGTGTTTACATATTGATCTCTGCTCTGTTGATGGTGTCTCTGGCTAGTAAAGCTCAGAATACCTTGGAGTTGCTTTGGGATACATCTGATCTAACATGCAAAGCTGTTGCATGTAAGATCTGATCATTTTAGACAAGATCATGCTGCTGTTTTATAGCTGAGATTGAAACCAATCTCTGTGTCTAACTGCACAGCCCAGTTGCACCCAGAATAAGCAGTCTGGGCATGGATCTGTGCATGCAAGTTGATCCTTGCTTAGTTTAGTGTAGGAACAACATCCTACCATGAAAGTATACGTAGAACTGGTCTTGCATGCAGCCCAAACAGAAGCCTTGAGCTTGAGCACAGCTTGGACAACTGTTCTCTGTGCTGTCAGAACAGCTGCTGCTTTCCAAATGGGTAAACTAAACCCAAAACCATTGGAACCATTGGATTATACTCCAAAAATGGGCCATGACCATCCTACATGCATCCATGATCGATGTCATGGCAGCCCATGCTGCAGAATCCATGAATTTAGCCCAAAACTCGTCTCAAACAGGCTCTAGGCGATGCACTGGGCGATTGGCCCAATCACCCAGTGAAACGCCCAGAGATACATTTTGGATTGAATTGATGTCCAGTCTTTGTGGGCCTTCACCAGTGACCTCAGGGTTGTGTGATGAGGTGGTAAATGATCAAAATACCCCTCTCCACTAATGTTTGTTGATATTCATACCTTGGGTACCCAAGTGGGCCCCACAGGGTTAGGTAACCATGCCAAGAATGGTTTCAGCTTAACTGCTGACCTGGGTAGTGGTTTATATGACTGTCTGGACCATGTACTAGCTGACCATACTGTTGGGTACCAAGTCAGATTTAATTCCACATCTCTGGATGATGCATCGGGAGATAGACCCGAAAGCCCAGTGCAAGGCCCAGAGAATTCCAAGTGTCATCAGAATAAACACAGAGTCAGACCAGTAATCCTAGACCAACACTAGGATATTAATATAGCTTTGAATATTAATTAACACACATTTATGATCCGATAAATTTGGATTTGATCCCGTGCTCGAGGTGCACAGCCAAACACCGGCCTAAACAGAACCAACAGTTGAACCAGTAGGACCAGAATAAGGTGAGTGGAATTACACCGTGTAGGTAAATGTAACATGACTAATATGTTAAAATGAATCATAATATAAAATTATTATACTGTTTACTTATTTCATAAATTTTCAATTCTATTAATAAAGATATGTTTGACTGCTGGATTCTGTAAATGGACATTGAATGTTGTATGTGAATTGCTAGACTAGATGCCGTAGCCGGCTTGGAAATGAGGCCTATGGTAGCCCGTAGAATGGGATGCGGTTGACACCACCCGACTCATACGATGCCATATAGATGCATTAGGCTAGAGTTTCATCACCCTTGCCAACATGGGTTAAGGTGTTGGATGCCTGTGAGAGTGACCGTATGAAAGAGAAAAAGAAAAGAAAAGAAAAGAGAAGAAAGAAATGTATTGCACCAAAAAGGTGATTATGGGCTATAAGCCAGAGAAATGAAAAGTGATCAAAAGGATGGATGCCTCACAGGTTAATCCCAGAGGGCTGGTCGGGCTGACCTTGGTGACTGATGCAGGAGCTGATCGGTCCTCTTCGATAACTCAATGGGTGTATCGCGGGAAGGGGTTAAAAGTCAACACCAAGGATACATGTATTGGGGATTGTAGTAGCACTAACCTGCCTTAGTTGTGATGTTAGGTGGCTAATAAATAAAATGAACTGCACCTCATGTAGGACTCATATGGTTGTGATTGCATGTGCATGCATGGTGATGTTTTCATTCACGGGCTCGGTGGAGCTCACACTCTATTATGTATGTTTTTTTGTTAGATGATCCTACAGGTGGATGTTACTGTGGCGGGGAAGCTTATCTCCTGAAGGTGAGCTATGGTGGTTATGACTGTATTAGTTTGGACCCGGATGGAGGTCATACTGTTGGTGCGTGTGTTTTCAGTGATAGCTGAGGATGACCCGTGAGGGGTGCTGCTGACTCTACTTTGTTCTTAAGGCTCCTTTTGTTTTTGTTGGAATCTCTTTTTTTGTTTTACAGTTTTGTTTTTGGGGCTCAGGTTACCTTGCCTTGTTTATATTCTTTTGTACAAAGTTGTATTTGGTAGAGTTAGGAGCTATTGTTTCTTTTGGAGTGAGAGAGAGAATGAACAAATACTATATTGTAAATATTTCCTTTTTCTTATTTTACTTTACTTTTAAAATGCTTATTGTAAATATAGCTTTCCGCAACACTCTGAGTTTTACCTATGTATTATGGTGAATGTGTGTCTGTGAATGGATTAACTGCTTCTAGATCCTTGGGATTTGGCGGATTACTACAATGCAATTCGGGTCACCTACCTAATCCTCCCAGGGGACATTTACAGCCAACGGATAGTCCGAAAGAACTATTCAGACTCTGGAGGACATGCTCAGAGCCTGCATATTAGAAATGAACGACAGTTGGGATGCCCACATACCCTTGGTGGAATTTACATACAACAACAGCTACCACTCCACCATTGGCATGGCACCGTATGAAGCTTTATATGGTCAGAAGTGCCATACACCATTGTATTGGGATGAAGTCGGAGAATGGAAGTATCTTGGGCCCGAAATGATACAAACAACCTGCGAGAAGGTGGATGTGATCAGAGAAAAGATTAACGTGGCCCAATCAAGATAGAAGAGTTATGCCGACAATCGAAAGAAGAATATTGAATTTGGGGTCGGAGAGAAGGTATTTCTCCGGGTATCTCCAACGAAGGGGTTACTATGCTTCAACAAGAAGGGCAAACTAAGCCCAAGATACATTGGTCCTTATAAAGTCCTCAACAGAGTGGGACCCGTAGCGTATCGACTGGCAATACCACCATCATTGTAAGGAGTCCATGGTGTCTTCCATGTGTTAATGTTAAGGAAGTACATCAACAACCCGGCACATGTACTCTCAGTTGAACCTGAACAATTAGATGCGGATATGACCTATGAAGAATAGCCAACGGAGATATTGGATAGAAAGGAGCATAACCTTTGTAATCGCACGGTATCATTCATCAAGGTTCGGTGGGGAAATTGTCCCATAGAGGAAGCATTGAGGGAATGCGAAGAGTAAATGAGAGAGAAATATCCCCAACTATTTGAACTACAAGGTAAGCCAATTTCGAGGACGAAATTTTTGTAAGGTGGGGAGAAATGTCAAGCCTGCCCCTGACTAACTGGAATTTTGGATGAAGGACAGGGACCTCTGATCAGTCACCCAAACACACTGTGGAGCATCACTTTAGTAGTTGAATTTAATGGAGAACCCCCGAGGTTGTTCTCCTATATACCTGTAAGAAGATGGATTGCAGACCCATGCAGCTGTATTGCCCATAGCATGATGTACGGCATCAACCCCCGGTACTTCTCTCCTATCCATAAACATGGGGCCCACACCTATTCAGATGTGTATCAGACCCTGGATGAGGTGTTGGTGCAAAGCCCAAGTCCTGGGCCAAGCACCTGTGCAAGTACAGGGCCGATATAGCAATGTTGTATTCTCTGGCCGATGCATTGGGCGATTGGCCCAAAGGCCTAGAGAATCGCCCAGAGTAGCTGAAATGTGTTTTTTGGACTCCAGACATATGGGGACAACCCATACAGACCATGAACACCCTCTAGGGGTAGATGGGAATTTTAGGAACCATTACCCACCCCTGGAACCATGTGGACCCCACCTGTGCAGCCAGAATGGCCCAGAATTCAGTTAAAAATGCATTCTGGGATAGGGGAGCCCAAGGCCAAACAAACCCCAGTGGCGCCAACTCTATAAATAGTAGGGGGGCAGTACTCATTTCATTTTATTACCCCAGCTGAAAGAGAGAAAGAGAAAAAGAGAGAAAGAGAAGGAAGAGAAGGAAAGGAAGGGAGAAGGAGAAGAAGGGAAACCTGAGCTGCATCCTGCACTCTGTCTCAGCTGCACACCATCTCCAGGTAATCAACCTTACCTCCATATGCTGCTGCCCTCAGTGTTTACATATTGATCTCTGCTCTGTTGATGGTGTATCTGGCTAGTAAAGCTTAGAATACCTTGGAGTTGCTTTGGGATGCATCTGATCTGACATGCAAAGCTATTGCATGTAAGACCTGATCAGTTTAGACATGATGATGCTGATGTTTTACAGCTGAGACTGAAACTAGTCTCTGTGCCTGACTGCACAGCCCAGTTGCACCCAGAATAGGCAGTCTGGGCATGGATCTATGCATGCAAGCTGATCTTTGCTTAGTTTAGTGTAGGAATAGCATCCTACCATGAAAGTATACGTAGAACTGGTCTTGCATGTAGCCCAAATCGAATCCTTAAGCGCAGCCTGGACAGCTATTCTCTTTGTTGTCATAACAGCTCTTGGTTTTCAAATAGGTAAACTAAACCCAAAACCATTAGAACCATTGGATTATACTCCAAATATGGTCCATGACCATCCTACATGCATGCATGATCGATGCCTTGGCAGCCCATGCTACAGAATCCATGAATTCAGCCCAAAACTCATCTCAAACAGGCTCTAGGCGATTGGCCCAATCACCTAGTGAAACGCCCAGAGATAAATTTTGGACTGAATTGATGTCCAGTCTTTGTGGGCCTTCACCAGCGACCTCAAGGCTGTGTGATGAGGTGGTATGTCACTCCCACATCCTAATAAAGGATATTTTATAAGAAAAGGGGTGACTGGGATGACAGGTGTCATCCCATTACTACCAGGATCACAGATACAACGTCCCGAGCCACAGTCTACCCAATTATCAATGCATGATAATGTCGGGGAACGTATCCAAATGGAATAAATTGTTCCAATTACAGAGATTGAGGTTAGTGGAAGCGTAAATCATTTTAAATCATATAAATACCGAGCATCGATTCTCTAGTGATAACACATACTACAGTTACAATATTCTGTATCCATCCATTTATTTTCTTATATTTACACATGGAGTTCATACATGAATGAAGATGAATATAGAAATAAATAAGTAAATCACGCCATAAGGGCACCAATCTTGGGTGTACATCAACATCCAAGTGCGAGCCACCGGCTCCACTTGATTCGCATCCATAGGTGCTCATCAAGAGATTACCTGCATATCAATTAAAAAGAGGTTATGCAACGGGGTTAGCTCCACAAGCTAGTGAGAGAGGAAAGGGGAATCCACATACACACAAACACACAATTTCAAATAGTTCATAAAGCATGCTAATGTTAGATTCATTTTCCACCTAGCACACAAATTCTAAATCAAGTGTATGCTATTGTGATAACTCGGGAGACACTATAGGTCACTTAACTTATCACCACAATGAAACCTTAGTTATCATGAGGGAGCTTGCACCAGTAGAAGCCATCAGACCACCCAGTGGCAGACCCAAATAGCCATCACTAATCCTTACCTGACCTCTCTCCCCCACAGGCAACAGGTGCTCAGACTATCCAACACATAAACCCGTGTTGGTAAGGGTCGTAGCATAAGGGAACAAGAATCCTAGCCATAGATATACTACATGCAAGTCCTATCATCCCGAGAGGTAATCCGGGTGCATCAACGTCCCATTCCATCTAGTACCCGGGTACCGGCACGGCACAGTGCATACAAATCAGGATGATAGTTAACAGTTTTATAATTAATTCTGGGGTTCCGGTACTGATACACCTGGCACCGTGACCCGATACCATAAGGAGAACATTATCACATCACATTAGTAACCGTTCACAATCAAGATCAATAATGCAATGCACAAGATGCTTATACTCATATACAAACATGATAATGATTGCTTAATAGATATTCAAACCCAACAAATCACCCAAAACCCACTCACCTAACTCGAGTATCACCCGGCATGGTTGACATGAATCTCACTGGTGCACCTTCTATCCATCGAGTTGGGTAGCCTAAGAATGCGAGAGCAAACATTAAAAGATGTATAGAGGGGTCCCATGTCATGCCCCCAAAGTTAAAGTTGAGTTTCAACCAAGACAGCATGGACGGACTCACAGACAGAAGCAACAGGGTGAGTCTGTCCCAAACTCCGTTCAAGCCAATAGGTCAAAACACGAGGGACGGATCCACAGATGGAACTTCCACCTGAATCTGTTCCTGCATCCGTTCGAACCCTGAGACATACCCGAGAGCAAACGAAACCACGGACGGAGGCAACAAAGTAAATCCGTCCCTGCATCCGTTCGATCCCTGAAACATTCCCGAGAGGGAACGAAACCACGAACAAAGGCAACAGAGTAAATCCGTCCATGCATCCATTTGAACCAGTTACTGGGATACACTGGATGGACTTACGGACGGAACCACGACGGTGACTCCGTTCATGTGTCCATTGGAGTTCTTTCTGAGATTTATTAAGGTTTTCTCCTACATCTTGGAACCTGGAGTTCACATGGCACTCAGGGTCATGGAGGGGTGTCTTAGGCCCTTCTAGGGTCTCTAAAACCTAGGCCTACCTCATGGATCCGAGATCACATAAGGATCCAACTCATTTGGTCCAATGTAGGGTTTGGTGGTTTAAAACCAGGTAATCAGCAACAAGGCTGTAAGGTGGCTGATAAGAGCCTTCAATAAAGCTTGGTCTTCACTATTAAGGTCTCACTTAAGGGCTAAGCCTCACCTTGAGTCCTAAATGGAACCCTAGGTTAGCTCAATCCCAAGGAACTTACTCAAATCAAGAGTGTAAATGGAGAAGAGGGAGGTACCAAGAGATGGGACATACCTTGGTGAGTGAAGCTCCAATCCCAGCCCTAGCCAGCCTTGAAGATCCACCTCCTCCTTTCTTCTTCTTCCCTTTTCCTTCTTTCCTTCAATCTTTGACCCGACAGCAAGAGGAGGGAAGGTAGGGCAGCCAAATCCTTTTGGCATGCCTTCCATCTTCTTCCTTTCCCCGCCCAATCCTCTTCCTTACTTCTTCTTCTTCTTCCTTTCCTCTTCTCCTCCACGGTTTTGGCTTGGAGGGGGGAGAGATGAGAGAATATGGGGCTAAGCCCTATCTTTTAAGGACCAGAAGAGGCCTTAGGGCTTGTTTTACCTAAGTATCCCTAAGACTAAGGATGGTCTTTTAGGTCTAAATGGGCTTTAAGGCCTGTTTGGCCAAGGTCACAACCTATTAAGTCTAATTGATTAGGTCACCTTTGGCTTAGCCTAAAATCCTACAATGGCATATTAGTTTAAGGGCTTGTTTGGCTCAAGCTAATTAAAGGAACCCATTATTTATTTAAGTTAAGTCTTATGGGCCCACCTTCATGGCCCAACTAACCAATTGAAGGTAAGGGTGGGAGTCCATCTTGTCTGAAGGTCTAGTTATGGTGTCTGGGACACTAAGATGTGGGTCCCACACGAAAATACTTCAAAAGGATAAGAAATAGTGTGGATGGATCCTCAAATAGAACCAGTTTGGTGAGTCCGTTGGTGACTCCGTTGTTACTGTCAATGCCCAAAGCTCAAGAAAAGTTGCGGGGCTTTGACCCATACTTTCAGGACTTCGAGGGGACACTTATAATAGAATTTAAGGTTCAAGGTCACAGGTGTCGATCATTACCACCATGGCATTACCCGTTAGTAAAAGTCTAATTAGACCCGGGGTATTGGGATGTATTTTCGGGTGTGGGTGTAACATTCCCCCAACCTTATAAAAATTTTGTCCTCGAAATTTGATGCGTCTAAAGGTCTCAACGGGTGAGGATTATTAAATAACAACACCTCAAGCCAACTACTACATGGACTAAGTCAGGGGTCCGGTCAAAGTGGGGCAGTGCCTATGTCACGTCCCCATCCCGATGTAAGATATTTTGCCACATAGGGGGTGATTGAGACAACACACATAATCCCAATACCTACCAGGATCACAGATACAGTGTCCTGAGCCACAGTCCACCCTGTTATCATATTATGATAACAGAAAGGAACGCACCCAAATGGAATAAATTGTTTCAATTACAGAGTTAGCGGAAGCAAAATTTAATTAAATCATGTGAAATTATAGAGCATCGGTTCTGTAAAGATAACACATAGCGCAATTTCAATTGTTGTAACCATTCAATCTCTCCTTATAAATAAACATAAACTTTATACATGATTGTGGGATGAATACAAAAATTAAATAATAAATAATTACCACTAGGGCATAATTCTTGGGTGTACATCTACATCTAAGTCACAGCCACTGGCTCCACTTGATTCACATCCAACGGAGCTCATCAAGAGTAGTACCTCCAGCATATAAATTAAAAAGGGGTTGCGCAATGAGGTTAGCTATACCAGCTAGTGAGGGAGCAAAGGGGAATGCACATACATACACACAATCAATATCAAGCAGAATGATGCATACTAATGTTAGATTCATTTTTCACCTAACACACAAATTCTATAGGTCAAGTGTATGCTACTGTGATAACTCGGGAGACACTGAGGGTCACTTATTCTATCGCCCCAGTGAAACCTCAATTGTCACATGGGAGCCTACGCCGGTAGAAACCATCAGGTCACCCAGTGGCAGACCCTGATAGCTATCACTACCCCTGTCCTAGCCTCTCCCACCTCCACAGACCACAAGTGCTCAGACTATCCAACACATAAACCCCTGTTGACAAGGGTCGTAGCATAAGGGAGCAAGCATCCTAGCCACGGATATACTATATGCAAGTCCTATCATCCCGAGAGGTATTTCGAGTGCATCAACGTTCCATTCCATCTAGTACCCGGGTACCAGCACTGCACGGCACATACAGATCAGGATGGCATATAACAGTTTTTATAATTAAATAAATTTGGATTCTGGCACCGGCACACCCAGCACCGTAGCCCGGTACAATGGTGAGAATATTGTCACATTCAATACAGTTCAAATTTGGAATAAATAATGCAATGCACACAGTGCTTATAATTATATAATAGTATGCTTAAGATTACAAAATATATATATTCAAACCCAATAAAGTCACCCAAAACCCACTCATAGAACTCAGGTATCACCCGACATGGTTGACATGAATCTCACCGGTGCACCAGCTATCCATCGAGTTGAGTAGCCTAAGAATACAAAAGCAATCATTAAAACATGTATAGAAGGGTCCCATGCTAGGCCCCCAAGGTTAAAATCAAGTTTCAACCAAGACAGCACGAGCGGACACACGGACGATTGCAGCAAAGGTGAGTTCGTCCCTGATTCTGTTTAAGCCAAAAGGTAAAAATAGAGGGAGTGGATCCATGGATAGAACATCTTACTTGGATCCGGTCGTGCATCCGTTCGAATTCTGAGACACAATCGAGAGTTAGCGGACCCACGGGCGGATGTGTTTCCTTAGTCCGCCCCTGCATCCGGTCGATCCCTGAGACATACCCGAGAGCGAACTGACCCACGGGCGGATGCAACAAAGTGAATGTAACGACCCCGATCCAAGGACCAAGTGGGGCCCATGACACTAAAATCCGATCGGGATGGCACAGAAAAACATTCGGTCAAGCATTCAATATAATCAAAGTGCATAAAATTAAAGACATTATAGTAAGCGGAAGATAATGATTTAAAACTTAAAACATGGTACTGATGGCTCTAACGTCTACAATCCATACTCTCCAAGGAGAGGAACAGAACTTTTAAAAATATTTACAGTCATCCTGGTTCAAGATTTTCCTTCAACATAAATGTCCTTACGACAACATAGTTCTATCTATTTCAAAGTAATAAACTCCAAAATGATCCTCAGATCATCAGTCTTCATCTTGCTCGACGATAGCAATGCCCTTACCCTTATTCATGCCTGTCTTATCTGGAAAAAAAATTTATCATTCAAGGAATGAGTTATCGCCCAGTAAGAAATGACATTGCCAATCATGCTCACAATATAACGTGCAATTAAAATTTCATTTTCTATATATAAGCATGGCATCGTTCCTTATCATTTGAATAATAATCATTCAATCAGTCAATTTCCATAAATCTTTCAATCATTTATCTATTGGTAACATTTCATTCATTTTATCATTTTTCATTTCATTTCAGTCTTAAATCTACATCTAGTACATCTCCATCGTACTACCGAAGTAGCTCTAGTTACAAACCACTAGAATGGGTTCAATGATGGCCTCAACACCCATCTTCATAGGCACTTCATGAGCACTGGGTCGTATGTTGGCCATGCCCGTTGGCACTTAACTTTCTTTTCATTTTCATTCTTTATTAATCATTTTTAGTCATCATTCATGGAATCATGTACCATTCACATTCCCATTAATAACCATAAGATCATTCAACATTCAAGCATATAGAGACCTAACATAGTCATATCAATAAATCTTTACTAAATATCACCATAAGCATTGCATAAACATATGTGTTCAATCTATAATATTAACCATCGATTAACAATGCTTCCTTATCAACACTTCCACGTTCCGATCGTCCAATTAATATCGACCTTTCGAGGGTCCTTCTTCTTCAAATAAGAACCCTAAGTTAAAACCCCAAAACTTAGGGTTCTTATCTCATATCCTCAAACAAGCTCAAAATCTCTTCAATCCAAGATAGGTTCTAGTGGAAATCATCAATTGTAAAATTCTGCTGTCACTGTTTTAACTACAGTGATATAAAAATACAAAATAAATACTTAATGTGCTTAATATTGAACAAGGTTAGTTGATACTGAAATATAACATTCATATATTTATTTCATAATAAGACTTTACATCTTGAAACCCCTCCTAACATAGAGTTCCAAATATTTCAAAAACACCATTCTGACTAAGACAGATTTGGAGTCATCAACTTGTAAAAATCATAAGTCCATTCTCCTGAACTCATATGTTCTCAATACTTTTGGAGGATTTATAAGACTGATTATAATTCATTCAATCCAAAAATTAGATCAAATACATCTCTCAATCTCGGGTACAGAAAACTACCCTAATAGTGACCTGTCTTTGAGCACGAATTTATAAACATCTCAAAAGAACTTATTTCTTAATGAAATTTTCAGGAGATCATATTAACACATATATATACTCCCAATAATTATGTAAGACCATGAATCGATCCATAACTATGGTAGATAACATGAACAATCTTGGGCTACTGTTCTGTCCAATCCAGAAATTTCAGAAACAGGAAAAATCATTTACTTTTTCTCTCATCACTTCTTGTATCCGAATTTTCCATGCTTCAATACCATGATTTAAATTTAGAAAAACATCCATATAACATGAATAATGTATGCCTTCAGCTATATAAAATTCATAATGCATTCTCAAGCATCAAAGCCCTATTCTTCCATCCCATTTAGGAAATCTTCTCTCAAGAGACAAAAATTCAGAATTCAGGGATGGGGAACCTACCTTGTTGAAGAACCGAGTCTTGATCATAGCTTTGGCCCCTCACTCCACCATCTTCTAAGCTCCAATCTTCAACTCAAGGACTCACTCCCCCCTTCCACGATTTTCCTACCCTCTCTTTCCTTTTTCTTTGATTTTCTCTCTCCTATCTCTCCCCCCTAGAATGACTCTCTCTCTCTCTCTCTCTCTCTCTCTCTTCTCTCCCATCTCCATTTCTTTGATTTTTATCCCACTTGAAATATCCCTTATGCCCCTCCATATCTTCTTCTTTCTTTATTTTATCCTCTCATTAACTTATTTCCAACCTTGAAATCTCCCTTATGCCCCTCCATATCTTCTCCTTTCCAGAATTTATCTTCTCATTAACATAATGGCCTCATCCCCCTCTTATCAAGAGTTTGCACAACTCCACTTAAATTCTCTTCTTTTTTTTTGTGACTTTCCCATAAAACCCTTAATGTACCTAGCCTTGTAACAAAATAATAAAAAAACAAAGTCTTCTTATTGCTTATTAGGTGATTTGAACCTTGGACCTATCATCCATAGGAATATAGTAATAACCACTATGCTATTAATTAAATTTGTAATGTTAGGCCCAAAATAAAAATATAAAGCATAACATACCAAGCTACAAATTGAAATAAATTAACATAAATGTCTAGAAAAATGGGGTATTACATCTTTGCCCCCTTAAAAAAATTTCATCCTCGAAATTGACGTACCTTGATCATCAAAATAACTTGGGATACTCATCCCGCATGTTGGATTCAAGCTCCCATGATGCTTCTTGGCTTGTATGATTACTCAACAAGACTTTCACCAACGGGACAGCTCGATTCCGCAAAACTTTATCCTTCTGATCTAGAATCTTCACACGTTCTTTCACGTATGATAGATCTTCATTCAATCGTAACGGTTGGTAGTCCAAAACATGAGATGAATCACCAATGTACCTCTTCAACATTGACACGTGGAAAACATTGTGGACATTAGACAACTCTAGCAGTAAGGCAAGCCTGTAAGCCACTGGTCCAACTCTTTCAAGAATCTCAAAGGGTCCTACATACCTTGGACTCAACTTTCCTTTCTTGCCAAACCTCATAACTCCCTTCATTGGTGCAACTTTCAGAAACACCTTATCCCCTTCCTCAAATTCCAAAGGCCTCCTTCTCACATCTACATAGCTTTTCTGCCAGCTGAGGGCAGTCTTTATTATCTTCTGAATCAGTTCTACTTTCTCTGAAGTCTATTGTACCAATTCAGGTCCTAACAATTATCTTTCACCAACAACACTCCAACAAGTCGGCGACCTACATTTCCTTCCTTACAAGGCTTCATATGGTGCCATCCCAATTGTGGATTGATAACTATTATTATAGACGAACTTAGCCAATGATAAGTGTTCACCCCAACTTCCTATTGAAATCAATAACACATTCTCGGAGCATGTCCTCCAAAATTTGTATTGTCCTTTTCGATTGTCCATCTGTCTGGGGATGAAAAGCAGTGCTGAAATTTAGCTGAGTACCCATAGCTCTTTGCAAGCTCTTCCAAAAATGTGAAGTAAACATTGGATCTCTGTCAGAAATAATGGATACAGGTGCGCCATGCAGTCATACAATCTCATCAACATACAATTTTGCTAGCCTCTCCAATGAGTAGTTGATTCGAATAGGTAAGAAATGGGCTGATTTAGTTAGTCTATCGACAATCACCCAAATTGCATCATGATTCTATGGAGTCTTTGGTAACGATGTGACAAAATCCATCATAATATGCTCCCACTTCCACTCAGGCATTTTTAGAGTCTGTAGAAGTCCTGAGGATCGTTGGTGCTCAATCTTCACAAGCTAACAAGTTAAACACCTTTGCACATCCTGTTGGATAACCTAGAGGGGGGTGAATAGGTTATTACTAGTGAATTTGTCCTTTTTAAAATTTCTTTGAAAAATAAATAAGATAGAGAGAAAGAGAGTGTGCAAATAGAGAACACAAAGATTTTATAGTGGTTCGGCTAAACTTAGCCTACGTCCACTCCTCTCAACCTTGAGAGAATTCACTAGTTTCTTCCTTTCAGTATGGTAGGTGGGAAGAACACATTTACAATCTTTTTATACTGGATAAGAGGATCCCAATCTTTTAAGGATAAGAGAATCTGAATCTTATAAAGACAAGAGAATCCTTGCAATGCCTAAGTACTGTCTAGGCCAATGCAACCAATGCTTTATAAACTTAAAAGCATAAACTAAATACAAGAGAAATAAAGATAAAAATACCTAGGCAAGGAGTATGATGTGTACTCCTTGCAAGTGCCAAATGATGCGAATGTATGCTTGCACAATGAAGATCTTCTTATAAGAGTTAAGAGTGTGAGCTTAGGAAGATTCTTTAGCCTTTGAAGTCAATTCTTGAATAATGCGGACAAGACTTCAATTAGAGAGCAATAATCACTTTTCACCTTTCTCAAAAGTAGAATTTTGGACTGTAGTTGATAGCTGAAAATGTCTGACATGTTCTCTATTTATAGGCTCATTAATGGCCTAAAGAACATGTGTAAAATGTGTTCTAACGGATCTATTTTTCACCAATCCGGTCAACCTGAAGATTGATCCGACGACAGGATCCTAGCCGTTGGAGAATATAACCGTTAAAAACTAGCCGTTTAAAAGTTATAGGGGCATCCGATCAATGTCCGATCGATCGGATCATCGTCCCACTTGATCGGGTCGATCGGATCATTTATGGGAACGTACCCATGCAACTACTGCCAGACCCGATCGATCCATACACTAAGATCCGATCAACTGGATACTCAGACTGGATCACAGTCAAGGCTGGATTATGACTGTTTGGCTGATGGGATTGATCCGGGACTTTTTCCAATCAATTTGGTCCTATTTAAGGGACATGGAGGGGTTCATTTACAACCTCCTAAGGTCTCTAAGTAATGCATATGCTCATTCATTTATTTCATGCAAGTGCAATTACAATCATGCAGTGAGTGTTCTAAGAGTGCACACGAGCATCTTCGTCATTCTTCAATATTCAAGAACTCTTTTGATGTCTTCTATGCTTGTCAAGCTTTGTCATGCTTTCATGGTCAGTTCTTGAACTTCTCTTTATTATCTTTTCTTACTTTGTGTCTTCAAGTTTCATACCTTATTTTCCTGCTGACATAGAGACATATACAAGACCTTGTCTACATGTTTGTTATCATCAAAACACTTATGGAGGTGGGGTTAGAATACCCCAACAATCTCTCCCTTTTTGATGATGACAAACATATGATTTGGTAACAATATATATAGCATAACATTTATCAAAATATCAAAGTTGTCAAACCATATATCAAAATCATATCCACCAAGTATATGCAGTCATATAAAATCCAAATCATAATCATTAATCAATATGATAAAGAGTGGATAATGGCAGCCAAAACATATAAAATCCATAATAAGCCAATCAAAGAGTCTAATTCAAAGATATCACATAGGTCGAAAGCAAATAGTCTAAATCAAAAGCACTCTCCCCCTGGAGAAGTGCAACAGTGTAAAAGATGCGTTAAATCCAAATTTAGGTGCCTAAATAGTACAAACCAAGTTGGCTTTTTAAACCAAATAGGAGTAAATAAAACTAATCATCTGCAGGAGGGTTAGAAATATGGAAATGCTGAGTAATCATCCTAAGCTGTGCCATGATCTCCTTGTTTCCTCCACGAAGAGCTACAAACTGATCATCAAATCCCTGCAGATGGGAGTCAAGCATCTCCAGGTACGCAACAAACCCTGCCCTGGTCACATAATCTTCATCATCACTATCATCCTCATCAGAAGCATCGCTATCAACAATTGATGAAGAGGCTTGCTTGCGCCTGACTTGGCGACCAGCAGGAGGAGGAGGAACATCGGATCCGCTAGTAGGAATGCCCATCTTCTTCAAGGTAGAAGAATCAATTGCAGAAGGATTTGAAGTTGGAATTTCATCAGATAGATCAACCTCAAAATGCTTGAAGATAACTATTAGGAACCGACTATAGGGGAGGCTTGCCTTGGAGTCCCTTTCAGCAGCCAATTCCATAGTTTTCATAATCACATAGGGAAGATAAGTTTGGTGAGTATTGGTAATGCACCAAATGAGATATGCCTGAAAATGGGTAACTGCATCTCTATGCTCACCAAGTGGGAGGATATTATAGGTCAAAATCAAATTGACTATCCTAGGAATGTCTCCAAGATGAATACTTGTAAGACCCTTAGTTTCTCCCAAATAATTCTTGAAAATTAAACCATACACTGCATCAACATCCATAAATCCTGTAGGGGAAGTCTTGGTACGGAGATACTTTTGTTCTCCAGAGTCATCAACCCCAATTATTTGGGCAAGTTCCACAATGTCAAAGGAAATATATTTACCCTTAACTAGGGAGGTGATGGTGTAGTCACCTTCAACACCAACTACTTTGAGATTGCAATAAAATAGTTGAACAAGCCTAGTATAGGCTTTCTCTTGGGGATAGAGAATAGCATCCCAACCCAACATCTCAAAGAAAGTGTTTATATCTCACAAGGAAGAATGGCATTGAGTTCGATAATATTTACTAGCCTTTCTCGAATGAGTTTCTTCAGCTGAAATTCCTTCCACCAAATCGATGCCTCCTTCGAGATGAATAAAGTTCCATCATATTGATCCTTCTTTGAAGCCACAGTCTTTCTCTTCTTTGAGGATTCTCCTTTTGAAGCCATTGAGAGCAAGGGTTTTGAGAAAGAGGGATTGGAAAGGATTTTGAGAAGAAAATGTGTGAAAAACTAGAGATTTGATGATGAGACTAGAGATTTGATGGTGAGAATGAGTTTGAATCACCAAAAATCTTCAAGGATTTGGCAAGATTTTACCCTAGAAACTCAAAAGAGGGGTTTGGGAGAGAAGAGAGATGGGTTTTGGAAAGTTGGAAATGAGCCTTTTGAGTCTCGATTTTGGTTAAAAAGGTTATTTTTCTGCGATCCAGTCGATCAGATTCGACCATCCGGTTGATCGGATGACCTTAAATAGGCCAATTTAGCCAGTTAACCCTGGATTTTGATCGTGAGATCGATTGGGACAGACTTAAAGGATAGTTCTCAATCAAAAGGGCTACACATACCTAATTCTCAATGAAGATTGCAGAAACGTTCTTCAGACAGAGGTTTGGTGAAGATATTTGCAACTTATTTTTCTATTTCAATGTGTTCGAGTACAACTTCTCCCTTTTGGACAGTGTCTCAAAGAAAATGATGACGAACATCTATATGTTTTGCTCTTGAGTGAAGAATTAGGTTTTTGCTTAGATTGATTGCGCTAGTGCTATCGCAGAATATTTTTGAAGGATTGAATTGGAGTCCATAATCTTGAAGAATTTGACGCATCCAAATGATTTGGGCACAACATCTACCAGCTGCTATGTATTAAGCTTCGGTAGTTGAGAGTGCCACATAATTTTGCTTCTTGCTGAACCAAAAAATCAAACATGATCCAAGAAAGTGGCAAGTACCACTTGTGCTCTTGCGATCAATATGACAACCAGCAAAGTCTGCATCAGAAAAGCTAAGTAATTCAAAGTTGTTGTTCATTGGATACCATAATCCTATATCAATTGTTCCTTTCAAATATTTAAAAATTCTTTTAACCGTGCTAAGATGTGATTGCATAGAATTAGCTTGAAATCTAGCACAAGCACACACACTGAACATGATATCTAGCCTACTTGCAGTTAAATATAACAAACTTCCAATCATACCTCGATAATGAGTCGGATCAACAGGGGTTCCATTCTCATCTTTTAAGAGAGTTATTGAGGTACTCATGGGAGTGTTAGAGGCCTTTTGGGAATTAATATCAAATTTCTTTAGCAATTCCTTTATATATTTAGATTGGTTGATAAAGATCTCATTTTCTGTTTGTTTGATTTGAAGGCCTAAAAAGAAATTGAGTTCACCCATTAAACTCATTTCAAACTCACTTTTCATGCAATTGCAAAATTCAATGCATAGTGAATCATCAATAGCACCAAATATAATATCATCGACATATATTTACACTATAATCAAATTAGAGCCCTTACGTTTAACAAATAATGCAGTATCTATCTTACCAATTGTATAAGCATTTTCTATCAAAAATGTCTTCAATCTGTCATACCATGCCCTTGGTGCCTGTTTAAGTCCATATAAAGCTTTCTTTAATCTAAAAACATGATCAGGATGAGAAGAGCTTTCAAAACCAGGAGGTTGAAATACATACACTTCTTCTTCAATAAACCCATTGAAGAAAGCACTTTTCACATTCATTTGAAAAAGTTTAAAATTTTTATGACAAGCAAAAGCTAGGAGCATTCTAATGGCTTCTAATCTAGCAACAGGGGCATATGTCTCATCAAAATCAATTCCCTCCAGCTGATTATATCCTTGAGCCACTAGTCTAGCTTTATTTCTTACCACAATACCATTTTCATCCAATTTATTTTTGAATACCCATTTTATTCCAATTATAGATTTATTCTTGGGTTTGGGCACAAGCTCCCAAACATCATTTCTTTCGAATTGATGAAGTTTTTCTTGCATGCTCAAAATCCAATCATTATCCATCAAGGCTTCTTTTATGTTCTTAGGCTCTACCATGGATAGAAATGCAAAAAAATTGTAAGTGTTTTGAAGCTTAGACCTAGTTTGAATACCTAATTCAAAGTCACCAATAACTTGTTCTAATGGATGATTCTTTAAAGGTCTAACTTCTTTGGAAAGCTCCAAAGGATTTTCTTTAGAGGTTTCTATAGGAAAATCTTCTTTCAAAGAAGTGGTCTCAACTCTTTTTGAAATTTCAGAAATGACATCCTCATCCTCATCAACTAGAGGTTTATATTTTTCTTTTAGAGGAAAAATATCAAGTCTAATGTTCATAGATTCCTCTATAACTAAGGTGTTTTTGTTGAATACTCTATAAGCACGGCTATTGCTAGAGTACCCAAGAAAAATTCCTTCATCTGATTTTTCATCAAATTTACCTTTGGAGTCTTTGGTATTCAAAATAAAGCATTTACATCCAAAGATTTGAAAATAATCAACTTTGGGCTTCTTTCCAAAATAAAGCTCATAGGGTGTTTTAGATAGGATTTTTCAAATCAAAACACGATTTAAAACATAACATGCAGTATTCACAGCTTCAGCCCAAAAATATTTAGGTAGAGAATATTCACTAAGCATAGTCCAGGCAGTCTCTTGAAGAGATCTATTTTTCCTTTCAACAACCCCATTGGATTAGGGTATTCTAGGAGTAGAAAAATTATGAGTGATGCCTTCATCATCACAATATTTTTCAAATTGGTTTGAATTGTCAAACTCACCACCATGAACACTTCTTATAGTAGTGACCAAATAGCCCTTTTGATTTTGAATTTTCTTACACAGTTTGGTAAATTCATTAAAAACATCATTTTTATGTCTAAGAAAGCAAGTCCAAGTATATCTAGAATAATCATCAACAATGACAAATGTGTATACTTTACCACTCAAGCTTGGAGTAGGAATAGGGCCAAAGAGATCCAAATGGAGAAGTTCAAGTGGTCTAGAAGTTAAAACAATGTTCTTAGACTTGTGAGAAACTTTAACTTGTTTACCCTTTTGGCATGCATCACAAAAATAATTCTTGTCAAATTTTAGTTTGGGTAAGTTTCAAACAAGATCCTTGGAAGCTATTGAATGAATCAATTTAATATTTATATGTCCAAGTTTTTTATGCCAAACATTTAAATCTTCATAGGAAACTAAACAAGTATTGCTAGAACTAGCTTCATCAATAATGCAAGTATATATGTTATTATTTCTAGTTCCTTTCAATACTACTTTGTTATATGCATCCAAAACTAGACAATGTGAAGCATCAAAATTTACTTTATATCCAATGCTATATAGTTGACTTACACTAAGTAGGTTATAGGCAAGTTTATTTACCAGATAGACGTTTGATATGATGGTACCTCCAATGTTGATATTTTTAATACCGATTATCTTTCCTTTTCCATTGTCTCCAAAGGTCACCCATCCTCCATCATACTTTCTCAACTTTGTAAATAACTTTGTATTTGCGGGCATATGCTTGGAGCATCCATTGTCGATGTACCACTCTATTTGTCCTTTACTCTTCAAGCATACCTACAAAATAAAGTTTCACATGCATTGGTCCTCACATTCTGTTGGGTCCATTGTTGTTAGAGTTGAGAGATTCCATAGGTACCCAAACTGTCTTATAATTAGGACTATAGTTTGTGTTCGGAACATAGTTCTTAGGTCATTGGTACCTAGGGTCACAAATGTCAAATGGAGATGGTGCCCTTTTCTGCCTTTGTGGTCTTTGGCTATTGAAGGAGTTTTGAGTCCTTCTACCTCTTTGGAATCTTTGATGGTCATAAGGTCTATATGAATTATACTTCATATATGGCCTATGGTTTGGTTGAGGTCTATAGCTTCTTTCCACTGAGTATGGAGCATATGGCCTATAATATTGACCTTGGGGTCTTTGAGGTCTTTGAGGTACATATTCCCTTTGAGGTCTATTCTTTCTTTGAGAGGTATATTGAAATGCATGATGATGTTGATTTCTATACCTTTGATTTCTATGCTCTTGATTTCTATATCCTTGATTCCTTGAAGGGAGAACATGAGAAGTTGACGTTTGACCTTGGTATGTTTTTTTCTCTACCACTTTTTCTTTACCTTTGGCATGGTATGGGATTTTTTCATTATAGCCTATACCTTCTTTATCTTGTGGTGGCTTTTGAGGGTACTAAGGAGAGTGTCTAAAGATTTTTTACCTTTGGTGAAGGTTAGCTAAGCTGATGTCAATCTCCTATTTTTTCCTTCGAGTTGGGCAATATAGATCCATAGGTCATCTATTTTATTGTTCAACTCTATTACCTCCTTTTCTAAAAAGGAGTTTGAAGCTTCAAGCTTTTGACTTGCCTCATAGAGAGCTTCAAATCCCTTTTCAATATCATCTCCATCTATGTCATCCGTATCTATCTCATCAATTGAATCACTATATTTAGAATTAGAAGTAAGATAGGCCGAACTTACCTCTATGTCATCTTCTGTTGCCATAAGAGCTAGATTTGTGACTTCTTCATCAGAATACCCTACCACTTCTTCTTCACTTGAGTCCCATGAAATTTCAGTGGCATAAGTTTTCTTCTTTTCTTGTCATTTTGGGCACTCAGTTCTAAAGTGGCTAGACTTTCTACAATCATAGCAGACAATATCTTTCTTAGAAGGAAAAGTTTTTTCTTTGGTAGGAATCTTACCTTTGCTTGCTTGTCCCTTATTGAAGTATTTGCCTCCTTTCCTTTTGAGGAATTTTTGAAATTTCTTGGTGATAAGAGACATTTTCTTTTCTGAGAAATTGATATCCTCTTTTTCATTACTCTCTTCATCTGATGATTTAGTTATCTTAAGAGCTATTGTCTTCTTCTTTGGTTCTTTTATTTCCGACCATCTTTCATCTTCATTCAATTCGACTTCGTGAGTAAGAAGAGATCCAAACAGTTCGTCCAGGCTCACTTTGTTGAGGTCCTTTGCTTCCTTAATGACTGTTACTTTCGGTCTCCACTTGGGAGGAAGTGACCTGAGAATTTTTCTCATATTTTTGGACTTGGTATATGTTTTACCCAAGCCCTTCAACTTGTTGGTGATGTTAGTAAAATGCAAAAACACACTAAAAATGCTCTCATTTTTTAACATTTTAAACAGTTCATATTCATGAACTAATTTATCAATCTTGGATTCTTTTACTTGTGAGGTTCCTTCATATGAAACCACAAGTGTACCCCAAATTTCTTTAGCCGTTTCACACATGGCTATTTTATTAAATTCGGACTCAGTCAAGGCATATTATAAGAAGGTGATAGCCTTGAAATTATACTGAATTTTTTTCTTTTCAGCAGGAGTCAATTCAGAGGTTTCTTTAGGTACACTTTCACCATCTACAGTCTTATTGAAAGAGTAAGGTTCATATTCAATTACATGCCAAACTTCAAGATTATGTGTACATGTGAAGTTTTGAAATCTAATTTTCCAATAAGGAAAATTGTCTCCATTGAACAAGGGAGGTCTAGAGACATTTAGTCCCTCAAGAGGATTGGTGTAATGCGATCCCATAGATCTTAGTCTTAATCAAAATGAGCTCCCACTCTGATACCACTTGTTGGATAACCTAGAGGGGGATGAATAGGTTATCACTAGTGAATTTATATCCTTTTTAAAATTTCTTTGAAAAATAAATAAGATAGAGAGAAAGAGAGTGCGCAAATAGATGACACAAAGAATTTATAGTGATTCGGCTAAACTTAGCCTACATCCACTCCTCCCAACCTTGAGAGAATTCACTAGTTTCTTCCTTTTAGTACAGTAGGTGGGAAGAACACCTTTATAATCTTTTTACACGGGATAAGAAGATCTCAATCTTTTAAGGATAAGAGAATCCGAATCTTATAAGGATAAGAGAATCCTTGCAATGCCTAAGTACAGTCTAGGCCAATGCAACCAATGCTTTATAAACTTAAAAGCATAAACTAAATACAAGAGAAATAAAGGTAAAAATACCTAGGCAAGGAGTATGATGTGTACTCCTTGCAAGTGCCAAATGATGCGAATGTATGCTTACACAATGAAGATCTTCTTATAAGAGTTAAGAGTGTGAGCTTAGGAAGATTCTTTAGCCTTTGAAGTCAATTCTTGAATAATGCGGACAAGACTTCAATTAGAGAGCAATAATCGCTTTTCACCTTTCTCAAAAGTAAGATTTTGGACTGTAGTTGATAAATGAAAAGGTCTGACATGTTCTCTATTTATAGGCTCATTAATGGCCTAAAGAATATGTGCAAAATGTGTTCTAACGGATCTATTGTTCACCAATCTGGTCGACCTGAAGATTGATCCGATCGACCGGACCCTAGCCGTTGGAAAATATAGCTGTTAAAAACTAGCCATTTGAAAGTTACAGGGGCATCCGATCGATGTTCGGTCTACCGGATCATCGTCCCACTTGATCCAGTCGACTGGATCATCTATGGGAACGTACCCGTGCAGCTATTGCCTAACCCGGTCGATCCATACACTGAGATCCGATCGACCGGATGCTCAGATCGGATCACAGTCAAGGCTGGATTATGATTGTTTGGTTAAGGGGATTGGTCCGGGATTTTTTCCAATCAATTTGGTCCTATTTAAGGGACATGGAGGGGTTCATTTACAACCTCCTAAGGTCTCTAAGTAATGCATATGCTCATTCATTTATTTTATGCAAGTGCAATTACAATCATGCAGTGAGTGTTCTAAGAGTAAACATGAGCATATTCATCATTCTTTAATCTTCAAGAACTCTTTTGATGTCTTCTATGCTTGTCAAGCTTTGTCATGCATTCATGGTCAGTTCTTGAACTTCCCTTTATTAACTTTTCTTACTTTGTGTCTTCAAGTTTCATATCTTATTTTCCTGCCGACATAGAGACATACACAAGACCTTGTCTACATGTTTGTTATCATCAAAACACTTATGGAGGTGGGGTTAGAATACCCCAACACATACTCCGCAATCTCTCTTTTTATGTTGTTCCACCAAAAAGTTTCCTTCAAGTCTTAATGCATCTTGGTGCCTCCAAGATGAATGGTATATGGGCTACAATGTGCTTCCTTCAGTAGTACTTCTTTCAATTCTTCAATATTTGGCACACACAATCTGGTTCAAAATCTTAGGGAACCATCTGTTGCAATAGAAAAGTTTGTCCGTTTAACTTCCTGTATCTCTTTCCTCACCTTCTCCAAGAATGGATCTTCATTTTGCCTTTCCTGTATTTGATCAATAACGGAAAGCTGAACCGTCAAACTTTCCAACAAGGCTGTGGCATTCCCAGTCACCATCTCCAAACCCAATCTTTTGTAGTCTTCAATTAAATGAGGCTGGCTAGTAAACATTGCAGCCATCACTCCCTGGGACTTCCTGCTCAGTGCATCCGTCACCACATTGGCTTTACCAGGATGATAGTTGATATTGCAATCATAATCCTTAAGTAATTCTAGTCATCTCCTCTGCCTCAAATTCAATTCCTTTTGGGTGAAGATGTACTTCAAATTTTTGTGGTCGGTATAGATCTCACACCTCTCACCATATAAATAGTGTCTCCATATCTTTAGTTCGAAGATCACTGCCACCAATTCTAGATCATGGGTTGGGTAGTTCTGTTCATGAACCTTCGATTGCCGTGAAGCATAAGCTATCACCTTTCCATGTTGCATGAGTACACACCCTAACCCGCTTCTTGAAGCATCGCTATAAATAACGAAACCTCCCGTTCCTTGTGGAATAGACAACACTGGGGTAGAAATCAGTCTTTTCTTCAATTCTTGAAAACTCTTTTCGTAGTCCTCAGACCATACAAATCGAACTCTCTTCCTAGTGAGTCTGGTCAATGGTACAGCAATAGTGGAAAATCCCTCTATAAACCTTCTGTAGTAACCAGCTAAACCGAGAAAGCTTCTAATCTTTTGCACACTTGTCGGTCTAGCCCAATCCATCACAGCTTGCACTTTACTGGGGTCTACCATAATGCCATCTACTGAAACAATGTGACCTAGAAACATAACCTTGTCGAGCCAAAACTCGCACTTCTTGAACTTAGCATAAAGCTTCTCTTTCCGTAGTGTCTGCAATACTACCCTCAGATGCTCATGTTCTTCCTTACTCTTAGAGTAAATCAAAATATCATCAATGAAAGCAATCACGTACTGATCAAGTACGTCATGGAACACTCTATTCATTAAATCTATAAAGGCTGCCAGGGCATTAGTCAACCCGAATGGCATAACCAAAAACTCATAATGTCCATATCGCGTCCGAAACACTGTCTTTGGGACATCATCCTCCTTAATTCTTAATTGATGGTATCCTAATCGCAAATCAATCTTTGAAAAGACTTTTGCTCCTTGAAGTTGATCAAATAGATCATCAATCCGGGGTAACGGATACTTATTCTTTATGGTTATCTGGTTCAATTCTCTATAATCTATACACATCCTCATGGTACCATCCTTCTTCTTGACAAATAGGACTGGAGCTCCCCACGGTGAAACACTAGGCTGTATGAAACCCTTGTCCAACATCTCTTCCAATTAATTCTTCAATTCTTTCAGTTCTACTGGAGCCATTCGGTATGGTTCTTTGGATATTGGCGTCGTACCAGGAAAACTCCATATCTCTTTCGATTGGCAATTCTACCAAATCCTTTGGAAACACATCCGAAAAATCCCTCACAAGAGGGACATCAATTAAAACTGATCCCTTCACTTCAGTGTCAACAACTGAAGCTAAAAACCCTTGGCATCCTTGCCTCAGCAACTTTCGGGCTTGCATCACCGAAATTATCACCGATGGCGGAGTTCCTATCATCATCCCAGAAAATTCAAACTCTGGTTCCTTCACAGGTCTTACGACCACTCTCTTTTCAAAACAAAGAACACTAGCATGATATGCTGCTAGCCAATCCATTCCAAGTATAACATCAAAATCCTTCATTTCTAACAGAATTAAGTCTGCAGTCAATTTTCTATCCATAATCTCTACATCACATGCTTCACAAATTAATTCTATCTCTATCATTCCTCCAAAAGGTGTAGACACACACAACTGGTAATTCAAAACTTTAGGCACAACATCAATTTAGTAGCAAAGGTACTCGATACAAAACTATGAGTGGATCCCGAATCAAATAGGACATAAGCAGGCATTCCAGAGATTTTCAGCATACCTAATCATACATAATTATTCATCAATTAGTATAGGGAAACCACCACACAACATCATCATCCTAAAACACTCATTCATAACATTTTAAATTAAGGTAATTGTACTTGCCACAACAGAGGGAGACGCCTCTGCATCCTTCTTAGTCATTGTGAAAACCCTACCAGAGGCTCTTAGCTTCTGGTTTCCTTGAGTGTACAATCTGTTCTGGGCATTTTGATTGGCTTGCCCTCCTTGGGGGTTTTGCTCTGGCTGCTCCTTCAGAGTTGGACAATTCCTTGCAAGGTGTCCGGGTTCCTTACACTTGAAACAAGTGAACGTTCCCACCAAACAATCACCCTTGTGATTCTTACCACACTTCTTGCAGTCAACATTTCCTCATGGCTTTTTCTTGTGGAATTTCTTCCAATTGTCCTTGTTTGCTGTAGGGGTAGCAAAACTCTTCTTGAACTTTTTCTTTGGTTCAACTTCATCCTTTGTTGCATTCTTCTCCACAGCCTAATAAATTTGAGATTTGTGGACTACTTCAGCATATGTCTTTAGTTGCATGGGAGAGATACTCTTCTGGATCTCCACCCTTAAGCCTTGCTCAAACTGTTGAGCCTTCATCTCCTCTGTACTCACCATGTGTGATGCGTACCTAGATAGTTCCTCAAACTTTCTCTCATACATCATCACTGTTTGCTTTCCTTGAGTTAAATGCATGAACTCAAAGATCTTCTTTTGCTTTACACAAGGTGGGAAGTACTTATCATCAAAAGCCGCCTTGAATCCATCCTAGGTGATTTGCCTATCACCTGCTTCCAATATGGGCTTAGTCATTTTCCACCACTGATCCACTTCTCCTTGAAGCATAAAGGTGGTGCAGATAACCTTCTCTGCATCAGTGCACCTGATCACCTCATAAACCTTCTCCAAGTCACTAATCCACTGTGTGGCAACAGCTGGATCAGCATTTGTTCCCTTGAAAGCTACCGAATGGAGTTTCTTAAAATCCTTAAGGACATGCTTGTCCTCAGTCTCAGTCACTTCCCTTCTGCCGCCACTACCAACAGTTGGTGTAGCTTGGGCAGTCACCTCTACCCGATTAGTTTGGTTCTGTAATGCCCCCACAAGGTTGCTAATAGCATCTAGTACTTGTTCCATCTGAATTTGCCTTTCATTCACTGGTGTTGTAGGGCTCTCTTGAGGCACTTCAGTCTGGCCTCTACCTCTTCTTCTCGTGGGTGCCATTACTTGGTCACCAAAAACAAGGATTCAATCAATACCTCGTCCATAAAAAGGACTAGCAATTCAATATCATCCATCATTCTAAACAGTCCATTTACAATGACAATCAATTCCATCCAGTTCTCATTCAATTTAGTTATGTTCAGTTAACATTCCTATGCCATCAGACCACTAGTCTACAAAATCTATCTAAACCTATGGCTCTGATACCAAGACAGTAACGACCCCGGTCCAAGAACCAGGTGGGGCCCATGACACCAGAGTCCGATCGGGACCACACAGGAAACATTCGGTCAAGCATTCAATATAATCAAAGTGCATAAAATTAAAGACATTATAGTAAGCGAAAGATAACGATTTAAAACTTAAAACATGGTACTGATGGCTCTAACGTCACAATCCATACTCTCCAATGAGAGGGACAGAACTTTTAAAAATATTTACAGTCATCCTGGTTCAAGATTTTCCTTCAACATAAATGTCCTTACAACAACAGAGTTCTATCTATTTCAAAGTAATAAACTCCAAAATGATCATCAGTCTTCATCTTGCTCGACGATAGCAATGCCCTTGCCCTTATTCATGCATGTCTTATCTGGAAAAAAAATTTATCATTTGAGGAATGAGCTATCGCCCAGTAAGAAATGACATTGCCAATCATGCTCACAATATAACGTGCAATTAAAATTTCATTTTCTATATATAAGCATGGCATCATTCCTTATCATTTGAATAATAATCATTCAATCAGTCAATTTCCATAAATCTTTCAATCATTTATCTACTGGTAACATTTCATTCATTTTATCATTTTTCATTTCATCTCAGTCTTCAATCTACATCTAGTACATCTCCATCGTACTACCGAAGTAGCTCTAGTTACAAACCACTAGAATGGGTTCAGTCGTACCATCGAAATGGCTCCAGTTACAAACCACTAGAATGGGTTCAGTGATGGCCTCAACACCCATCTTCATAGGCACTTCATGAGCACCGGGTTACATGTTGGCTGTGCTCGTCGGCACTTAACTTTCTTTTCATTTTCATTCTTTGTTAATCATTTTTAGTCGTCATTCATAGAATCATGTACCATTTACATTCCCATTAATAACCATAAGATCATTCAACATTCAAGCATATAGAGACCTAACATAGTCATATCAATAAATCTTTACTAAATATCACCATAAGCATTGCATAAACATGTGTTCAATCTACAATATTAACCCATCGATTAACAATGCTTCCTTACCAACACTTCCGCGTTCCGATCGTCCAATTAATATCGGCCTTTCGAGGGTCCTTCTTCTTCAAATAAAAATCCCAAAACTTAGGGTTCTTATCTCAGATCCTCAAACAAGCTCAAAATCTCTTCAATCCAAGAAAGGTTCTAGTGGAAATCATCAATTGTAAAATTCTGCTATGTCACTATTTTACCTACTGTGATATAAAAATACAAAATAAATACTTAATGTGCTTAATATTGAACAAGGTCAGTGGCTACTTAAAGATAACATCCATATATTTATTTCATAATAAGACCTTACATCTTGAAACCCCTCCTAACATAGAGTTCCAAATATTTCAAAAACACCATTCTGACTAAGACAGATTTGGAGTCATCAACTTGTAAAAATCATAACTCCATTCTCCCGAACTCAAATGTCCTCAATCTTTTTGGGGGACTTATAAGACTGATTAAATCTCAGGTACAGAAAACTACCCTAATATCTCTCAATACCTCAAATACATCTCTCAATCTCGGGTACAGAAAACTACCCTAATAGTGACCTGTCTGTGAGCACGAATTTATAAACATCTCAAAAGAACTTATTTCTTAATGAAATTTTCAGGAGATCATATTAACACATATATATACTCCCAATAATTATTCAAGACCATGAATCGATCCATAACTATGGTAGATAACATGAACAATCTTGGGCTATTGATCTGTCCAACCCAGAAATTTCAAAAACAAGAAAAATCATTTACTCTCTCATTACCTCTTGTATCCGAATTTTCCATGCTTCAATACCATGATTTAAATTTAGAAAAACATCCATATAACATGAATAATGTATGTCTTCATCTATATAAAATTCATAATGCATTCTCAAGCATCAAAGCCCTATTCTTCCATCCCATTTAGGAAATCTTCTCTCAAGAGACAAAAATTCAGAATTCAAGGATGGGGAACCTACCTTGTTGAAGAACCAAGTCTTGATCATAGCTTTGGCCCCTCACTCCACCATCTTCCAGGCTCCAATCTTCAACTCAGCTTTGGAACTCTTCTCACAAAACCCTAGAATTTAAACTCTCAAATCCCAAAAGGACTCACTCCCCCCTTCGGCGATTTTCCTACCCTCTCTTTCCTTTTTCTTTGATTTTCTCTCTCCTATCTCTTCCCTAGAGCGACTCTCTCTCTCTCTCTCTCTTTTATCCCATCTTTCTTTTAATCTCCCTTTCTTTGATTTTTATCCCACTTGAAACATCCCTTATGCCCCCTCCATATCTTCTTCTTTCTTTATTTTATCCTCTCATTAACTTATTTCCAACCTTGAAATCTCCCTTATGCCCCTCCATATCTTCTCCTTTCCATATTTTATCTTCTCATTAACATAATGGCTTCATCCCCCTCTTATCAACGGTTTGCACACCTCCACTTAAATTCTCTATGTTTTTTTTTTTTTTTGTGACTTTCCCATAAAACCCTTAATGGACCTAGCCTTGTAACAAAAAAATAAAAAAGCAAAGTCTTCTTATTGCTTATTAGGTGATTTGAACCTTGGACCTATGATCCATATGAATATACTAATAACCACTATGCTATTAATTAAATTTGTAATTTTAGGCCCAAAATAAAAATATAAAGCATAACATACCAAGCTACAAATTGAAATAAATTAACATAAATGCCTAAAAAAATGGGGTATTACAATGAATCCGTTCCTTCATCCGTCCAGGTCATTTCACAGGGTTTATACTAGACGGACTGACGGATGGTACCACGATTGGTGAATCCAATCGTGCGTTTGCCGGCATTCTCTTCTGAGATTTTAAAGGGCTTCTTCTCCAGCTTGAAGCTTGGAGTGCACCTAGCTCTCAGGGACATGGGAGGGGTGTCTAAGCCTCCCTAGGGTCACTAGAACCTAGGCTCACCTCTTGGATCCAAGATCCTACAAAGGTTTGGTCTTAGATTGGTCCACGGGTTGGGTTTCATGGCTTAGCACCAAGAGTTTAGTAGCATTGGCTGCAAGGCAGCTCATGGGAACCATTTCTAGAGCTAGGTTAGCACCATTAGAGCTCCAATTAAGGTCTAAGCATCACCTTGAGTCCCAAATGGAACCCTAGGTTTGCTCAAGCTCAAGGAACCTTCAAAAGAAAGGGAAATGGAGAAGTGCCAAGGGTTTGAGGTCTTACCTTCAATGGAGGTAGCAAGGGCAAGGCTAGGTGAGCCTTCTTGACCTCCTTCCTTCCAACCAGCCTCTCCATCTCTTCTCCTTCACCTTCTTCTTCTCCCTTCGTTCGGTCAGCAAGAAGAGGAGATGTGGGGCAACCAGCCATCTTGGCATGGCCTCCATCTTCTTCCCTTCCCCTCTCATTCCTCTCCTACTTCTACTTCTTCTTCTTCCTTCCTCCTTCTCCTTCTTCTCTTGTCTCTTCTCCTCCACGGTTTGCTTGGGAGGGGGAGAGATAAGGGAATAAAGGATTTAGATTAGTCTTTTAAGGGGTAGAAGGGCCTTAGGTAGTGTTTAGTTAGGTGTCCTTAGAACATAGTTAACCCCATAGGTCTTAAATGGGTTTTAGTTTAGGCCTTAGGTCATGTTTGGCCCAAGTCACATACCATTAGGTCCATTTAGTTAGTTAGGGTATGTTTGGGTGCACCCTAAATCCATAGGACCTATTTGTCCTCTAAGGTCTGTCTGGTTTAAGTTAGGGTATAAAACCCATTATTTACTTAAGTTAGGTCTTGTGGGCCCATTTTCATGGCCCATTTAACCAATTACTAGTAAGGGTGGGGGTCCATATGGTCCAAAGGTCCTATTAGGGTGTCCAGGATACGAGGATGTGGGTCCCATAGGAAATATTACCAAAAGGGCAGGTAACAGCATGGGCGGATCCTCGAGCGGATTCAGTTCGAGTGAGTCCTTTCGTGACTCCGGTGCTACTGTCAGGGACCAAACTTCAAGGAAAGTTGCAGGGCTTTGACCCACACTTCTAGGACTTCGAGGGGATAGTTATAATAATATTTTAAGTCTGAGGTCATTAATGTTGACCATAGCCATAAGGCATTACCCTTTGGTAAGGTCTAATTTACCCCAAGGCACTTGGGTATATTTCGGGTGCAGGTGTAACAGCCTATATGGCACAATAAGTCAGGACTTAAAATTCCTATTCCTTATAGAGTTGCATTACCACAGGGTGTCACAGTAACCCCGAGCTCAATTGGGTTGGGAGTCGATGATTAAAATATATCAGGAAACTTGGGCCTCAAATACTAAGTTAAGCCATAAGGAACAGAAGGTCCCCTGATCTTCCCGATCAGGTCGGTATTCACTTTGGGTTATTTCATTACCTAATCCAACTTTAGAATGATTTGAAATATTGATGGAATCTCCTATTGTTCACTCCCAGTATGGAGGAAATGCATTTGGTGACCCATTACCCTATTCATATCTATTGTTGGAGAAGGTCTTGTTACATCTTTTAGTTTCAGCCTTCACCACCTCATAATTTACAACTCAGTCAACCCATCAGAGAAAGTCTACAATGGTCCTCTTTCGAGAACCAAACAATCTTTTACCAGTTTCAGTCTAAGCCATTTCTTTTAAGCAGATCCTAATAATTAACCTACCCGGTCATTGTCAAATTCATTGCCCACTAACCCACAATCAACTTGACTAAGGTCGGAGCTCAACTAGCTAACATAGTATGGTCGAGGCAAGGTCACATTTGTAGTACAGGAGAATTATTCTAACCACACATTTTAAGATTTAAGGGAGATACTTATTTTATTTTAAATTCACACATATACATAAGTATGAGCTCAATAATTATATTCACATCCCTAAGAATGTATCTGTCACCCAGGTAAATTCATAAGAGTAAGAAATTCTTAGGTATGACATACTAGGCTATTTAGGAGTTCTAAATACGACTTGGAACTCCATCTATGGGTCTAATTTAAGAGTTTAGATGGACCAAGCAAAGTTCTAATTAGGGTTGTCACTAACCTGTGAGGTTTCAGGGATGGCTCTCACTTGTACAAGATCTCCTAGTTGTTTAGGCTGAGTTATCTAAAATAACAAGCTTGACACTAGGTCATTACCCTTCTTGTTTTGTCTGGACACAAATTTACATTTGATACCCTCATTAAGTATCCTACATCATATAGGTTTAGGCCTCTTGACTAATTTTGGTTTATTTGATCATGAAGGTGAAGGATTTTCACCTTCAAGGGTACTCATTTTCCCTCACATGAGAGGGGGCCACAACGTATACTAATGTCTGTCACCAATTTTTGTTGGCTGGCCCGGCTGGCGTAGGCCCTAACACTTTGACCTCAACATACAATTAGATTAAACAATAACCACGAATGGGCCAAACAACATGGATGTAAAACTAGGGTATAGGCACATAATCATTGCATATAGGTGTGGCCACAAGGTCTCAAAAACAAATTGGGCTCAAATTCCCAAAAGAAAATAGACGGACTCACGGACGAAATCAAAGTTGTGAGTCCGTTTGTGGTCCGTTTGTGGCTCCATCGCGAACAGTCAAGACGGATTAACGGATAGATTATGTAACATGAATCCGTTTGATGTTCCGTCAAGTTCTAGGAACAAAAATTTTCAATTTTGTACTGGGCAGATTCACAGACAGAATCATAATGGTGGATCCGTTCATGCGTCCGTTCGCAAAATTTTATAAAAACAGAGCCACAAGTTTTTCAAACTCATTTTGACTCCAAGAGGGAAGAATGGAACCGTAGGGCAAGAACACTCCAAGATACCTTCATTCGAGCATCCCTTGCCCCTCCTCTTAGTGGATTCAAGGTCCAAGGCATCTAGACTCATCTCTATTGTCTCAAGGTAAGGGATCCTTCCCTGCTTCTCTCTCTTTTCCATCTCTTTTCTCCATTTCTAGGGTTTCGGTTATGCCCTTTCCACTTTCTTCCTCTTTCCCATAGATTAGGGATATCTATTTCAAGTTTTTGTGTATATGTTGCCTTAAATTGCATCCTCATAACCATGTAAACACTGAAATCATGCCAAAATCGATTGAGACTAGGGTTTCTAGTCGAATCAAGCCCTAACCGTTTGATGCTACTATTTTTTTTTTTTTTTTTGCTAAGTACTTTGTGCATAATGTTTTGATTGGTTTTAAAATTCCTTTTAAGGAACTCTAGAAATTATTTGTCAAGTTTACCATGCCTTGTTGAACTATTTAGTTGTTTCTAGGTAATGGTTGGGTTAGAGTTCTCAATTTCTCATTATTTTTTGGAAAAACATCAAAAGCTTGACTAAATCTAATGTATGCCCTAAAATTTATGGAAAGTAATTTCATTGACATACCCTCAAGCATGTTTATTTGTTCGTGTGGTTTGTTAGTGTAAGCTTTGAAATTCATCCCCTTCCCTTTTACTCTATTATAATCCATCTTTGTCTCTTGTTGGGGTTCTCATTAAATCCATTTACTTGTTTGATATTTGATTGGGGATGTAGGGTAGCCAAGGGCATAGGTTGTTTCTATCGATTTCATCCCTTCATGCCTATGCCCTAGGGATTTTATATGGATTTTATATATATATATATATATATATATATATATATATACATATATATATATATATATCTTATCTCTTTTCCCCAAGTTAATCATACTTCCAAATGGTAATCATGTCTTATCTTATCATTATGTAACCCTTCTCATCCAATAATTTCCCATACAACATAGGCATTTGTATTTATATTTGTACTTGCTAATCGTATTTTATTTACTCCAGTCTGGCTCAATATTGTTGTCTTTTTTGTAGTCTCTTGTGTGTAGGAAGAATCTATGGTTCCCCGTAGGCGAAATGATTTAGCCGTCGTGCCAGCTCCCCCTCTCGCCTTTAATGTGGGGAGGTTTATATCAGCAGAGACCGAGGCAATTTACCGAGAGCATCTTCATAACAGAAAGATTTTGGTGGAGAGGGATATGGTAGAGGAGGAATTGATTGCCTTCAAGGTGGGCAATAGGTTTGGCAAGCTGAAGTGGAGCAGTATGTTGACCCACCCAGACTTTTGCTATCCCACATTGGTCAGGGAGTTTTATTCCAACTTGGTGCTAGTCAAAGAAGATGGAGAAGGTGTTAGGCTGACCTCATTTGTGAAGGGGATTACTATTGCCTTCAATGAAGTGGAGTTAAGGATACTCTTGGATATTTCTGCAGAAGGAGATAGGGTCTTTTATCCCCTAGGCAGCGATCCTAACAGATGTCTGTCCCCTGCAGACAGTCAGAAGTTGTACAGGGCACTCACCAATAACAAGTCCAATAAAAATGAGGATCTTTCAAGGTTTCCCCCCTCTCAGCAAGTGCTTACTTTTATTGCCAAGACCAACTTGGCGCCCTCTAAAGGACAAAGCACCCAACCTCCTTAATGGCAGCAGCATTGGCGTACTCTCTTTATACTGGTCAGCAGACATGTCTTCCTTATGTGATTATTCAACACATGACTCATGTGGTGGCCAATCCTCGCCACAAGAACACCTTGCCATACGGTAGACTACACACCTGGATTTTCCTTTACTTTGGAATAGACCTCGATCATGAAACCAAAGAAATAAGCTCTGAAGGGCCTTTTGGGTTTAATACAATACAGAGGATGGGGTTGTATTGTAGCAATTACAGCTATAGGGAGCCAGTTAGATATGGGGAGGGTGGGCAACCCCAAGAGATTGATGATGAGGATGACGATATAGAGTTCATGGGATCCAGGCCATATTCTCCAGGGGCTTCTAGTGCCAGAGAGGGAGGTGGAGGTGATGTTCTTTTGGCCATCAGGCAGATGAACTTGAGGATGATGGAGGATTTTGAAGAAGTTAAGAGGCAGTTCTCTTCTTAGGATCAGCGTCTCAAGAGAATAGAGAAGGAATTGAACGACATAAACACCTTTCTCTATTATGGTGGTAGCGAGAGGACTGATGACTGTGACGGCATGGAGGACTAGCCCGCTTCTCTCTCAAAATTAAAGTTATCTTTGATTTGAACTTTTCTTTACTTTCCTTAGACCAGATGTTGTTGGAACTCTTTTCTTTTAGCTTTCCTTTGTTTTCTTGCTTTCTTTTTTTTTTTTTTTGATCAGGTGGTTTGGGAAGTTTGGTAATGGTGGTTGTGGATATTCCGAGTTAGGAAGGATACAATTACCTCCAAGGAAGGAATCTAAACAATTTGACAGTTGGATTTGGATCTATATATATATATATATATATATGTTTATATATTTACCTATTTCCCTTAAGTTCTGGGTTTTTACTTGGATCATTATTGATTATTGTGGGTTGTTATTGCAATTGCCCATATATTACTCTCTTAGAGCCTAACAAAGCAGTATCACAGTTATCACTCAACAACATGTGCTCCAAGTCCTAGATTGTATATATGTCTATTATCTTCTAGATTCTCAATTATACCACAATCAGTCTTCTCCTATGTCTGCATACACTTATTTATGCTTGTGAGGCTTTTAAATTAGAGTCCTAATTGATAAGAGTAAATCAAGAGGTTACGCCAGACTGTGGTCGGTGCAGAGCATCACGCTCTGATACCATTCTGTCACGCCCCCATCCCAATAAAGAATATTTTACATAAAAGGGGTAACTGGGATGATAGGTTTCATCACATTATTACCAGGATCACAGATACAGTGTCCTGAGCCACAGTCTGCCCAATTATCCATGCATGATAATGTCGGGGAACGTATCCAAATGGAATAAATCATTCCAATTACAGAGATTGAGGTTAGCGGAAGTGTAAATCATTTTAAATCATATAAATACCGAGCATCGGTTCTCTAGTGATAACACATAATACAGTTACAATATTTTGTATCCATCCATTTATTTTCGTATATTTACACATGGAGTTCATACATGAATGAAGATGAATATAGAAATAAATATGTAAATCACGCAACAAGGGTACCATTCTTGGGTGTACATCGACATCCAAGTCCAAGCCACCGGCTCCACTTGATTTGCATCCATAGGTGCTCATCAAGAGATTATTTGCATATCAACTAAAAAGAGGTTGCGCAATGGGGTTAGCTCCACAAGCTAGTGAGAGAGCAAAGGGGAATGCACATACACGCAAACACACAATTTCGAATAGTTCATGATGCATGCTAATGTTAGATTCATTTTCCACCTAGCACACAAATTCTAAGTTAAGTGTATGCTACTGTGATAACTCGGGAGACACTGTGGGTCACTTAACTTATCACCACAATGAAGCCTCAGTTATCACGAGGGAGCCTACGTTGGTAGAATCCATTAAACCACCCAGTGGCAAACCCTGATAGCCATCACTACCCCTGACCTGACCTCTCTCCCCCATAGGCAACAGGTGCTTAGACTATCCAACACATAAACCCCTATTGGTAAGGGTCGTAGGATAAAGGAATAAGAATCCTAGCAACAGATATACTACATGCAAGTCCTATCATCCCGAGAGGTATTCCGGGCACATCAACGTCCCATTCCATCTAGTACCTTGGTACCAGTGCGGCACGGCGCATACAGATCAGGATGACAGTTAATAGTTTTATAATTAATTCTAGGGTTCCGATACCGGTACACCCGGCACAGTGACCTAATACCATAAGAAGAACATTATCACATCACATTAGTAACCATTCACAATCAAGATCAATAATGCAACGCACAAGATGCTTATACTCATATACTAACATGATAATGATTGCTAATAGATATTCAAGCCCAACAAATCACCAAAAACCCACTCACCTAACTCCGGTATCACCCGATGTGGCTGACATGAATCTCACCAGTGCATCTTCTATCCATCGAGTTGGGTAGCCTAAGAATGTGAGAGCAAACATTAAAAGATATATAGAGGGGTCCCATGTCATGCCCCCAAAGTTAAAGTTGAGTTTCAACCAAGACAGCATGGGCAGACTCACGGACAGAAGCAACAATGTGAGTTTGTCCCTGACTCCATTCAAGCCAATAGGTCAAAACACGAGGAACGGATCCACGGACGGAACTTCCACCTGGATCCGTTCCTGCATCCGTTAGAACCCTGAGACATACCTAAGAGCGAACGGAACCACGGAAGAAGGCAACAGAGTAAATCCGTCCCTACATCCGTTTAGTCCCTGAGACATTCCCGAGAGGGAACGAAACCACGGATGGAGGCAACAGAGTAAATTCAACCCTGCATCCGTTCGAACCAGTTACTAGGATACACTGGACGGACTTACAGACGAAACCACGATGGTGACTCCGTTCATGCGTCCATCGGAGTTCTTTTCAAGATTTCTTATGGTTTTCTCCTCCATCTTGGAACCTGGAGTTCACATGGCACTCAGGGGTCATGGAGGGGTGTCTTAGGCCCTTCTAGGGTCTCTAGAACCTAGGCCTACCTCATGGATCTGAGATCACATAAGGATCCAACTCCATTTGGTCCAATGTAGGGTTTGGTGGTTTAAAACCAGGTAATCAGAAATAAGGCTGTAAGGTGGCTGATAGAGCCTTCAGTAAAGCTTGGTCTTCACTATTAAGGTCTCACTAAAGGACTAAGCCTCACCTTGAGTCCCAAATGGAACCCTAGGTTAGCTCAATCCCAAGGAACTTACTCAAATCAAGAGTATAAATGAAGAAGAGGGAGGTACCAAGAGATAGGACATACCTTGGTGAGTGAAGCTCCAATCCCAACCCTAGCCAGCTTTGAAGATCCACCTCCTCCTTTCTCCTTCTTCCCTTTTTCTTCTTTCCTTCAATCCTTGATCGGACAGCAAGAGGAAGGAAGGTAAGGCAGCCAAACCCTTTTGGCATGCCTTCCATCTTCTTCCTTTCCCCTCCCATTCCTCTTCCTAACTTCTTCTTCTTCCTTTCCTCTTCTCCTCCACGGTTTTGGCTTGGAGGGGGAGAGATGAGAGAATATGGGGCTAAGCCCTATCTTTTAAGGACCAAAAGAGGCCTTAGGGCTTGTTTGCCTAAGTGTCCCTAAGACTAAGGATGGTCTTTTAGGGCTAAATGGGCTTTAAGGCCTTTTTGGCCAAGGTCACAACCTATTAAGTCTAATTGATTAGGTCACCTTTGGCTTAGCCAAAAATCCTACAAGGGCATATTAGTTTAAGGGCTTGTTTGGCTCAAGCTAATTAAAGGAACCCATTATTTAAGTTAAGTCTTGTGGATCCACCTTAATGGCCCAACTAACCAATTGAAGGTAAGGGTGGGAGTCCATCTTGTCTGAAGGTTTAGTTATGGTGTCCTGGACACGGGGACTTGGGTCCCACACAAAAATACTTCAAAAGGGCAAGAAATAGTACGAACAGATCCACGAACGGAACCAGTCTAGTTAGTCCGTTTGTGACTCCATTGCTACTGTCAAGGCCCAAAGTTCAAGGAAAGTTGTGGGGCTTTGACCCGTACTTTCAGGACTTCGAGGGGACACTTATAATAGAATTTAAGGTTAAAGGTCACAGGTGTCGATCATTGCCACCATGGCATTACCCATTAGTAAAAGTCTAATTTGACCCGAGGTATTGGGATGTATTTTTTGGTGTAGGTGTAACATGGTAAATGACCAAAATACCCCTCTCCACTAATGTTTGCTGATATTCATACCTTGGTACCCAAGTGGGCCCCACAGGGCTAGGTAATAATGCCAGGAATGGTTTCAGCTGAACTGCTGACCTGGGTACTGGTTTATATGACTGTCTGGACCATGCACTAACTGACCATACTGTTGTGTACCAAGTCAGATTTAATTCCACATCTCTGGATGATGCACGAGGAGATAGACCCGAAAGCCCAGTGCAAGGCCCAAAGAATTCCAAGTGTCATCAGAATAAACACAGAGTCAGACTAGTAAACCTAGACCAACACTAGGATATTAATACAACTTTGAATATTAATTAACACACATTTATGATCCAATAAATTAGGATTTGATCCCATGCTCAAGGTACACAGCTAGACACCAGCCGGAACTGAACCAACAGCTGAACCAGTAGGACCAGAACAAGGTGAGTGGAATTACACCATGTAGGTAAATGTAACATTACTAATATGTGAAAATGAATCATAATATAAAATTATTATACTATTTACTTATTTCATAAATTTCCAAATCTGTTAATAAAGATATGTTTGACTGCTGGATTCTATAAATGGACATCGAATGCTGTATGTGAATTGCTAGACTAGATGTCGTAGCCGGCTTGGGAATGAGGCCTATGGTAACCCGTAAAATGGGATGCGGTTGACACCACCTGACTCATACGATGCCATATAGATACATTGGGCTAGAGTTTCATCACCCGTGCTACCCACCCTTGCCAACAAGGGTTAAAGTGTTAGATGCATGTGAGAGTGACCATATGAAAGAGAAAAAGAAAAGAAAAGAAAAGAAAAGAGAAGAAAGAAATGTATTGCACCAAAAAGGTGATTATGGGCTATAAGCCAGAGAAAAGCAAAGTGAAAAAAAGGAAGGATGCCTCACAGGTTAATCCCAGGGGGTTGGTCGGGCTGACCTTGGTGACTGATGTGGGAGCTGATCGGTCCTCTCCGACAACTCAATGGGTGTATCGCAGGAAGGGGTTAAAAGCCCACACCAGGGATACATGTATTGGGGATTGTAGTAGCACTAACCCACCTTAGTTGTGATGTTAGGTGGCTAATAAATAAAATGAACTGCACCTCACGTAGGACTCATATGGTTGTGATTGCATGCATGGTGATGTTTTCATTCACGGGCTTGGTGGAACTCACACTCTGTTATATATGTTTTTCTATTAGATGATCCTACAGGTGGATGTTACTGTGGCGGGGAGGGTTATCTCCCGGAGGAGAGCTATGGTGGTTATGACTGTATTGGTATGGACCCGGACAGAGGTCATACCGCTGGTGGGTGTGTTTTCAGTGATAGCTGAGGATGACCCGTGAGGAGTGCTGCTGACTCTACTTTGTTCTTGAGGCTCCTTTTGTTTTTGTTGGAGTCTCTCTTTTTGTTTTACAACTTTGTTTTTGGGGCTCCCTTGGGTTACCTTGCCCCGTTTATATTCTTTTATATAAAGCTGTATTTGGTAGAGTTAGGAGTTGTTGTTTCTTGGGAGTGAGAGAGAGAATGAACAAATACTGTATTGTAAATATTTTCTTTTTCTTGTTTTACTTCACTTTTAAAATGCTTACTGTAAATATAGCTTTCCGCAACACTCTAAGTTTTACCTATGTATTATGGTGAATGTGTGTGTCTGTGAATGGATTAACTGCTTCCAGATCCTTGGGATTTGACAGATTTCTGCAATGCAATTCGGGTCACCTACCTAATCCTCCCAGGGGTGGTTTGGGGTATGACAATCTAGATAAGTTAGGGTATAGATAGTACGGGGGCACTGCGATAGTGGGCCATCTTTCATGATTCTACGATTCCAACCAATGCAATAGGTGTATACATGATTTGGGTGTATGTCAACCGACAGGATCTGTATATGACACCCAGGTGGCCAAAAATATGGGAAGCCCAAGAGACAAACAAAATAATCCACACTACCAAGGTGTGTATAATGACTCCCGATAGGGTAAATTATGCATACAAGGATTGTAGGTATCCAATTCACTTTTTAGGTCATGAGGAAAACTTAAATTATGAGAGACCATTGATATTGTTTGTTCATTATTTGTCAATGATTATTGATATATGTGGTTTTACTTGTACATGTGTAGATTCTATTTCAGTGGCTGCCGTGAATTCAATCCTATTAGCCCTAATTAGCAAATTCAAATTAACTGGAGCTAATTATGTTGACTGGTATCGGAACATTAAATTACTCCTGACTATAGAAGGTTTCTTCTTTGTTCTTGATGAACTAATTCCTCTAGAACCCCATGATGATTACGATGAACATGAGAGAATGCAAGATTTCTTTATCAGGAATTCCAAGGCTTCTCTCTACATTCTAGGATCATTTGATAGATCAGTATTGGACTCGATCAAGGACATATGTACTGCAAGAGACAAAATGGATAAACTTACTGAATTATTCAGCAAGCAACTGATACATGCCCATTAGGATCCATAATTACAAAATGGCCCAAGGGACTCCAGTAATGAACCATGTCATGAAAATGATAAATCTGTTTGAAAAGCTAGAATCCATGGGCACAAGGTTTGATCTGCAGTATAAGACTAATGTTATCTTGACGTCTCTTCCTTCTACCTTTGCACCTTTTTGCCTGTCATACAATATGAATGACAAGGAGTTGGAGCTCACTGAGCTGGCTAATGCATTGGTAGAGGCAAAGAAAACCTTGAAAAAAGATAAGCCTGAGGTCAATGCAACTGATGTAAAGCCTTCTTCAAATGTGAAGAAGAAGAAAAAGGAAAATAAGGGCAAGGCCTTGAAGCCTAAGGGTAGGAAGTCTAACAATAAAGTGAAAGACAAGTGCTTCTATTACAAGGAGGGTCACTAGAAAAGAAACTGTCGTGCATTCTTGGCCACTGTTAAAGACAAGAAGCCAGATGATTTAGAGACTTCTAAAGAAAGTACATATGATGTCAATATTCTTTATGAGTCAAATTTGTCCTTTGAACCTACCAATTCTTGGTTGGTGGATAGTGGTTCCAATGTTTATATTTGCAATATGTTGTAGGGGTTCAAGGAGTCAAGGAAACTAGAAAGAAATGAGGTGCATCTTTGGGTGGGCACTGGAGCTGAGGCCATTGTGATGGCCATAGGAATATTTAATTTACAATTTGATTCCATTAATTTAGTTTTAAAGGATTGTTATTTTGTATCGTCTTTTAAGAGGAAGATACTATTTATTTCTAAATTAGTTATGGATGGGTGTAGTTTTTCCTTTACTTCTAAATTGGTTATTCATTTAAACAATTCCTTTGTAGCATCTAGATATTTACAAAATGGTTTGTATTTTCTAGATTTTCCTATTAAAACAAATGTTGTTTCAGATATTGATCTGAAACGTAAAGCAACCCTAGTGAACTCAGCATATCTGTGGCATCTAAGATTAAGTCACATTAACATGGACTGAATTAGTAGATTAGTGAAGGATGGGTCATTAGAGAGTCTAAAGGTTGAACGCTTCCCTACATGTGAGTCATGCCTTTAGGGCAAAATGACCAAGAAACCCTTTAGTAATAAAGGTACTAGAGCCACAGATTTGTTGGAGTTGATACATACTGATGTATGTGGACCCAAAAATATACAAGCAAGATGTAGATTTGAGTATTTCATAATTTTTATTGATTATTACTCTAGATATGGCTATATCTAATTTATGTGTAGAAAGTTGGAAGCCTTTGAGAAATTCAAAGAATTCCAAGCTGAGGTCGAAAGACAGTTGGATAAATGCATTAAGTCCTTACAATAAAATCGTGGAGGAGAGTATCTGTTAGATGAGTTTAAGGAATATCTCACTTCTCAAGGGATTGTTAATCAATTAATAAATCCCGGTACACCACAACAAAAAGTTATATCCAAATGACACAATCAGACTTTATTAGATATGGTTCGTACGATGTTTACTTATAGTGAACTGTCTCTTTCTTTCTAGGGTGATTTACCTTAGAAACAACCATTTATATCTAGAATAGGGTTTCATCTATGTCTGTAGCTAAGACACTTTTTGAGTTGTGGAAAGGGCATAAGCCTAGCATACAACATCTTAGGGTATAGGGTTGCATTACACACGTGCGAGAAAAATAGACAGATAAATTGGAACCCAGGACATCAAGGTGTTATTTCTTAGGCTATCCTAAAGGCCCGTTAGGTTACTATTTTTATGATCTTGTTAACTAAAAGGTCATTGTAAGTAAACATGTTATGTTTTTGGAGGAAGAGATGTTGACCAAGAAAACTGAACCTGTGGTTATTGAAGAGTTATTAGATAACCCAGAAAATTCACTTCTAGAAGTGAGACCAATCAACATACCCACTAAAAATGAAACACCTCAAGAACCTCGACGTAGTGGGAGGACTATTAGACCACCCACAAGAATCACGCTTCTCATAGAATAAAAGAAGACAGTGGAAGAGTTCCACATGGTTTCAGTTGAATTGGATGATGATCCGGTAACATACTATAAGGCTCTTAAGGATGTTAATGCCACTAAGTGGCTGAAAGCAATGCGCACTGAGATCGATTCAATGCATTCCAATAAGGTTTGGACTCTAGTCGATCCACCACTTGGCGTAAAGCCCATTGGATGTAAGTGAATATTCAAGAAGTTGAAGGGCGCTGATGAGAAAGTTGAAAGATTCAAAGAGAGGCTAGTGGCAAAAGGCTATACCCAGCGAGAAGGTATAGATTATGAGGAAACCTTTTCCTCAATGGCGATGATGAAATCCATCAGGATTTTGTTGGCAATTGCAACATACTACGATTATGAGATATGACAAATGAATGTGCAAACCGCATTTCTAAATGGATTTTTTCAAGAAAAACTTTACATGCAACAGCCAGATGGGGTTCTCTTCCTTGGAGAAAGAAAGCAAAATATACAAATTACAAAGGTTCGTCTATGGACTGAAGCAGGCTTCCAGAAGCTGAAACATGAGATTTGATCAATCAATCAAATTATTTGGTTTTGATCAAAATATGAATGAATCATGTGTTGACAAGAAGATCAGTGGGAGCGTAGTGTGTTTTGTCATACTATACATAGATGACATATTGCTCATCGGTAACGATGTGGGGTTTCTTTCATCAGTTAAGCATTGGTTGACCACTACTTTTTTGATGAAAAATCTTGATAAAGCCAGTTATATCATTGGGATCAAACTCGTTAGAGATCGCTAGAAAAGGATATTAGGTTTGTCACAGGCTACCTATATAGGCAAAGTCCTGGCCAAATATAATATGGAGAACTCCAAGAGAGGAAGTGTTCCTTACAATCATGGAGTCAGTCTCTTTAAATCTCAATGTACTCAATCTCAGACGGATATTGAAGAGATGAAGAGGATTCTCTATGCCTCTACAGTAGGGAGTCTTATGTACACTATATTGTGTACGAGGTCGGACATTGGCTATGTTGTAGGTATTGTGAGCTGTTACCAGTCAAATCCTAAATGAAGCATTGGACTACTGTCAAGAATATCCTTAAGTACCTGAGAAGGACTAAGAACTATTTCTTCATTTTTGGATTTGATTAGTTTTCAATTCTGGGTTACACAAACTCAAATTTTCAAATTGACATGGACAATGGAAAATCCATGTTTGGGTGGTGGCGCCATTGTGTGAAGGAGTGCAAAATAGAAATCTACAGCCGATTTCACTACCGAAGCAGAATACCTTACAGCTTGTGATGCAGCAAAAGAAGGTGTTTGACTGAGGAAGTTCTTGTCAGATTTGGAGGCAGTCCCTGAACTTCTCAAATGCCTTATTCCCCTATTGTATGACAACAGAGGGACAATTGCACAAGCTAAGGAGCCTAGGGCTCATCAAAACAACAAGCACGTGCAATGGAAGTATCACCTCATCAGAGAGATTATCTAGCAAGACGACGTGAGTATCTCCAAAGTGGACACTTTTGAAAATGTGTCTAATGCCGTGACAAAGGGTTTATCTCCTGGAGTATTTGAAAAACACATGGAGGGCATGAGTTTAAAATGTATGGAAAATTGGCTTTGGTGTACAAGTGGGAGAATGTGGGACTTATGTGTCCATCAAACCCGGTTTGTTCCTGTTCGTTTCGATTTAATTTATATTGAACCGTTTATACATTTTGCTTTAATATTATCACATGTGATATAAACTTTTTTAGCATTATGTGCTTCTAAGTTTAACTTAAAATGGTAGTCACGACTAAGGTTTGGGTTGGGCACCCTTATCATATGGTCGTTGCATTGGGTATGCCTAGACATGTTGATGTCAGGGTACAAATGCTAGTGCACATTATGATGTGCATTGGTGAAGAATCTGCCTTTGTCGATTCCCTCATGTATTACTACTAGATGTAGGATTGGGATAGACATGCGTCACTGAAACCCAGTACCTGAGAGGACTTTGTCACTACAAAATATGAACATATTCTTTGGATCATTAATGACTGAGGTTCAAGAGAATCAAAACCGGTGTTCTAGGAATGTGTGAACATTTAGTGAGTGAAAAGAGTTACTCAACATGGTCTCCACTGCCCGGTTGGGGAACATCAAGATAGAGAATGTTTGTAGATGGTCGGATCAGAATCTAGATTCAATACTGTTTTGGAAATGGTTTTTACAAAACTTATTTTCATATAAAATGATAGATTATATGTATATTGTGATTAAAAATGTTTGATCGCATTTTGTGGATTCCGATCACGTACACAGATGCTCTGATATGGACATGTTCTATGGAATGGGGTTTGGTAGTACATGTGTACATGCCCCAGATTCCATAGTGATGATGTTGATTAGTGGAGGGTTGGTACATAATGAGTTATTAATATGCAAGAGTAATTTTGGGATTACTAATTAATTAATTAGTTTATTTAATTTAATGGATGTGGTTCTATTTTTAATTATCCATTAAATAGAAAATAATTAATTAATTTATTATTCCATTTAAGATTCTGCTTCTTCACCAATTAGAAGCATACTGGGATTAAACGGGTTCAAGTTAAGGAAGTGAGAGAGAGTCAAACTCTCATTGGGAATAACAAGTGGGACTCTTTAGAGCCTCACATATATAAACCAAGGGGGGGGGGGGAGCAAGCCATAACTGATAGCCAAATTTTCTCTCCCTCTCCTTGGCCGAACTCTACTCTTTCTCTCTCCTCTTGATCTCTTCTCTCTCATTCTTGCTCTCTTTCTTTTGAGAGTCATGGTTTTGGAAACCCAAATTTTTGCTTTAAGATTTGAAGAGGTCCTTGGATTGGCTTGGAGAACCTTGGCTGCACCAAAGAAGGTTCAAGTTTGTTTTACCTGGTGTGCTCATTGGAGAAAGAACCACTATCTGGAAGAGGAGCAACACTTGAGGCTCAATAGGTTAGCAAATCTAATTGTTTCCTTAGTGGTTAATTACATTTTGGTTATTCATGGAATGCGAAAGAAAACCCAAATCAATCTCTTTCCGCTTCGCATTCGGGTATGGGATGGTTTCCTCTTTCCATATGATGGGAAGAGATGTTCATTCTTTTCTTTTTCCCTAATTCACATGGTTTGAAGAAAGGAGATGATTTTTGATAATTTTTATCATACCAGAAAATTTAACTTCGATTTTTTCTCATCCTCATGGGATGGGTTAAACCAAGAGATGATCCCATGACTTCCAACACACGTTTGTATCACCAAGAAGTATAGATCTTTTGTATCTGGAACTAATGATCTTGCTATTTTTGCTAGACATATATGCAAAATATCGATGTATTGAACACTTTCTCTTCTTACCTTTTTAGTTAATCTTATTATGTTTTGTTTCTTACCCTCAAAAAATTATGTTTGTAACGTGTTTGGTTACAAATAGACACAACCTAATGTCTTGTTTTCTCTTTCCCTTGAAGACTTGTAGACCTCTCGACCCTATTTGTCTTCGATTCTGGAATGGTGATTTTGGCCATAACAGGAAGCTTTTTTTGATTGGATGGGATAGAATCTGCTCCTCTACTAAGGATGGGGGTCTGGGCCTCCAAAAGGCTTCATCACATAATAAAACCCTACTTGTTAAAACTTGGGTGGTGCCTCCTAACGGAGGACTCTTCTTATGGGCTCAAACAATCAAAGCCAAATACTTCCCCAACACTTCGGTCTGTGACCCTTAAGTGTTGAATAAACATGGTTTGTGGTCTTGGAACAACATAGTTTTGACCATCCCATTGCTTAAACAGATATTTTTCCTTAAGATTGGTAATGGTGGTAAAGCTCGGTTCTGGTTGGATCCCTGGATCCCCTCAATCCCAGGATTTTCAATTCCTTTTGAGAACCCTCGATGTCATTCTTTATCGTTTGTCAGTGATATCATGTCCCAATCTTATTGGAATATCAATGTTCTTTCTAATTTTGTGATCCTCCTTGGTGGTGCTCTTTATCTAGAGATGGTCTTTTTTCTACTTGTTTGGCTGAATACATTAAATCGCTTTCTCAATCAAGCCCCATCCTTTCAAATGGTGGCGATTTTTTTTGGAAATTAAATCTTATTTCAAAATTTAAATTATTCTTTTGATGTGTTTTACATGTAGGACTATCAGTTAAAGCAACTTTCGAAATGGATATTGATCGAGCCTACTTGTGTTTTATGTGGTTCTTGTGGTGAATCCACCAGACATCTTTTCCTATCATTTGATTGGAGTAAGCATATTCGGTCTACAAACCTACTCAGATTGAGAACAAAGCTTCTCTCCAATCCTACCATGGCCCATCTTTATGCCTCTTTCTTCTCTTCGAATGTCCTCGATAAACAATCTTACGTTTGATTTTTCTCGGTGTTTATTATTACTTGTTACTATATTTGGCATGTCAAGAACAAGGTTATTAAAGGATTAACTAAGGCAGATCTGCACATGGGGGGCCCTTTCATCCACTAAACTTACTTCTATATCTACCCCCCTAATATATTCTCGTAATATATTATATGCTTCTAATCCTACTTTATTTCCTTGTTTTAACTTGCACAGGGGCATCTAACACAAGCCTAACATCTATCAGGTTGAGGTATATGCATTTTGTTAGATGAACAATATGTTTTAGCAGTTGCAAGATTTCTAACCTCAAAAGATAAGATTGAGACAGAAGTATTTGGTATCTTGCAGGGGTTGAAACATGCTGAAAATCTTAAGTCTAGGACACAAGAAATTCGATACAATAGTAGTGATATCTGTTCTATTTTGCCACAAACCGAAGGCACTTTTTGACCCTAGAACGCAGTTCCAATTTTCCTTTAACTGTCTAATATGACTATGAATTTTACAAGCTTTAAGTTCATGGTAAACACTGACTCTAACTCCACTTCTGTGATTAGGGATCTGGCCTATAAGAAAATCTTGGAAAAATGTAATTTTGTTTAATTTGGACAGGATGTATCTAAAACTTTTTCCTAGTAATTTATTTTTTTTATTTCCATTAAAAAAAAAAAAAAGATAGAGCCTTAACTAAGCAAGCTTTTTTTTTTTTTTTTTTTTTGTGAATAACTAAACAAGCTTATACCATCCAAGTCTGAGAGGCTACTCATGAACCTCTTAAGTGTGAAATATAGTCACTAGAACATGAGCCAAAAGAATATAATTATCTTGGGAGAAAGAATGCTACCTGGTCGTGTGCGACGTGCAGCCCCTGCGCCTACAAACAGGGCCACCCCCCATAGAAAGGCAAAAATTCTTGCCTTAACTAAACAAGCTTTTATTTTTTGTGAATAACTAAACAAACTTATACCATCCAAGTCTGAGAGGCCACTCATGAACCTCTTAAGTGCGAGATATAGTCACTAGAACATGAGCCAAAAGTATATAATTATCATGGGAGAAAGAATGCTACCTAGTCATGTGCGGCGTGCAACCCCTGTGCCTAAATAGGGCCGACCCCATAGAAAGGCAGAAATTCCTGATCGAGTGGCGGTCATTTCACACGGCCTGGTGTCTGGGCACAGGGGCCGTGCACCGTATGAGACCAGGTAGCGTTCGGTTTCCCAATTCTCATATAGGAAAGGAACAAAGAGTTCCCGCTACCATGGGTCAGGCGTATCCATGCTAACCAACTAAAGAACTGACTTCGTATGCCCACCTGAATTCCTTGGAGAGGGGATCAAAGCTACCATCAGTAATCATATGGTGATTAAACTTTGGGTAATTGTGGAGATGGACTTAACGATTGAGACAATGAAACATTGTTAGTGATATACATCAAATATGAAGAATACACGTGAGCTTGCAAATAAATACCAAAATGAGTGTTTTAAACATATGACAAGCTCCGAGAGAGTCATTTAAAGTGGTATGGTCATATCCAACGGAGCTTACAAGGGGGTGATTATTAGGAGCCACAAAAGGGGATTTGTTGCAGCAAAGTGTAATAGTTTCAAAGAGAGATAGATAAGATAGTTACACTCACAGTGAGTCGAACCGATTCCTGCAGTTACGGTCAGTCTCCCTACCTCTTTAGTTGCCGCCCCCTATCTCTAATGCCTTTTCTCGAGAAAAAAGCAACCAATGGAAGGAAGCCTAATGGTATGATTTCAGACCATGCTTGGGGCGCTTCCTCCTTAGTTAGTGCTTTTTAAGTATCCATTGAAATATCTCTTTCAGTGCCCGGTTTCCACAAAGCATTGCCCTTTGTAGCTACATTAGGAGACATAAGACTCCGGTGATATACTAAGAGAGTCGGCTAGGTAGTATACAATGAGGATTTCCTGAACCGGGATGTGGGTTATCTGCCTCTGCTATGGAAGCTGAAGCCGTTAGAGATGGTCTCCTCTTGGCTCATAGTCTCCAGCTACAGAACATTATGGTGTTCTCTGATTGCAAGGCTTTAGTTGGGTCTCTTAGGGTCTCTTAATGGTTCTCTGAGCCCTTTAGATTGGGCTACTTCTATTTTAGTTTCATCCATTTTAACTTTCAAATCTTGTTTTGAACATCTTGTATTTTTTGTTCCTTCCTAGATCTCTCAATAGGGAAGCTCATGTTTTAGCTAGGGGAGCTTCCTTGTTACATCTTTCATCTGTTTGGTGGGTTAGACCACCTGTGTTTGTTGTAAACCCTGCTCTCTTAAATAGCAGGAACTTCTCTGTGTTGTTTCAATAATATTGGCTGAAAGGCCTCCCTTTGACCCCACAAAAAAAAAAAAAAAAAATTCAATGGAGGCCCAGGGAAGCTCCAGGAGCTAAAAGAGCTAGGGGTAGACCTAAAATGACCGTAGGAGAAGTGGTGAGGAAAGACATGCATAATCTAGGGTTTGTACCAAGTATGACCTTGGATAGAGCCTATTGGAAGGCAAGGCCAAGTCGCAGACCCCATTTAGCTGAGATTCTCCTGATGTGCTAGGTCGTACCTCTTTCCTCTTACTATCTTTCATCTTTTTTCCATCTTTTATTGCTTTGTTTTATTTATTCATTTCTCGTCTTTTGCCCCATCTTTCCTATCCCATCTTTTCTGGTTAGAACTTTGTTTTCCCTACTTTGTTTTTATTAAGATCCATGTCGCCAACCCCATTAAGTTAGGATAAGGTTGAGTTTGTTGTTGCTGGTAGTGTTTTAAACATATACTCCCAAATCCATGGTAGGAAAATACTTCTTGTAAAAATGTTGTACTGTCTATCTGTGATGATCATTGGTCTTGTCTACTACCCTCTTCCACCCTTTAGAACCGAGTATTAAAGGAAAAATATTTACTTGAACCAAATTTAAACACACCAATATATGCTTGCAAAGCTCTCCCATCGGTGACAATCATTATTATCAACCCTTTTCCACCCTTTGGGTCTGACTCGCCCAAGTGTTAAAGAGAAAATATTCCAAATGTACATTTAAAAATGGATCCTAATTATGGAACAATGTTAAACAGATTATCTCAAGTGAGTTTCTGGTCCTATATGGATGGTTTCATAGTGCAGCCTTTTCTCCTACGTATACACAACTACTTGTGTTGCTAGCTCACCCCACCTTAGCATAGGCTATAGGACTAGGCTTACCAGTGAGGAACAAGTTCAGTTTACTACACGAGCAAATGAAGAGTGGGGGAAAACTTTGAGAAAAATGGTTAGTTGAAAATAGGAAATGCAAGGTGCAAAGTCGATGGGATGCAAACATGTAATTTGGTTGGACAAGCAAAATAGATTCAAATGGCCAAGGTGCAAAGTCGATGAGCCGCTTGATAACCTTCCTAGAAACTGTTTTTGGTGTTTTTCTGTTATGAGAAACGAAAAAACACCCTAAACACCGCTTGATAAACCTGTTTCATTTTTAGCGCTTTTAGAAACATAAATTGAAATTTATGGATCATGGAACAGGTTTGCCGGAACATGTTCGACATGTTTTTACGTTTTTCAAAACAATTTGACAGAAGTGTGCCCGATATCTGACGTAATCAGTGTGACACACTTCTCACTCAACACACTTCTCACTCGACTTTTTGCCTGGAACTCTCCTTCAGCCTGCAACTCTCCTTCGACTGGGGTAGTCGCTGCAACTCTCCTTCGATCGTCTGGAACCTCCATCCAAGGTAAGCTCTCTCTCTCTCTCTCTCTCTCTCTCTCTGTGTGTGTGCGAGATCTGCTTCACAAAAACCCTAGGTCAGTCGTCTTCTGTGTGCAGCCATTGTAGTTTACTGAAAATCTTGGTTCTTAATCACTTCTCTTTTTTTTTTGTGCATTGTAGATCTGTTATCTGGAATCAAGCTTGGTCCTCACGAGCTCTCAAGAAAAACCCACTGTGATTCTCAGGAAGCTCTCAAGAAAATTACAGCAAGCTTTGAGGCTTCATCAAGCGTGAACATTCCTCATCCAATGACCCTCTCTCGCTCTTATTCTAATCTTATTGAATGGAAGACCATAGAAGATTTGAATAGCCTTGTTTTCCTCATCTAGGGTTCAATGATGACTGGAAGCCATTATTGGCTCGAAAATTGTACAAAACCCCCCATTTTCACCTTTGTTCTTCTCTCATCGTTGAACCCTAGATTGAGAAAAACACACAAAATCGTTTTGGATTATTTTCCCCTTTGTTTTTTATGAATTTATGTTGTGAATTTGCTTGTGATTTGCTGATTCTGTGTGTGTGTGTGTGTGTGTGTGTGAAGCTTGAACATTTGATTCCTTGATCGAAGCTTGTGATTTGTTGATTCCCTCTCAGGTATACACCTTATTGTTTTCCTGTTATTTTTACCTTTTAATTCTTTCTTTGATTTGGGTAATCTGTAAATTATAGCTGCTTGGCTTCATTTTTTGATCTCTGTGATTTCTGTGTATGATTGTCCAAAGATTTTTAGATTTATACCCTATTTTTTTGTCATGGTATATTTGTGCTCTGCAATAATATGGATCTTTTCTTCAAGAGCCTGCAACTTCCAAAGCTTTCTCTTCTTCCTACCACGCTCGCCTTCGTTTCCAAGCTTCACATGAGTAAATGCTAGTCCTTCAGAGGCTTCAGAAATGTCTTTCTCGGTCTTGGTGGACAACTCCTTCTGTAGCTTCTTCAGCTTCCAATATATTTGTGTTTTGTAAAATTAAGGATCTCTTTCTGTCACTTTCCAAGATTTTGAAATGTCATTTCTTCATATTTCACAATCTTAAGTCCTTCATGGCATCAGTACCTGCCTGTATCATGAATAGAAAAAATTTGTCCCTCTCTCAATGGGTGGGCTCAATTCCTTCCCCCAAATGAATCTGTCCCTCTCTCACCACCAAGCCTAGTAGATTTCCGTTTATGTCCCAAAAAAGGTAACTCATCCACATGCATAACAACACCCTCATGTGGCACCATAGCTGGACGAGTTTGACCTATTAATAAGCTCTCTCCCCTCTTGCAACATGTCGTTTATTGCTACCATTACATTAACATTTGCAAGGGAAGAGTACGTATTATTGTAGATTGATCAAGGTTCAAGGAAGGGGTCTTGCCGAACCATATTCATGCAATCTTTGGCCTGCTGATCACTTCTCTTTCAAGCCCATGTGCCACGCCACCCTCCTCTCCTACAAAGAAGTCCTCTTAGGTTATATTAAATCCAAACCTCATCCATAAGCCAAAGGACATTGGCCCCATTCTCTTCCTTTCTCATAACTTTCTCAACTCGATTACCCTTTTTGTTTTCTTCTATTTTCATGTACTTATACTGATGCAGATTCATTACCGAAATGAGCTTATCTTATTAGGAATAAGTCTAGGGTTGGGTTATATGCATGTTGGGCCTTTGATTCCATGGGTTTTTTTTTTTATGTAATAGGCCACTTTTATGGGCCTAAAATATAGGTAATTAGGATGCATACGGGATTAGTTGTTTTATTTCCTTAGTTTTTATTTTTATGTAATTAGTTGGTCATGTGATCACTTAAGTGATCATGTGACTTTGTTAAGTGGTCATGTGACAACTTAAATGGTCATGTGATATAAGTTGGGCTGAATTAAAACTCTATAAGTCCCGCCATGTTTTGAGTCTATTTTTTTTAGTAATTTCTTAGTCAGTTTAAGTTACCTAATAGGTTAAGGATTGGGTTAGGCCATTCCTTTTTAGTGTAGGAGTCTAATTTTAAGTCTTTATATAAGGTTGTAAGGGGGTCAAATATTGAACACGAATTAGCTTTATGCTTGTTGCCATTGCTGTTTTTGCCTTACTCTATTGAGTGTTGCCTTGTGAGTAATATCAAGGTGAAGGAACTGGTGGATCTCCAGTTGACTTCTTGCATCTGTTCAGATCGGGAGGTCAAGGTGAAGGGATTGGTGGATATCCAATCGACTCCTTGCATTTGTTAAGATCGGGAGGCTCTCTTTTCATCTTCAAGCTACTGCCATTGAAGATCTGCTGAACAAGTCTCCCACCTGTCTAGGACTACATTATATACACTCTGTAAACAACCAATCTTTGCCCTTCCTCAAAGCCCTTTTCACTTCCTTTCTCTTTAAGCTTTTCTTTACTCATCTTTAGAAGTTTCCTTCTCTGTATTGCAGATATTTGTACTAATGGGAGTTTTCCCTAATAGTATCACATGTCAAAATTAGTGTTACAGCCAAATAGAGATTTATATTCAAGAAAGCTCATGGACCAATGGAGTGCTTCTTTCCACTAAAACAACACATTAGTAAGGAAGATTGAAGCCCAATTATAAGTGAGGTTTGGTCCCCACCTAACCTTCCTAATGGAGATATACCACTTAACCTTACTAATGGAGATATACCACCTAACCTTACTAATGGGACATTATTTATGTAGTTTTAAATTGCAGATCTAACTAGAATTAGATGGTCAGATTAGGATACAAATCTGATTGAATTCCCCTTTAAAGGGGACTAATGTTGCTGAAAAGTTCAGCTTGATCCAATGGATGGATCTGATTTTATTGAGGATTCCTAATACTACTAGGACAAGGCCAAATCTATCAATAGAGAACTCAGATCAAAGAAACGATGGCAGATTCACATACACATCAGAACATCAGTATCCTTTGTGAAATCTCAGATCAAACAAACCATCAATTGAAGAATTCTGCGAACAGAATTGAAATCAGCATTAAAGAACTCAGCCAGAACCACAACCCTAGTAATGATAGGATTGAGATATTGCAGGAACAATGGGCAGAATTGCAGCCCTATTATCTGCATTTGTAGCCTCATTTGTAAGCCTTAATATGGTTTTACAGATGGGCCTATGGTTACTTGTAAGTTCCAAACTCTACTTGATGAGCCTTTAGCTCAAGTTGGTAGAGCACTTGGAACATAAGCATTTCCATCAGATAGTGGTTCAAATCCACTAAGAACCTTTTTATTCAGCCGTTCAAAGCATAGTCAGTTAAGGTAATTTTAGAATGACAACTCTCAGCCTTTTATTTGAGGTTTTGTAGCGAATTGATTGCTTTTGTAGTAGGTGCAGCCAAGGATTACCCCTGTGTTTAGGGCTGCAACAGGGTCGGGTTGGGTCGGGCTTTTCAAAACCCTAACCCAACCCTGAGTCCCCTTAGCTGAGCCCAGGCCCAATCCGACCCTGACTCAGGGTCTAAGAACCTCAGCCCCGGCCCAACCCTGCCAAGGCTCAACCAAGCCCAATCCCACCCTGATTGGCCCTGATTAGGTCGGGTCGGGCCAGGTTGACCCTGATTGACCCTGACCCTGACCCTGTTTTACCATTCAGGGTCGGATTGACCCGGCCCTGACCTTGATGCTGACCCTGATTAACCCGGCCCTGACCCTGTTTTGCCATTGACCTCATGTAAAACATTAAACATACTTAACACTTAACAACCAACACCCATGGGACACAATGGAGACTATGAGACTATGAGATGCTAAATAAAATGTCATATCTATAAACATTCCAAGCACTTAAAAATATATAATCATGCCCCACAATAAATATTCCATCAACATCTATCCAAAATAGCCAAAAAAACATTCCACAAAATTCCTGCCTGAGGTATATCACCATAACACACAATAAATATTCCATCAACATCTATCCAAAATAGACAATAAACATTTCACACAATTTCTCATGAGGTATATCACCATTACCACAATAAATATTCCATCAACATCTATCCCAAATAGACAATAATAAATATTCCATCAACATCTATCCAAAAGACAGTAAACATTTACACAATTCCTCATGAGGTATATCACCATCACCACAATAAATATTCCACAACATTTATCCAAAATAGACAAACATCCCACAACATTCCACATAATTCCGGCATGAGCTATATCACCATCACCACCAATCTCATTTCCGTGGACGAATCCTGAATTACAAAAGTGATCAACCAAAATAGAGAAAAATATCAATTAATAACAAACAAAAGTAAAGAAAATAATATTTAATGACAAGACAATGCAATAGTAGTTAATCATTTAAGGATGCATGCCCTTACCTGAAAATGCAAAGTAGGAAAGCATAAAATACCACGCTTCAGGTCAACGTATTACAACACCCTTAATATCTGAAAATATAATTAATGCAATAAAAAAATAAGTACATATAATCCAATTCATAGTGCATATTTAGTAATAGTAATGTCATTACATGAGATGCAACAACTTAAAAGCTTGTTACCTGATAAAATCTGCTCAATGTCATCTACGTTTTCTTCAACATCAATAGGTGCCTGTCGTAGCCAATCTTATGTACATACCAATGACTTTACCATCTCTGGTGCCAATGAGCTATGAAAGTGGTCCAGAATCCGACCACCAGTGCTAAAAGCATACTTTGAAGCAACGGTTGAGACAGGAATCGGTAAAATATCTCAAGCTATCTTACTAAGAATGACAAATCTTGAGCTATTCACCTTCCACCAATTCAAGATGTCGAAATCACTTCCACCATCCTTTACTACACCTTCCAACAAATAACTATCCAACTCCGTTCCAACTTCTGAACCCTCATCTTTTTCCAATTTTTGTCGGAATTTTAAATCGTTATCCTTTAACACATCTTTTGTTACAACATCAATAGATTGAGGAGTTGAAACATCTACCATTGCACTAGGAGATGATTCATGCATTTGGTAATGCTTTAAGAGGCGGTCCATGACATTCCTAATATTTCCAACCTTCATATCAACCTCAGATTTAGGATACAATTCTGAATAACAAAATTTACATATCTCATCTTCCAACAGGGATCAAGAATAGTAGCAATGACTAAGAAGATAACTTTATTTGTACTATCCCAATACTTTTTAAATGCTTCTATCATTGTCAATGTCATATCATGACACACAGGATTTTTACTTTTTAACCATCCCAACAATAGTGTTTCAATTCCATAAATTTATCGAAAATAAACATTTGATGTAACATAAAGAGACCCAGACAATGATAAAGTTGCATTGTAAAAAACCTCTAAGAACTTGCATAAAATCTTTGCCTTTTCCCAATCTTGCTCACTTGGAATCACATCATTGCAATTTGTTTTAATGGTTTTCTTCAAATGCCCCCCTCAAATTGCCCAACCGTATAAATGGCCCCTGAACTTTCACTAATTCCAAATGCACCCCTACTTTCTAAACTATGTAACACTCTTGTCCTCCCCGTTGGTCTGGGATGTATGTTCTGTTCTAACATCTGACATTTTTTGAACATGATTAGACCATTCTGCCCTTGATAGGGTAAAATGACAAAAATACCCTTACCTGGAAAAAAAAACTGCAGCCATCTTCCCCAAATCGATTGGGGAAGATGAGTTGCAGGTATCCTTGTATTGTATTGCTGCCCAAAACCCTCTTTATCCACCTACAACTAAGCCAACTGAAACCCTTGAATCACCGTCGCCTGCAACTCACCCTCTAGAAACGAATCCATCTGCAACACCCAGCCCCTCAACCCATTTGCAATCGTCCCTTAAACCCATAAGCCATTCCTTTTTTTTTTCTTTTAATATATTCTCTTCATTCCTTAAGATTGGTTAGATTTGTAGGGATTTTTTAACTCAACAGGTAATCTGCATTGAGAAAACCAAACATATTCACATAAAATGGATAATCTGCAATGGTGTGCTTACATCAAAATTTCCATTGTTGTTTCTGGTTTTGAAGCTCTAGTTTACTACTGGTTCGGGTCCAAACAATTTATTAGTTTGCTTTACCTCTGCCTTCATAAACTCTGTTATTAGTTTGGCATAAAATTTTCCTTTTCCTGCTATGTCCATGCCCTGCTCTGTTTTACATATCTGTCCAAATAAGCCTAATCACACCACTCATATTAGTTGAGATTTCAAATTTTCATCTTATGGTTTGTTCTGATTCATACATGCTCTTGACCTGAGTTTTAGAGAAATCAAGCCAATAACCTGTTGGTTATTGAATTTTTCCCTTGATCCCAAGTTCTGTTCCAGTTCGTTCCATATCAGTCCCTTTTATCTGTGTTTCTTCTCTTTTAGTTATGGGTAAAATACACGTACCCCCCTGTAATGCACCCAATATTCCTCGTACCCCCCTAAGCTTCTGATAAGTCCACGTACCACCCCTCAATATTACACGTACCACCCCTGCTTTACCCCCTAATGCCATTTAAGTCCACATCAAGTGTTAAATGCTAAAAAATGACCAAACTACCCTTTCTTCTATTTTTTCTAAAATTTGAAAAGATCTAATTGCCCTGACCTATTTGCTAAAATTTGAAACTACCAAAATGCCCTCATCTTCCCCAAATCATTATCTTTTTTTACATACCCAATACCACCACCACCCACCATTAACACCATCACCACCGTGAAGCCCCACCTCCAGCACCACCGCCACCCATCACCATTAATACCACCAACCATCTTCTTCCCCAGATCGTTTCTCCAAAACATGAAACCCTAAACACACTTTAGGCTTCCCGTTCCTTACCTGCGATTCCGGTGACATATAAAGAGGGGTTCCTCTCAAACTCAAAGACTGGCGTTTGTTCATCCTCTTCCTCTTCCTCTGTTCTATCATGGTATTCTTAGCAGAACCAAAATCAGCAATCTTCGCGACATAGTCATTACGAATTGTGTCTAAAGAAGAAGACGAGCAGAATATTCTGGGGTTTGATATCGCAATGAACGTAATCACAATCATGAATATGGTTAGGACCCTGAAGAATCGAGCGGGTATAGCGCCTAACATCAGTTTCAGGCAATCCGCCATGGGAGTTCTTAATCCGAGAAGCTAAGGTACCTCCAGAGGCATATTGCAGCAAGACATTGTAGGTTAACTCACCATTCTCCGTAGTCATCTTGTCACCGTAGCAGCGTAGAATGTAAGAACATCCTTCGAACCTGGTGAGTATCTCCCTTTCCTTCTGAAGGGTTCCGGAACGAGAGACCTCAGCCCATTTCACAGCCATCAATCGTGGGAGATGGTTTCGATGCTTGATGACTTTCTGTTTTGCTTTGGCCAAAGAAACAGTACCAAAGCTCCCTCGACCAATGGTATAGCCTCTCCTCTACATTCCTCCATGACTCTTCTGTCATTCCATCTTGGTGGAGTACTTAGAATGCTAGGGTTAGGGCCTCTTTCTTTCAATGTTGAATTTCCAATGTAGAGGGAATTGGGGTTTCTTGGCAAAGCAAGAAAGAATTTAACGATATTAGAAGGATTAAAGGATTAAAGGAAGCCACCACACAGTAAAATTAGGATTAATGGGTTGACCCATTAATGGCTGAGAGTGTGTGGCGGCAGTGGGGTTTTGAAACCCTAAAATGGGTTTAGGGTTTCATGTTTTGGAGAAACGATCTGGGGAAGAAGATGGTTGGTGGTGTTAATGGTGGGTGGTGGGGGTGGTATTGGGTATGTAAAAGAAGATAATGATTTGGGGAAGATGAGGGCATTTTGGCATTTTTAAATTTTAGCAAACAGGTCAGGGCGATTAGGTCTTTTCAAATTTTAGAAAAGATAGAAGAAAGGGTAGTTTGGTCATTTTTTAGCATTTAATACTTGGTGTGGACTTAAATGGCATTAGGGGATAAAGCAGGGGTGGTACGTGGAATATTGAAGGGTGGTACGTGGACTTATCAGAAGCTTAGGGGGGTACGAGGAATATTGGGTGCATTACAGGGGGTACGTGTATTTTACCCTTTAGTTATTCAGTTCTATCTTGTAAAACCTTTGAAATTTGTCCACTACTCTCAATCATAGTTCAAAATCTTGTGAAATCTTGATCAAATCGAGAATTTCGACCCCTCGAAACGAAATGACCCCTCGAATAAAAAAAATACTAAATTTCGATCGAAATTCTTGAGATTTTTTCAAAATCTTGCGAGATTTCGAAAATCTCGAGAAAATGCTTTATATAAAATACCATGTTTCGATAGTCTCGGTCGAAATTTCGACCGAGACTGAGAAATAGAGAGCATTTGTCCTCTTTTGCTTGGTTTTTGAAGGTTTTTGCTTATTTCTTCTTCAATCTTCCACTTCCCACTTGAATCCTTGCCGCATCTACGCCGGAATCACTTGGAGAACAAACTTCTTAGCACATCTGTGAAGCCTTTCCAATATTTTAGGTAAAACCATATTCTCAAAATTGATTTTTTTTAGGGAAATGCTTGATCAACATGTTAGTTTGTGATGAAATAAATATATGTTAGACACCGGAAGCCGATCTACAACTTCACAGTGTCGAAATTTTTTTTTGGTATATATATTATTTATTTATTTTTCTTCTTCAAAAATAGGATTTATTTACAACAAAAATCAAAAAATAATAGGGGTTATGTATATTGTATGATGATGAATTAAATATATGTTAGACACCATTGGCCGATCTATGGCCTCGTGGTGTCAAAAATATTTTTTTGCCAATAATTAATTATTTTATTAGTATAAAAAATATTTAAAAAATTCAAAAAATAGCAAAAAATAAGAAAAAATATGAGGTTTTTTTTTTTAAATTACTGAAAAATATAAAAGTAAATTGTACATACTTCTTATTTGCTGCCCATTTACATATCTTTTCGATTTTGTTGTGCTAGGCTAATATTTATTTGAAAAATATTTTTAAAAATTGTTTTTAAATATGAGAAAAATATGAGGGTCAGGGGAATTACTAAATAGTTATATACTTAAATACTTGTGTTAGTGCTCTTAAATCTTAATTCTTAAACATTTAAACTAAAAGAATTGATGTGCTTCAGTGATTAATGAATTGTCTTTTATTCATGCAACAGTAAACTAGTCTGATTATGACGAACCGTGGTAAACGACAGAGCCAGAGGCAAAAGGGGCAGAGGTAGCCGGCCCAGACCCAGGGGGAGGGGAGCACACCCAAGCGCACTAGGGGTGACATTGCATGGTTGCATGGCACTCCAATTGATGGGGATAAAAGAAAATCCTAATGCAACTATTGTCACATGCAGTTTTTGGGAGGTGGTGCACTAGACTCAAACAACATCTAGCTGGGAATTCTCCTGAAGTGGTCGCATGTCATATGGTCCCTGTGGAGGTATCTAGGGCTGTCATTGATTACATGAAGGGAGGGAGTAAGAGGAAGGCTCAGAGGGAGAAGGCAAAAGTAGATCTTGAGGAAGCAGTGAGGTGTACAGTGGGAGGCCAATCAAGCCATCGTGATGATGATGATGATGATAGTGATGATGTCTATGTTCTTGATGATATAGAGACTGAGAAAGAGGCTAGGGATTGGAGACGAGCACAGATGATGAGCAGAGCCAGTTATCATGAGGATCAGGAGAGAGTCGAGAGACAGAGAGTAGGTGGTAGTGGAGGAGCTAGTACCTCTAGAGCTGGTGCTAGTGGTAGTGGAGGAGCGGTACAAGTGGAGGAGGTGGGTTGCCTAATCCCTTTAGGAGATCACAAAGTACGAGGCAGCTCCCCTCCGCCTCCACCACCACAAGATGACCCAATGCCACTGCACTTGGTGTTTATTGAAAGAAAGGCAACAAACAACCAAAAATCAAGGGAGCATGGAAAAATCTGAAGGGGATGGTGAAGGAATCTATAGCTAAGTGGATGTTATACTATACCATCCCAGCAAACACAGCACAAGGCCCCTTTTATCAAACTATGATAGATTCCATTGCTGAGGCTGGCCCAGGGTATAGGGGGCCCACCCCATATGAGATTATGAATGTGTATTTGCCCCAACAGAAGAGAGAGCTTGAAGACTACATCAATGAAATGAGGGGGCTGTGGGAGAACTATGGGGTGACCATAATGTATGATGGTTGGACTAGTCCTACAAGAAAGTCCATTATCAATTTTATGGTGTATTGTGATGGGAGGACAGTCTTTCTGAAGTTTGTTGATGCATCCAAGGAGAAAAAGGATGCAAAGTATATCTACAAATTGTTGAAGGAAGTGGTAGAAGATGTAGGAGTGGGGAACGTTGTCCAAATTATAACGGACAACGGAAGCAACTACAAGAGTGCCAGTGAGAGGTTGATGCAAAACAATAAGTACCGGTTGTTTTGGACACCATGTGCTACCCATTGTATAGACCTCATGTTGAAGGACATGGGAAAGATCAAATTGGTACAACATGTTGTGGAAAAGGCAAGGCATTGGCACTAAACCTCTTGAGGGAGAAGTGTGGGGGTGACTTAGTGAGGCCAGACATAACTAGATTCGCCACCAACTACATTGCGCTCAAGAGTATAGAAACCAAGAAGTCTGGACTGAGATCAATGTTTGCTTCTGAAGACTGGTTCAACTGGAATGGGTCCAATACCCATGGTGGTAGGAAAGCACAAGCTACAATTTCATTAGATGAGTTTTGGTCTAAGTTGCATAAAGTGGTACAACTTCTAGACCCAGTGGTCAAGGTTTTGCATATAGTTGATTCTCCTATCAAGGGACCAACCATGCCACATCTATGTGCTGCCATAGGCTTGATGAATGAAGGTGTTTACAATGCAAATCCACGAGGTAGCAAACAATTTCTCAAAATTATCGAGGAGCGCTGGGAAAATCAACTTATGCATCCACTGCATAAGGCTGGTGAGTGTACACTCTTTGTTTTTTATGCAATTACATCTTTTAAAGTTAATTTGAAGGATATATTACTAATTAGTCAATATGTAATGTCAATTTCAGCATATTATTTGAACCCCAAGTACCAATACAGTCATAGGCTTGGGTTGAGTGATAGTCTTATTAACGCAGTCAAAGAAGTAGTTGCCAAGTTGGAGCCGAATAGTAAATTACAAGCGATATGCAACAATGAGGTGAGTCTTATAAGTTATAATTCATTTGGAATTACTCAATTCAATACTAAATAGTAACGAGTCATTACTAATTTTAAATATTTTCCAAATGATTGTAGTTGAAGACTTTTAGGGATGCATTGGGAAGTTTTGGAACCGAAGCTGCACAGCAAGGCCGGACACGCGGTGATGCCGGTACTCATTAGTCATTACTTCATTAGTCATTACTCAATTCAATATCTTATACTTTTGAAATGAAGGTGGCATGTTTCTTTTGTTGTAATGCAGCTGAATGGTGGGTGTTGTATGGGGGTTCGGCAAACAATTTAAGAAAAATAGCAATCAAGGTTCTCTCCCAGACATGTTCAGCATCTGGCTGTGAACGGAATTGGAGTACATTTTCTCATCCACTCCAAGAGGAGAAATAGATTGGGTTCTGAACGTCTCTCTGACTTAGTGTATGTGCATTATAATTTGAGGTTGAAGATGCAACACATACGCATGAGACAAGAGGGTATCAGGGAAAATATCGATCTCGCCGACATTTTCCAGGTGGAGTCAGATGATGAAGATCCTATTGTTGATTGGGTGAGGGATAGAGGTGAGCCGAGTGTTAGATCACCTGGAGGTAGACTGATCCCATGATAGGAACACATAGAAGGCGATGTGGATGACTTCATGGTGCAGAGGGTGAGGTACATGCACGGGACGCGTCACCCATACCGTTCGGTCTGCTGGTGGTGTTGATGAGGAGGATGAAGATTGGTCTATGTCATCTGGTGGAGATGGTGGTGGTGGTCCTGGTGGAGATGGTGATGATGGAGGTGATGATGAAGGTAATGATGGACGTGATGATGAAGGTAATGATGGACGTGATGATGATGGCGATGGTGGTCAAGCATATGAGGGAATTCGAGTCCCGTTTGTGGTACAAGAGCAGCAAGAGGCAATGTGTGCTCCCACCGACCCCACACCAGCCACACGGCCCACATCGTCCACCTCGACCTACTCTAGAAAGCAGCGTGGCCAGTCCCGTCCTGGTGGTCGTGGTAGTGGTACTAGTAGGCAGGCTGAGCTTATGGACATTGATGCCTTATCTGGCTCTGTTGGTGGACTAAGTATTGGCGATAGAGACAGTAGATCGAGTGGGCATCTCCGTGCCCCATCTTGTCATGTAGACAGCAGTCCATCTCCAGCACAATCAGAGCATGGTTCATCTCATTCACATCCATGTGGCGAAGGGCATTCTGGGCAGTACCCTTTGGGGCAGCAGCCTATATCTTCTCCATCCATTCCCAGTTTGGAGTATGACTCCCACTCACAAGGATATAGTAGATCGTCTTTTGTGGATGACTTCTTTTCCTACACTGGCTACCCAACCCACCAGCCATACGTCAACCCGTACATGCTCCCGGAGCCGTCATATGACTCATATCATAGTGGATCGATTGGTAGTACTTCTTCACGATTTGGTGACCTATATCCTAGGATAGGTTACCTTCGACATGTTGATGATGCGTTTACATGGCCACTGTGGATGACTACACTTGCTTCTTCTCCCAGACTATGACGTGGCATGCATTTGTCCTACAGTCGGAGAGCAATACACGTCGGCTCTAGTGGACCATGAGTGGGGTTGATCCTGGACGGCGGAGTAGTTATTATTAGCAAATTTGCAAACATTTGAGATGAATGATGACTAGTTGACTACTTGACTTGTAGCCTTGTAGGGGACAATTGGGGATATTGACATATTGTGATTTGGAATGTTTGATATCATCTTCTTAAATCTTAACTCTTAAATTGTTATTTGTTAACTTGTTATTGACTTGATGTCTTATGTACTTAATATTATGATTTATGACTTAACTTATGAGTCATTATGTTTCCAATTTAGTTCCAAGTCAATTTACTTGTTTAATGTACAATGTGTATGTGTAAATGTGTAATTAACTAAGTTATACATTAGGGTTCGACCATACGTTACCAATCAATGGTGCACATCCAAAACACCATTTTGGGTGACTATTTTTGCAATTTGAACATTTAAATGTGTTTATATAGCCTAAAATAGGGTTTCCATGAAGTTTCAGGCCTTAACTTAGCCTAAAACCCACCGAAATGACCTATCGAAACATACTAGAAAAAATACAATATTTTTGACCGAAATATCCGAAATTTCGAATATTTCAGATATTTCGGTCAGCTCGAAATACCAAAACAAAACGAATTCTCGAACTATGCTCTCAATTTGGGGTTAGAATATCTAGACTTGTACCGAGAGATAGCTGAGGGACCTATAACTCCAACCAAGAAGAAACAAGAAAATAAAAGAGAATTAGAAAAAATAAAAAAAAATCAATAAGGAACAAACAATTAAACCATGTAACCTACTTTGGAAGTCACGATTCCAAAACCCCTTCTAGTAAGCCAGGTACAGGAAAATCAGTATAAATTAGGTGCAGGTTGAGCTAGCAACTCATTCAAAGAATAAGGAATGAAGAGAATATATTAAAAGAAAAAAAAGGGGGGAAGCGGTGGAGAATCATCCATGGAGAAGGGCTTAAAAGGAGGTGCAGGTGCGTGAGGAGAAATTTTGGACGTTTTAGGATGAGATTCATGGTCGTCCACTGTCGTCAAGGCTGAACCCTAACCAGGGTTATCTGTTTAGAGTATTTGGGGAAGAAAGGAGAATATTCCCCTGATTCCTCTTGATTGTACCACGAAAAAATAAATAATAAATAATAAAAATCAGTATAAATTACGTGCAGGTTGAGCTAGCGACTCATTCAAAGAATAAGGAATGAAGAGAATATATTAAAAGAAAAAAAAAGGGGGGAAGCGATGGAGAATCATCCATGGAGAAGGGCTTAAAAGGAGGTGTAGGTGCGTGAGGAGAAATTTTGGACGTTTTACGATGAGATTCATGGTCGTCCACTATCGTCAAGGCTGAACCCTAACCAGGGTTATCTGTTTAGAGTATTTGGGGAAGAAAGGGGAATATTCCCCTGATTCCTCCTGATTGTACCATGAAAAAATAATAAATAAATAATAATGTTAGTGAGGGTAACTTGATCATTCTACCCTATCAAGGGAAAAATGGTCTAATCATGTTCAAAAAATGCCAAACATTAGAATATAATGTCCTAGACTAACGGGGAGGACTAGAGTATTACATAGTTTGGAAAGTAGGGCTGCATTTGGAATTAGCGAAAATTCAAGGGGGCATTTATATATTTGAGCAATTTGAGGGGGGCATTTGAAGAAAACCATTATTTTAAAGTTCAATTCCCTATCTTCTAGGCATTCAAAAGCCTTTTGAAACTCCAAAGCAACTTTTAACATGATATACGTCGAGTTCCAATGAGTAAGAATGTCCATACACAAGGTTTTCTTACATTGAATCTTCTCTTGCTCACAATACAACTTAAACTGTTGTTTTCTTGCAAGTGAGCTCCTAACATATCTCACTACAGAACGAATTTTACTTATGGATTCTCCAAAAAATTTGAGACCTTTCTTAACAATCAAATTAAGAATATGTGCACAACATCTAACATGAAAGAAATCACCATTTAATAACAATCCACCTTTCTTGGTAAGCCTCCTCTTCAAATTTGTTACTGCCACATCATTACTAGATGCATTATCCATAGTAATAGTGGATAATTTCTCCAAACCCCAGTCTATCAAACATGACTCAAGCTCATTACTAATAATTTCACCAGTGTGAGGTGATGGGACTACGCAAAAGTTAAGGATCCTCCTTTGCAATTTCCAATTTGGGTCAATGTAATGTGTTGTGAGACACATATAACATAGGTTTTGGATTGAGGTCCACATGTCTGTAGTAAGACAAAACCGTTGACTGCTTCTCTTGAACATGTCTTTCAAATCCTTCTTCTCTTCCTCATACAATTCAAAGCAATCTTTGGTCACAGTAGTACGTGATAAAAACTTAAACCTTGGTTGTAAAGAATTAGAAAATCTCCTAAAACCATCCCGCTCTACAAACTTAAAAGACAATTTATCGGAAATAACCATGCGGGCAAGCTCCTTTCGAGATGCTTCTTGGTTAAACTTCCAAGCTGAGATAGTGTTGGTCGTACCATCACCCTCCTCAACTGTGAAATTTAAGAGCCTTCGTTTCTTATCCATTGTATGATATGGATATTGTCAACACCTATCTAAGTGACGTTTCAAGGAACTAGTACCATGCTTACTTGCACATGCAAAATCCTTGTGACAATAATTACAAGTACATCTTTGAGTTTTTGAACCACTAGAAGGGATAATCTTGGAAAAATGATTCCAAACACTACTTGACGCTATTGTTTTGGGATTAGATGATACCTTAGAGGAAGTAGTGTTTGTATTTCTAGGAGTAGATGTCTTGGTTATTGGCTTATTTGGTTGACTTAGTAAATTTGAGCCGGCATTTTCATCCATCCTTGACATCTGAACAAATTCAAAAAATATGGGTAAGAAATTTGAAATGATACTTTTGTTAGCAAGAAACCAATATGTCAATTGAAAATTTTAACAAAGTAAAGTCACATCATGGTTAAGTAAGTCTACTTACACATATTAAGGCACATTTCAATTATAAATAAGTCTACATAAACATTTCAATCATTTTAGAAAGGGGCTTAAGAGAAGTGAAAGTGTAAAAAAAAAAAAAGAGAGACTTAAAAGTGTAAGATAGAAGTACATAATACATAATTCCTTATGCATGTTGGCATAATCGTTGCAATATAGGGTAGCTGGTTGTTGCTTTCTGGATAATGAGCATCATTCCCTTTGTTGCTATAACTGCCTTCTGATAGTTAACTGTTTGACACTATCTATGATTTTGATGTCCTTCCATGTTATCACAGAAATGTTATAAAAAGAAAACAAATCCACAATGATTTCCATTGATTTCAGGTTCCTGTTGCCCCACCCAACTAGAATATCTATATCAGGTTCATCTTTGTCTTTCAAATACTTTATTTATAAGTATTTGTGTATTGACATATGAGAATTCCATCCAACCAAGCTACATAGACCGAATTAGACTTTAAATAAATAAAAAAGGGTGGGTGGGAGAGGATAGAATCACTGAGGTTTAGGCGAAGCAATTTTCTGTCTACATAGTAAAATTAAACAGACTAACACACAGAAAAAAAAACTGGGAATCTCTAAGCAAATAACCCAAAACGTAATTAAAAAACCTAAAAACATCCATAAATATCTTTGAAATTTTTACATACTTCCGTAAAAAATATATGCACCAGCTTCTTCTCTTGTATCAGAGAGAGAGAGAGAGAGAGAAACGTATTGTAAAGATAAATGGGAGAAAGGGAGAAGTGGTTGTGGATAGATGAAAAGAAACGAAAACATGCACCAGTTTAAATAGTTAGAGTCTTTAAGAACCTTATCTAATACCAGCATAGTATCTCACTCAATTAAACCATAAACTCCAGAAGGATAAACGAGTAACTTGTTGAGCATCCCAATTCTGATCTCTAAGAATTGGAAAGAAGAAGAAACAAAAGACAAACAGGTTTACTGGCTTACCGAAGAGAAGAGTGGAAATTTCACTGACTGACTCGAAGCTCTGAAAAATGGGGTCAGACGTAACAGAGCTGTTGAAGATAGCACTGTGGGTGAATCGCTTCAGATCTGTATATGTTCAACTGGATTTGGAGATGATTTGCAGCAAGCCAGAAACGTTTTGGAGTTGATTTGCAGCAAACGGCGGATGAATGGAACTAGAAGGAAAGAGATGGGGTTTAGGACTTTAGGGTTGTCTTGTTTGTGAATGGGTGAATCGTTTAGGCCTTTAGGGTTGTCTTATTAGGGTTCGGGATGGATCCACATCCTCTACTTCCAAAGCTTGTACTTCTATCCTACTTCCATGAGCTCCTAGTGCGCCACCTGGCCTGACATGCATCTAACGGTTGAGATTAAAAAAATTCAAAATTTTTTAAAAACCTCATGACATCATGTTTGAACCACCTTAGACCCCAAATCAAACCCACCCGACTGGTTCAGCTCATCAACCCAAACCCATTTCACTCAAACTCACACTCAGCTAGGGTTTCAATTCGATTTGTGGCGATCATCGTCTTCTTCCTCCCTCTGTTAGATGCTACAGACGGAAGCTCTCTTGATCTGGCTTAACGCAAGTCTTCTCCACTGAAGACTCGATTCTCTCCTACTTCTGAACTCCAAGCTATCTTCCTTCCTAAACATTGAACCCTAACTATCATTGATGCCCTCTTCTTCGCTTGTATCGTGAAGCTCTGTTCGTCGCTGGTCTGGGAACCCTAACCAAGGAAGCTCTGTTCGTCATTGAGAGGATAAAAACCCTCTCTCAAGCTACTCCGATTACTCTTCTTCTCCTTCCTCCTCTTCCTTCAACTACTCCATAACGTTTCAGGAGTGGCTGTGAACTATGGCAGAGATGGGTTCTTGATTTATCTTTCTATCGATGAAAATTGAAACTGAGTAAGGGTGGGTTTTTGTTCTTTTTTCAATCACTAAAAACAGAGGAGCTGGTGTGAGAAGTAATATTAGAGACTTTTTAACTTTTAAGAACTGGGGTTTTGTGGGACTTGATAAATGTGGAATTCTATTATTTTTCCTCTTCCTCCTGCAAATGACGATGGTGTTGGGTGATTATTCCTAAAGAGGATTTAACAAATGGAGTGGGGGAGTTTCTTTTTGCATCCTGTGCTATAGATGATTCGAGCTGAACATTGAAGGGGTGGGCTTCTCCTGGAGATGGATTTGTAAATTCTAGTTGCAAGAATTGGTCATATCTATGATCGGTTGTTTGGTTGAAATGCTCAAGAGATGCAGAAAAAAATATGTACTCTATGATAGCTGATTCAATCTGTAATTGAAGATGATGAATATATCTATTTTATAGAAGCTGATTTTGATTTTGAGCAGTGAAGTCATGTAACTTTAAACAAAATTATAAGAGAATCAAGATTTAAAGTTTAGGTTCATGTGGATGAATGTCAAGAGAGTTTGAAAGCCAACTTTTCAGAGGACTAAAAACTAAAGCAAGTCCGAGTCTCCAATTTCGATTTAAGAGAATTTCCTGTAACATTTGTACAACCGCAAGGGATCCGTTCGTAGAGAGGATTAAAATACTCTCTCTCTCTCCAACTACTCCTGTTGATCCCAAGTTGACACTGAGAGGGGGGTGAATCAGTGTTTATAAAAATAATCCCTAAATTATAACCCTGTGTTGACGTCGATGCAGAAGACTTCAAGCAAACCTGATTGGTTGGGGCAATCCCGTAATTACCAATTCCACAACAAACATGCACATCCACCTCGCAACCACTGTGTGGCCAGGTTTACCAGACAGTGCACCCCACTCTGCAAATCAAACACACTCCAATATATGCAATGGAAAGTAAAGTAGACAAGACACCAAATTTACGTGGTTCGGTCAAACTGCCTACGTCCACAGAGCAATACCCTACCCAGGGTTTCGTATATTGCTCAATATGCTACTCAAATTTTTTACTGCAACAACAGCCCAAGAACTACAATCTCTGCTTCGGTTTGTGCAACAACACAAACGAGGGCAACTACCCCAATCTCTGTATAAGCCCCCACTTAACAGAGTTACAATAATTAATTGCAAATAACATAACCAAATCCCCCAATACAATGGCCAATATTGGCTTACAATCAAATTAGGTTTTTTTTCAACTAAACATGCAACCTAGAAAATCACAATGGGGATTTACAATTGGGGATTACTTCTTGTAGAGTAATCCAACAATCATGAAGCCTCTGACGCATAGAAATCGTGTCTATGTATGCTCCACTGCTCAAACCATCTTCAATATGTAGTCATCGAGTATAAAATAGTAATATCGTCGACTTTCTGTGCTCAAACGATGTTGCAACTTCTTCCAATGGCTTCCTCTTGAAAAAAATACCCAATTTCAAAAAAAACTTAATCCCATTTGGACATCGGATGGCCAAGATACTGCCTTCCAAAGTTGAATGCTCCAAAAATTGGTAACCAGTGGCAAATCCGTAAATAAAGAGATTCTTCATGACAAACTGTGCACAAAAGGAAAAATGTGTCAGAGATTTTCACACTCTCTTCCTTCATAAGAAATGGGGGTGATGTCATGCCAACATCACACTTCACTACACCTTAGTTATTTCCTTTATTTCCTCCTCTCTTTTTTTTTTCTTTCTTTTTCTTTTAATGAACCAAATCTGATGCAAGATATCGATCCGATGCTCGAGGAGATTTTGGAGTTTTAACAACACAATGGAGAACGTGTGTCTACAGTATAGCACTTAAACATAAGCCAAAAATTTTGGCTAAGTATATAAACTTTTGCCTATTCCAGATTTGCTCCGCTTTTTGCGTATCGACACGAAAATATCTGTAACTTTCTCATCCAATACTCAAATGATGTGAGACCAGTTGCGTTGGAACCGCGACTTGACGAACTTCATTTCTTGTAAAGACCACTTCACCCAGAATTGCCATTAAGCCTTCCAAAAATGACCTTAAAGTCACTGCCATTGCATGAACCTGTGAAATCACAACTTTAACAGTATGAAACCTTCACCTGCTGCTTCGCCCCTTTGCCAAACACTATGTAAGGACTTAATATGCTGTTAAATGGTGTTCTTCAAGTGCAGGTACCCTTGTAACCCTTTCAAATGACCAAAATACCCTTATAACTGTGTAGGTGACTGTTTGACCATTTCAGCTCTTCCAAACCACCAATAGCTACTGCCACAACACCACTATGACCAAATACGTTGCCAACAATGACAACAACATTCCACACACTCCAATGGACTAACAATCTCCCCCTTTGGAATTGTTGGCAACTCACTGCACAAAGTCATCCTGACTGTGTGATGCACTTCTCTCCCCCTTTGACAACAAGTACAAAAGGTACCGATGCTCCCCCTGCACGGAAGCTCCCCCTACTCATGACATCACTAGATATTCAATCAACATGAATATCATTCCTCCACACACACTACAAAATACCTCATCAACTTTGCTCTCTCCTCATAATCATATATCTCCTCATATGATGACGATTCATCCAAAATAAAAAATTAATAAAGGAACTAAACTGGTGATGTCCACGATGATTCCAAGCACTACATACCTAAGACTCCACTGCTATTACCAGAGTCCACCTAGGGGCACTAATACGGCATTTTATAAGCTCCCCCTCTCCATATGCACCGGAGTGCACCTTAGTGCTTGGGAGATGTATTCACTCCCACACCCAGCTTGGGTGATGACTGAGTAGTGAGGAATGCTACTTGTACATCTGTGTTCTTCTCTTTCCATGTACTCTTTCCAACTATCTTTGGCTTCTATCTATGTCGCTGCTCTGACTGCCTTTCAGTTGTCTTCTTAACATGTCTGCTCTGCCTCTGACCAAGCTTTCCTACTATAGACTTCATTGTTGCCATGCCAACTAATGTACCTATTTTTCTGAAATCTACCTCTGCCACCAATGAATTGTCATTTGCTACTAACTTGTTCTTTTCTCTCCAATCTCTGTTCGTTGTTGCCTTGATCTTCTTCTGTTGTATTTTCTCATTATGTTTCTCTTGTGCCTTGGGGGTTGGCTGCTCAAGGAAAGAAATGTGCTCAATTACTGTACTTCCCTTATGTACCCAAATCCTCTTCTTGACTGTTTGGGATTTCTGACAATGTTGTTTATCTGTCTTCTTGGGAGCTCTTCTGAACTGTTGTTTTTGTCTTTGAAACTGAACAACTAGCAGTTTGGTTTTGTAATTTCTATCCAAGTGTCCCAGCATCTGGCGTTTGTAACATACAACAGTCCTATAAAATCTTCGAGATCTATGGTCCCTGCCTATGATCCTCTTGTGCCTCATAATGTATCTGCAATTTGACATCCTGTGCCCATAAGCACCACAACTGTAACACCAACCAGGGAAGTGGGGAGTGGACCTGGATATGGGTCTATGCCATACTGGAGGAGTCTGCCATCTTTGTCTCTGGTGTGAAGTTCTTCTAAATCCATCACAATTGGCTCTTCTGTTGTATCTGGATTTATCATATCTTTGAGCCTGGGGTTGTCTTATCTGTCTTCTTTGCTTCATGGGTGAAGAAGCATGGGGTGTCTCATTTGGAGTGTTGTCATCCTGTGTTTGGGAGTCACTAAACTGTGCATGCAATAGACTTATCTCTTCTTGTGACTGTACCGCCTGTGCTTGTAGTGCTACACACTCGTCTTCAAATTCACAATACTTTTCATCTTTCCGTATAATTTGTCCTTCAAGCGCTTCCACTATGAACTTGAGTTCTTTGACTTCAGCTTTCAACCTCAAAATTACTTTACCTTGTTGCAGATTATCTCTGTTAACTTCAGGCAGTGTGCTTCTCTTCCGTAGTTCTGACACAAGTTCTCTCATAACAGAATTTTCTTTTTCTAATTTTTTGTACTTTTGTTTTTCTGAATTTTGATCATCCAACTAAGCCCGTAATTCAAGATTTTTCTGATCATGGTCTTCAACTTGCTTGGTGATCTTCTTATTATTTTTCCTTTCATCCTTGAGGTCTTCTAATGCACTAAGTAATTCTGCCTCTATGTCAACTACCGCTTCAAGCTCCTCCTCAGACTCTGAAGAACCATCTAAAATTTGATGCTCTAAACCATTAGGAGCAATGAATGTAGGTTCATTAACCTCTGTATCTGATTGACTAACTGACCACATGTCTGATCTTCTGACAACTACCCTTGAAGTTGAATCATCACTCAACACAGGTTTAGACTTCTTATTTTTTTTAGCCATTTGAAAGCCTCTCAGTTCACAATCCCAAAGTTGTTAAACTTTTCTGACTGGGTAACCTTGCTCTGATATCACTTGTTGATCCCAGGTTGACACTGAGAGGGGGGTGAATCAATGTTTATAAAAATAATCCCTAAATTTTAACCTTGTGTTGACGTCGATGCAGAAGACTTCAAGCAAACCTGATTGGCCGGGGTGATCCCGTAATTACCAATTCCACAACAAACATGCACGTCCACCTCGCAACCACTGTGTGGTCAGGTCTACCAGACAGTGCACCCCACTCTGCAGATCAAACACACTCCAATATATGCAATGGAAAGTAAAGTAGACAAGACACCAAATTTACGTGGTTCGGCCAAACTGCCTACGTCCACGGAGCAATACCCTACCCAGGGTTTCGTATATTGCTCAATACGCTATTCAAATTTTTTTACTGCAATAACAGCCCAGGAACTACAATCCCTGCTTCGGTTTGTGCAACAACACAAACGAGGGCAACTACCCCAATCTCTGTACAAGCCCCTACTTGACAAAGTTACAATAATTAATTGCAAATAACATAACCAAATCCCCCAATACAATGGCCAATATTGGCTTACAATCAAACTAGGTTTTTTTCAACTAAACATGCAACCAAGAAACTCACAATGGGGATTTACAATTGGGGATTACCTCTTGTAGAGTAATCCAACAATCATGAAGCCTCTGATGCATAGAAATCGTGTCTATGTACGCTCCACTGCTCAAACCATTTTCAATACGGAGTCATCGAGCATAAAATAGTAAAATCGTCGACTTTCTGTGCTCAAACGATGCTGCAACTCCTTCCAATGGCTTCCTCTCGAAAAAAATACCCAATTTAAAAAAAAACTTCATCCCATTTGGACATCAGATGGCCAAGATATTGCCTTCCAAAGTTAAATGCTCCAAAAATTGGTAACCAGTGGCAAATCAGTAAATAAAGAGATTCTTCGTGACAAACCGTGCACAAAAAGAAAAATGCGTCAGAGATTTTCACACTCTCTTCCTTCATAAGAAATGGGGGTGATGTCATGCCAACATCACACTTCACTACACCTTAGTTATTTCCTTTATTTCCTCCTCTTTTTTTTCTTTCTTTTTCTTTTAATGAACCAAATTTGATGCAAGATACCGATCCGACGCTCGAGGAGATTCTGGAGTTTTAACAAAACAATGGAGAACGTCTATCTACAGTATAGCACTTAAACATAAGCCAAAATTTTTGGCTAAGTATATAAACTTTTGCCTATTCCAGATTTGCTCCATTTTTGCGCATCAACACGAAAATATCTATAACTTTCTTATCCAATACTCAAATGATGTGAGACCAGTTGCGTTGGAACTGTCACTTGACGAACTTCATTTCTTGTGAATACCACTTTACCCAGAATTGCCATTAATCCTTCAAAAAATGACCTTAAAGTCACTGCCATTGCAAGAACTTGTGAAATCACAACTTTAACAGTATGAAACCTTCACCTGCTGCTTTGCCCCTTTGTCAAACACTATATAAGGGCTTAAGATGCTGTTAAATGATGTTCTTCAAGTGTGGGTACCCTTGTAACCCTGCCAAATGACCAAAATTCCCTTATAGCTGTGTAGGTGACTGTTTGACCATTTTAGCTCTTCCAAACCACCAATAGCTACTGCCATAACACCACTATGACCAAATACGTTGCCAACAATGACAACAACATTCCACACACTCCAATGGACTAACAACTCCGATTACCCTTCTCCTTCCTCCTCTTCCTACAACTTCTCCATAACGTTTCAGGAGTGGGTGTGAATTATGGTACCCTGGTTCACTGACCGTATCAACCTCTTCCTCCTTGCCACCTCCATTTGTCCCCAGTGGTGAGGGTAGAGACTTACCCAGGTTAGAGTCTGTGGGAAGAGTAACCAGGTTAATATTAAGGGAAATTAGAGAGGTACGAAGAAGATGATAATGGCCCCAAATCGATTTGAAACCTAGCTGAGCGGGAGTTTGATTGAAATAAAATGGGGCGATGGAGAGGTTCTCCCGGATATGGAGCGGTGGAGAAGCTCTGCAACTTAGTTTTAGGGCTTCTCGTTCGAAATGAAATGGGGATGGGTGAAATGGAGATGGGTTTAGTTTGAGTGAAAATGGTTCGGTTAGAAGTAGATTAGGTTTGAGTGAGATTGAACCGGTTGGGTTGGGTTGTTTTGGGGTTTATGGTGGTTTAGACAGGTCTCATCATTAATTCAAAAAAGTTTGAATTCATTCAAGTACAGTCGTTGGATGATCATAGAGACAGGTGGCGCACTGAGAACTCATGGAAGTAGGATGGAAGTACAGCTGATGGAAGTAGAGGATGTGGATCCGTTAGGGATTTGTTGATTTGAGTTGTTAATTTTTTATTATTTTTATTTTTATTTTGTTTTTCAGTTTTTGCGATGTAATTGGTCAAATTTTCACTTGCTTCAGCTTTTTCTTTTTTCTAAGAGATGTTATCACTTAAGAAGAAAAAGTAATCAACCAAAAAAACAAAAGAAGAAAAAGTAATGGACCGGGCCTGGTCATTTTATGAACTTAGGATTTGTTTTCCACATTTAAAAAATCATAAAATCTGATCAAGAGTCATGGACATTCGTCAGTCACGCGGGCTTAGAAAATGACCAGACCTGGTGTTGGTCAGTTCGATTTTCCCTTGAATTGGTGATTTTGTCCAAGTCTAGAAAAATTACCTAGTCGATTTCAGACATAATTATGGTGAGATTGTCAACCATAAGTGGATTGGTGGATAACTGGATATGGTGAGGTGAGCTTGTCAACCATTACTTAGCCAGCAGAGAAGAGTCAGAAGACTAGTTTCATTCTCTCTTACTCTCGCTATTTGCTTTTGTAGCATCTATGACTCTATGTCTTGCTTAGTTGCTTTCCCCCCTAATGCTGTGGCGATTAATGGGGTATAGTAGAGCTAAACCAAATATGGCCAATCAATCTCTCATTAGTTCTCTTTGTATTGTAGTTTAGTTTCATCGTTTTACAGTCCTGAATCTACCTCAGTAGCAATTTCGCTAATTCCAGTCGTAGGAAGACGATGCTTTGTTGGTCCCTCGTTGGTCTTTCGCCGCCGACATAGTCTAGGTGTCACTGTCACAACCTGAATTCCGAACCATCGGAATCTGTGACCAGAGCGTACAAATACGCTCCCGCACTACCGTCAGGATCACAGATGCAGTAGTTAAGCTAACTCGTCCACACCGCATAAGACATAAATGGTCAGGAGAGAATATAATATGATAAATCAGAGTAACGGAAACTAAATGATAATATAAATAACATACGGTCAATGTTTATCCCTGTTCAACAACCTGCCACATACATCCTCGAAACCATGATATCTTCCCATCAGGACTTATGTATTACGTAGTATCACTACAAGAAAAAGGGTCTTTCACGGCATTTTTAGACTGGCCTTAGCGGCGTTTATTGGTAAACGTAGTCATATAGCAATATTCGACGGCGTTTATTAACAAACGTCGGTATATAAAGTATAATATGTAGAAATCATGGGGTTTGTGTGTAATTGCCGCTACACATACATCTTTGGGGGTGTTTGGTTTGAATTGCCGGGGTATGTAACAATACAACAGCGTTTACTTGTAACCGCCATAGTATCATATATCTTTGGGGGCGTTTGTTTTGAATTGCCGGGGTATGTAACAATACAACGGCGTTTACTTGTAACCGCCATAGTATCATATATCTTTGGGGGCGTTTGTTTTGAATTGCCGGGGTATGTAACAATACAACACCGTTTACTTGTAACCGCCATAGTATCATACATCTTTGGGGGCGTTTGTTTTGAATTGCCGAGGTATGTAACAATACAACGGCGTTTATTTGTAAACGCCGTAGTATCATACTATATTTATCACCTAATATATGTATTTTCGGGCGTTTAGGAAAAAGCGCCGTTATATGGGGAACAATATCACCACGTTTATTAATAATCGCCGCTTAAAATAATAGCTTTTTCCACGAAAAAACTCCAAGCTCTATTCATTTCCCGCCTCTTGCCGCGCGCTGATCGATACCCTCTCTAAACTCTCAAATCCCAATCCCTCACGTTTATCTCTCAATCTATCACGATCCCTCAAATCTCTCTCAATCTCTTGCATTCTCCCTCAAATCTCTCTCAATCTCTCAGCGTCCCTCTCTCCCTATCTAATCTTCACATTCTCTCTCAAATCTATCTCAATCTCCCACATTCTCTCTGAGATTTCTCTCAAATCTCTTTCAACCTCGCTCCCGCTGCAACTGTTGTGGACCATTTGGGGGCTAAAATAACCGATTGAGGATCAAGGGGAGGATTCTAGGGTTGGTGTTGCTCTGGCCACCACTGCCAGGAGCTCCAGCCTGCTGTAGCTGACGTTGGTGTTGCTCTTGGCCTCCCTGCTCGGGGAACATCTCCTACTCTGAGGTACTTAGTAAGTTCTTACTCTTCTTATTCCTCTTTGATCTCTCTCTATCTCTCTCTCCTGTGCTTTCTATTGTGAATTACTCTCCAGTTTCTCGTAGAATAGGAAAGATGAATTTTCTTTTCATTGTTCCTCTTGTTTCTAGAGTTCACTCAAATATATAGAAATATCTTTTGTGGGCTTTGATCAATTTGTGTACTATTGTGTAGCATTCTGCTTTGGTTATTTTGTGATAGCTTAGTTTACTTCAAACTGAGATGTTTCTATGGCTTCGTTAAAGCGTCGAAAATTTAATGTCAGTTGATCTGTTTTATGATGTTCCACTTGATGTTGTATTTTAATTTCTGTTGAGCTTATTTAGAGTAGCAAGAACTAGTTTCAGTATTTATTATTTAGGAGTCCTCATTGCAATGGCTTTCAACATTTGAAGCTTTTAGATTGATTATCTGAGAAGACGTTTCTGTTTAAATTTGAATTGAAGTTGGATTCCAATTTCAGTCTTATATATAGAGGGATATTTTGGGTACTATGTTATATACTTTGTTAGGTTTTTTAAAGAAAAGGATGAGGGTGGGAGATTGCATAAAGTTGTGCTAATTTTTGAGGAATGGGAAGAGGAGCAGAAAAGCTCTTTATGTAATTGGGGCTCAACTTGGCTTGAAAATGGGACCCTAAAATCTGTAGGAACTGCAAGGCATGACTATGACCCACCACTCAAAGTGGCTTTGAGCTTGAAAATCCCCACAACACCCTTCCCTTCTCTTTTGTCTCTTCTATATATCTTCCCCATGATAGTAGTGGAAAGCAGATCAATATGGAAAAAGAGTTGATCGAGTCACAGAGTGGAGTTTAAAGACAATCAGATCAATATGTTTTCTTTACAACAGTTCAGGTCCATTATTTTTAGTCTAGATGTTCTTCACAATGATAATTTTATCTGTAGCTCTGTTTTGGTTAGGGAGTTTTGTTTAAACTTTGGTTTCTCAGACAGGTTCCAAACTAGGGGGGGGAAAAAAAAACAGGGATCCAACCCAATTATTTATTGCCCTTGTACAGACCTGCAAAACTCAAGTGGGTCTTTGCAAACATGGGCATTTGAATGTTTGGGCAGGTTCAAGCTGGGTCTAAGCCTGAAGGCAATACATAATTAGTCCATTGGTTCAGTAGGCTTTTTTTGAGTCCAGCCCAGTTAGAAGTTGCACCTATCAAACTTGGCAAGTACCTTATCAAAATGAACCTAGCCTATCCAAAGATATGCCAACCAAATCATCATCAACAGATTTATACATGCCTCTGAGAACTGAAAATTATGGATCAAAGAAAGGGAAAGGAAGCTTCTTGACTTCTGATTACATTGTCACAAAACCAGTTATTAGAGACAAATCCAATGTTAGAATGTATTGAGAATTTTGACAAGTAAACAGCAAGTAAGAAAAAATCCTTTCTTTCTTTTCTCCAGTCTTTTTTGCTTTTTCCTCTCTTGCTTTGCCTGTTGGTGTTTCCTTTTCTTTACTCAAAATCTTATAATTTCTTCTTCTTTTTTCACTTTTTGGTGGGTTGGAGAATGGCCATTGGAGAGGGAGAAAAAAACTTTCATAGTCTCTGGTTGTCCTAGTAAATTGCTAATCATTTCATTTGTGAAATAATGATGAAAGAAAGGGAACTAGGGACTGGTGATTCCTGAGTTTGCTTTAAATTCAAAAGTAGTTCCTTTCCTCATAGAAGCTTTTGTCTGACTCAGTTATTTTGAAAGCAATGGAGTAAATGATGAAAGCTTCTCAACTCTCTAATCTCAACACCCCCCCATACATCTTCTTCCCCTGTTTGTTACTCTCAATCTCTAACTCCCTCTCATTGTAGAGATGGACATTGACCTAAAAAAAATATTTTAACAGGGGAAGGGATTGATATTTGATACTTCTCAGATTTGCTGTTAAATTTGCTGCTTTTCTCCATATATTCATTCACCTCTCTAAGTTTCTGATATTAATGGATTTATCTCCCCTCTTCTCCTTGTTACCTCCAACTCTTGAACTTTTTCCCAAATCCTAACCATTCACAGATTCTTATATGTTTTAAAACCAACTAAAGAAAGATCTCCAATAGGTTTTGTCTTGATTCTGACTTTATGGGCTGTACCGGGTGACTTATTCCTACCTTTTTTTGGATCTTCTTATATGTTTTCTCACACATCAACAACCCATTGGTCTAAACATGACATTAGAAGAAATTTTTTTAATTAAGATCCATTAATAATGGTCTCTCATTATAAGGTCAAGACCATGACCACTTTCCTTTTAGTAAATCACCCTAAGGTCATATATGAACATTACAACTTGACACCAGCACCCCCAGCCCCTTAATTCTCCCCTCTTGGCCTAAGAAGATCAAGATTGGGATTGGAAGTTGGAACTAAATATCACTTGTATGTATCTTTGCGATTTCTATTCATCTTGAGTTTTAAAACATAGAGTACAGAGAAACAATTCTGTATTAAATCAATTATATACAGAGAAACACCAAAAGACAAATATAGAATCCAGCCTTTTGGTTCAAACTTTGAAAATTTTCGGGTGCACAACCTTAAATATTCCTGAGTTCACTATTTCTTCCCCTATGCTATGTTGTTGCTATATTTTACATACAATTATTTCTCATTGGATGTCATTTGCCCATCTGTAGTTCCATAAAACCATCCAAAACAAACAGATAAAAAATGGAACTGAAATCCAAATATCCCAAACAAACAAACAAACAAAAAGAACCCATTTAAGATTTCAGTCTATTTATAGAGAATTAGAAGGAAAAAAAAAAAAAGACTAACCTCACAAAACAAGGATGCTGTGTAATCAATCAACTGTCTCTGCATCTGACTAACATCCATTCCTGCTTAGTGCGTCCTTTCTCCCCTCTCCTCCTTGACTGTACTTTGTTCTATCCAAACTGAGCAACTCTTCAGGTTTGTAGATCCTATAAATGAACCATATATAGAAAAAAACAAATAGGAGGGAAAAGAGAAACTACAGATCTAGTCAGATCTTCACACAACAACGACCAAGAGAGAGATAGAGAGCGTGAGGGACAGAGCGAGACAAAGAGAGCCAGACAGAAAGGAAGGTTAAAAGAAGGAGAAGACGGTGAGAGGCTGATTCAGGATATTAAAATCCAAATAAAAATTCAACAGCCTTCTAGTAGGAGAAGAAAATAACTATACGTATAAAAGAAACAGTAAAAGGTGGTGAGGTGATAGCAATGAAGTTATGTTATTAGTCTTCTAGTGACACATTTAGTATGGACTATGAAGAAAGAAAGAACCTTAACAAAACAGTCATGAAAATGGAGTTTGAGCAATGAAGCAGCCATCCAAGTCTCTTTTGCAACAGCCTTTGCGACAACTGACTTCACAATCTCTTGGGCTTTTGGGCATGAATGGTCATAGAACTGTGGATACAGGTAACCACCATTGTTCTTGTGGGAGAAGCATAATGGAGCAAAGGCAAAAAGTGAAAGAAACAGTATAAAGCTCATAGACAGAGACATTGTTTTGCTTTGTTTTTCCCTCAATAAGCAAACCTTAACAAGTGAAAAGAGACTATCTCAATTCTCCTGGCTGTTTGTTATGAAAGTTGAGTACCATGGGTTCTGGGTATATATAGAAAAGATTTTACAGAGTAGTCTAGAGAAAGAAAAAAAACAGGGAAAAGGGTAATGTGGAGTTGGTAGCTTTGCAGCATTACCAAAATTAATTGGGTTCCTCATATAAAAAGCTTGCCATCAAATTAGAAAGAACATCTGGAGCATTGCTTGTGAGGATCAATCTGATCAAATTGCAAACTTTTTTGATCTTATGAAAGCAATTTAGAATAGTACTTGGCTCATGGGCCCTCAAATTTACCACAAAAAGCAAGATGTTTCAACAGGTAAAGAGGAATTCTTGATTGAATCACCATTTCTGTTACTGAGTTCTTCCTTATCTTTACTTAAAACTGAAATCCCCAGACTCAAAAGAGCTGGTTACTTCAAAATCTCTCAAATGGGTGCTTAAGAGTAAATTTCTCAAAAGGAAAAGGTAAATGATTTGATTAATGGTTGTTGAATCACGTGGTGGCACAAATGCATGAAAGTAATAGAAAAGTTAAATGAACAAAGGTAGTGGAGTGTAAAAGTTGGAGTAGATCGAAAACTACACTGTGACCAAATCATAGAAGTGTTATTGGACTAAGATCAAGCATTTTCAAGAACACTCGAGCATTCTCCCATCAATCCCTCTCTAGGATTCCTACTGAACTCCTATACTCCCAGAAACTTCTCTTCACCTTCTTTCCACCTCTGCAAGGTATCCTTCTTTCCTCTATTCTGTTTATATGGATAACTTGGTCCAATAACAGAACAGCATAGAATAATGCTGATGTTGTATTCAAGTTTGGTTGGTCCAATCTCTGTTACCCAAATGTAACAAAGGATAAACCATGAGCCCGTTTGTCTTTCATGTTGAGGTAATATAGTTAACTATTAAATGAATAATGGAAGTAATACCTATGAATAAACATATAATTTTATAAAATTTTAAAGCTCTATAACGGATTTAATAAAATACAGAAAGAATCCCACAAAGCTCTATGACGGGTTTAATAATCAACATAACTTCCCTTTTTTTTTCTAGAAATTTGGGAACTCAATTCGGTTGAATAACCTTCCCATGAACTTGATGGAAATAGTTTAGGGAAGTTCTTAGCCCTATACTTAACCCAAATCTGACCATTAGATTTAGGAGAATGAACTGAGTGAACATACTTCTTGGCATAACTCCAACAAAGCAAGAACACTAAATCAAGCAAACAACCCAACAAGAAAACATACTTGGATACCAGTGTTCATCAAATCTATATCAAAAGATAGAATTCAATCTTCACACGAAGTTCTTACAGCTCGAACTGAACACTATAGCAGAATAAGCTAAAGTTCCTCAAATAACATAGCCATCAAGGAGTGAATTTTATGTTTATTTTTGCACTTCAATTGTGGTAAACAGTGTGATGTTGTTATTAGAATTTTATGTCTATTTTTTGCACTTGTTTTACGTTCTTAATGTCTTTAATTCTCTTAAAGACAACTTGTTAAAGATTCCAAATCTTTAGAATCTGGTCATCTGGTCTCATTTAGATTTTGTATGATACCATTCTCTTGTAATAGGTTTTGTGAGGTGATTAGGCTACAATCAAAAGGATAAGAGTTGGATTCATAGGTCACGAGATCGCATATTCCGTGCCGGTGATCAATATGAAGCTGGTGTCCTGGTCTTTGCTTTTTCCAAAGTACCCATAGGGGAGAAGATTTCATGCCCGTGTATAATTTGCATTAATCGACGGCTGGGAACATGGGATGAAGTGTTTGAGCACTTGATAGTTGATGGAATTATGGCTGGCTATACGGTGTGGAGTTTCCATAGGAAAGTTATACCTTCAAATACCATAATAATAGAAAACATTGTGGTTGATGAAGAAGATGAAGAAATTGTTAACATAAATGACATACTTCAAGATACGTTTCCCGGTAAAGCCTTTGAAGGAGCTGGTGTTAGTAGCACAAGTGGACACATAGAGGGAATAGGAGATCAGTCAGAAAAATTGCATAGATTGATGCAAGAAGCAGAGAAGGCATTGTATCCAGAATGCAACGAGTTTACGAAATTGTCATTTACTGTTGCACTATATCACATAAAGTGCCTATGCAGTTGGAGTGACAAGTCCTTCTCCATGTTGTTGGATTTATTGAAGAAAGCACTACCACAAAATAATACCTTGCCGAATTCTTTATATGAAGCAAAGAAGATGCTTAAAGATTTGGGACTCAGTAACAACAAGATCGATGCATGCCCCAACGATTGTATGTTATATTGGAAGGATGCATCTAATGAAAAGTCTTGTCTCAAATGTGAGGCATCAAGATATGCACCCAAGTCCAAAGCTCTAGCAAAAACATTACGCAACTTTCCTCTGATACCAAGGCTTCAAAGATTATATAAGTCATCAGTAACATCATCTGAAATGAGATGGCATAACGATGGACATATGGATGATAGGAAAATACGTCATCCTGCAGATGCAGAAGCATGGAAGGATTTTGATAGACTGCATCCAACTTTTAGTGCGGATCCCCGAAATGTTAGGTTGGGGCTTTCAAGTGATGGATTTAATCCTTTTAATGATATTAAGAATTCATACAGCATGTGGCCTGTTGTTGTGGTGCCATATAATCTACCACTATGGAAGTGCATGAAACAACCATCGTTCATGTTGACATTACTAATTCCAGGTAAAAATCAGCCTGGAAATGATATAGATGTTTATTTACAGCCTTTGATTGATGAATTGAAATTATTGTGGGATGGTGTTGACACCTACGATTCATTGAAGAAAGAGTCATTCCATTTACGTGCCTGCTTCTTATGGACAATCAACGATTTTCCTGCATATGCCAATCTTTCAGGCTAGAGCACCAAGGGTGCATTGGCGTGCCCTTGTTGCAACAAAGAGACCATGTCAACTTGGTTGAAACACAGCCATGAGCATTATTACCTAGGCCATCGTCGATTCCTAGAAGGAAATCATAAATTTCGATTGGATAAGAGAGGTTTCAATGGTTGTGTCGAGTTTGGGGTGGCACCACAACCCCTTTCAGGCATTTCTTCGCTAGCTCAAATGGAAGGTGTAGAATTTCCTGCATTTGGTAAGGAATCTGATAAGAATAATACCGATAAACGAAAGAGAGTTGGAGATCGAACTGAACTATCTTTTAATTGGAAGAAGAGAAGTATATTCTTTGAGTTGCCATATTGGAAGGATAATCTACTCCGTTATAATCTGGATGTCATGCATATAGAAAAGAATGTGTGTGACAACATCATTGGAACACTATTGGAATTAAAAGATAGATCAAATGATAAGTTGGAGGCCCGACTAGATTTGCAAGACATGAACATTAGACCATCTTTGCATCCGCAGAGGATAGAGGGGGACACTAAAGTGATTATACCTCCATCAAGCTATACAATGTCTAAGGCAGAAAAAGAACAGTTTTGCAAAGCTTTAGATGGTTTGAAGGTCCCTGATGGTTATTCTGGAAATCTATCACGTTATGTGAAAGTCACTGAAAGGGATATGTCTGGAATGAAGAGCTATGATTGTCATGTTTTAATGCAACAACTCCTTCCTCTATCAATACGGGTACATCCAACGAAGAATGTTAAGTTGGTGTTATTGTCATTGTGCGCTTTCTTTCGATGTGTATGTGTGAAAGTTGCTAAAACCGAAGATTTGAACCAACTTGAAACCAGTATTGCAAAAACCCTATGCAATCTAGAGAGGATCTTCCCTCCTACATTCTTTAATGTTATGGTTCATCTAATGGTTCATTTACCATGGGAGATATTATTGGGTGGACCCGTCCAATATAGGTGGATGTATCCTTTTGAAATGTTAGTTATTAATATCCTTGCTGCAAGTTCACATGTTTGTTTTATCTTTTACATTTTTGTTTCCATGTAGTAATTATGCGTATTAATAGGTTCAACAAGACCCTCAAGGATTACATGCGTAATGTAAGGCACCCAGAATGGTCTATTGCAGAGGGATACATTGCAAATGAATGTTTGCAATTTTGTTCTCCGCATATCAAAGGACTCGAGACCCGATTAACCCGTCCAAAGAGGAATGTTGATAATGAACATCTATAGGTAGAGCAGCAACATTGGATATTCTCATGCAAAGGTAGACCATTAGGGTGTGTTGTGATGGTGCGATTAGAGTGGAAAGAGATTGTACAAGCGCATCGATATGTTATATTGCATTACGAACCCATTGATACATATCGAAAGTAAGTGTCATGATTAATGTTACTTCACTTCAAGTCTTTATTCCAACTTTAATAAGACTTCTCTAATTGTAGGCTCCATTTGGAAGAGCTAAAAGAGAACCTAGGCCATAGGGTTCGACAAGAACAAAGAGATAAGGTGCATGCAGAGCAATTCACAGAATGGTTTAGAAGTTATGTAAGCAGTATTAAATTTCTATGCTTTAATCTATTTAATATTGAAAAAACATACCTTTGATTATCTCCATAACAACTAATGTTGAATCGAATAGGTGGACAAGCTACGCGAAAGTGGAGAAATCATACCTCCCATTATTCAAAGGCTAGCCCAGGGTCCCAATCGGGAAGTAAAAAAGTACAAGGGGTACATATTGAATGGTATTCGTTTCCACACCAAGGATCGTGAAGCTAATCGACGAACCCAAAACAGCGGGGTCTTAGTAACGGCAATAACATCAAACAACCCTCGTCGTAGAGATACTCGACCTTGTGATGGAAATGTGCATTACTATAGTGTGTTGAAGGAAGTTGTTGAGATGGAATATTCAGCGGACCTAAAAACAATGATATTCCGTTGTGATTGGGCTGAAACAAGCGATAGGGCAGTGTTCAAAAAACCTATTGGCTTTACACGGGTGAAGTTCAATCATTTAATGCATACCGGTCGACATTTATCTGATGACCCATTTGTCTTCCCTAGCCAAGCAGAGCAAGTATTTTATGTGTCAAACCCCCTCAACAAAGGTTGGGTTATTGCTCTCAGTGCATCAGTGCGCGATGTGTTTGATACGAATGTTGTTGTGGAAGAATACTTTACTCAAGATTATCAACATATGAACATGCAGACTAGGGGTCTGAGACGAGTAAATATTAGTGGTGTTGATCTTAGTTGGGAAAGGACAGACTTAGAAGGAACAACAGTTGATGCAATTCTCCAATAATAATTCGATAATTATTTTGTGGATTGTATATCTTTTTTATTATTATGACTTTTCATGGCAAGGTGTTTATTGTGCTTAACTTTTATTTATTTATATAAGTTCACAATTGATATATCTAATATACTTACTGTGATTGTGATCTTGTTCCAATGCAGGTTGAGGAGTTGAATGAGCACCAGAGTTCCGGGGGCCCTAATACTAGCTCTGAGGGCCCTAGTATTAGTTCTGGGGGCCCTAGTTCGTCATCGTTATCTAGAAGTATAACTCTCAATTTCTAATTTTGAAAATATAATAATTATGCTAATTACATTAAATGAACACCATTTTGCTTACTAATAATTTCATATTTTTTTGATTGTAGGGCGTAAGAGAGGCCATACAAGAGCCATCCATGTCTATAATAGGCCAAGTACTGATTAAAAAAGATATGCAGACAAATGATTTTGATGTTATAGTTGGTGATTACGGAGCTGAATTTTCCACATTCTGTGATACTCTTGCTAGGTCCCCAACACTACTATCGTTATATTATCATGATTGGAGAGTGATTCCGAAGCATTACAAAGAAGATACATAGAATAGGATTAAGGTATGGTGATATCACATCTTATATGCATGTATAAATGAACTAAGAATGCATAGGTATATATGTTGTTATTGTTGATGAGTTTAGACTTCTATCTACTAATTCAATATGTTTAATAGGAAAAGTATAATGTGCCGGACTCAGCCCAACGTGTTTTGTTAATGAGAATTGGCCACTCATGGGGGGATTACAAGGGAGAACTGAAAAAAGTGACAGAGGAAAAATATCCTAATCTATTGAATGCCCCTCGCCCTATTAATCCTATAGAAATTCCAGAAACTCAGTTGGAGTACCTCATTGGGAGGTGGACATCTTCAAATTAGTAGGTAATATGATTTTTTTTAATCAATGTATTAACATAATTTCATTTGATTGAAATAATTATGATACATATTTTGCTGATGGGTTTTATGTATGATAGGATAAATCTACAAAAAATAAAGAGAGTAGATCGAAACAAACTATGTCTCATACAGCCGGCAGGAGGAGCTTTGCACAGGTGGCTGAAGACATGCGGGCTGAAAACCCAGATGGCGAGGGACCTTCCAGAGTACAATTATTTAAGAGAACCCATACAAGGAGAGATGGCAGCATTATAGATCAGGCTGCGAGAGAAATCATAGTAAGTATTCCAAGGCTGTTGTTCGATAGTAATCTCAACCCCTTTCATTCACTATTGCTGTATTTTTTAAAAACAATTCATTATCAGATTTTGGGACCCTATTTTTTTCCTTTTTCTCTTCTCAATTTGTGATGCTTGAGATTTTTCTAGATCTTGCAAATGCATATGAGTCAGTCTGAAAGCACAATGCTGGCTAGCTTTCGAAACGCCCTTTAAGATACATCTGTAAAACATGAATTCTGGGCAGATTTGCGTGTCTCTATGGAAATGACCATAACTTTCTCACCCATGTTCCATTTGACCTGATTAAAATTTTCCTAGAAAGCCAGCTCATATATCTTCATTTCTTTTGTTTTGATCTCATCCAAATTCTAATTATATCATAGCTCAAAAAATATCTGAAGCTGTTGCTGCTACTAGTCTCTGCATCTGCTACTCAACTGGCTGCCTGTATATTTACAACCACATTGCCCATAACAATTACAACAACACTAGTGTCCACAATAAGGATGTATGATCAACTCTCAGAAGCTTACTCCCATTGGATGGTTGAATAGAAAGTAATTGCAGAACTCAAATAATTACAAATTTAGCAGTCGCTAGCTTTATAAACCCTGATTTGATGGCTGAAATCAAACTATCTTCATAATCAGCATTATGTATATGCAAGGTACCCTAGTTTAATTCCATATCCTCCAAAAAACTAGGGCAATCTTCAGCAGATAGGCATCATATGGTTGCTGCAACCAGAACCGATAGTAAACTCTGTAGAGACTATCAAAAAAGCTTGAGGATGAGAGATATCAACAGTAATATTGCTCTGTTACCATGTGACAATGTTGAAGTATAAAACCAGCAATATAGAGAGAAAGATAGAGAAGATAATGAAGAAGAAGAATTGCTAGAAAGACTAACAATCGGTGGAGTAGGCTCCACCTGGCCAATTCTATTCATAGAGATACAAAGTATAATAAGAAAAACAGGCCCTTATGTTGCATTGTAACTGCATTACCCATGTCCAGCATATAATTTTTTTAGTTAATTAGTTGGGCCTCTTTCTTTTTGATTAGTTGCATATAAAGGTTTTCCTCCATGAATTGGTCCATAAAATAATAAAGGATGATGATTCTTATGGGGCTGTGGGAACCAAAGGGTGATTCCTTGGCCTTCCCTTTTCTGAGTGAGTCATATCTGTTCTTTTTTTGTGCATGTTTTTTTCCTCCTCCTCCCTCTCTCTGTTGGTTCTTCCTTTCAGAGTTCTTTCTTGTCTCATATTTGTATGCCTTCGAGATCAATGAAATTTTTATGATTATTTAATAAAAAGAGAAGGAGAAATAGAGAAAGAGGGAGAGGAATGAGTACCAAGTATGAAATGTATGTTATTTTCTATTCTGATGTTAACCTATTTTATATTGGTTTGTAGAACAAGATTGATGAGAAATTGGAGGAACAACCCCCAGAAATGAGAGAAATAAGACCTGTCCAAGACATGGAAGTGGTTGGCCTAGATTCAAATGGCCGAGTGCTTGGTCAAGGCTTAGGTGTAAAGCCGACTACTTTTGGCACCACACCAAAAAATATTGAGGCAAGACGGCAGCAAGAAGAAGTGCAAACAGAAGTATGAGAATTGAGGGAAGAGCTTAGAACTGTGAGAAAAGAATTGACAGAAATGGGTACTTTGAAAGAAAAGTTGGCAAAAATGGACACTTTGAAAGAAAGGTTGACAGAAATGAATGCAATGAAGCGCCAAATAGAAATTATCACCCAAGGGCTCTTGGGTAAAGGTAGTTCACAGTGTTCAGTTAACTTATGTAAGTTAAAAATTATTAAATTTTGTTGGTTTGTTTATCTTAAGTGCTATATATATTAATCTTGATCACCTATTAATTTGAACAGCTGATAATTGAGGCCATTGCATAAGCTAGCCTAGATTTTGACAGTCTATCTATACAGGTAAACTTTCAGGCCCTCTTTCTTACATCCATCAATTCTATGTTAGGTTGAGACTAAAAAGAAATCATAAGTAAAGATTTCAGGACAAATCCTTAGGAACCAGAATAGGGAGATCTGAAATAACTTGAAACTGAGGAATCTGATGGGACTGTAATCTAGGTTGGAGGACAATATGGAATAGGGGAATAAACCGTCAAAATATGGTTCCAATCCAATGGTTGGATTTGAAGTTGTAGCACTGCCTAGAAAATAGAGATTTTTCAATAACAAATTTAGAAACCTTGTAGAAAATAGAAAGTAAGGATCAATGCGAACACAAAGATTGGGAGGTAGTACCACTGAAATGGGTATATAATCTTAACTCCATTTTTTTTAAAAGAAAAATCTGCTTAAAACGAAAGTTATTTCCTTCTTCTCCCCTTCCTTTTAGTAGTAGTTCTCTTCTGTTATCCAAATTTTGTTTAATAAGACTAAATCGGTAAATAAAATTATAATAAAAAAATTTTGAGGTAGGCCTCTTTCTTTTCCTATTAACTAATCTTTGTTTGGTCTTGTTTGTTGTTGGTTCTGTTTTCAGCTGTTCATTATGGTTGGTAGGTGTCATAAATTTTTTGGCTATTTTACAGTATTGGATTTGCTTATGGGGTTCAATATCTCTTGTCAAACCCTGTTACAGTTGCTTTTTTAAGAAATTGCATATGTTCATTTGTATTTGTGCTCCTTTTTTTTTTGGCTTTTCTTTGGCCATGCTACAATCAAAGTTTTTTGGTTTGGTTCAAATTTGTCTCTTCCTTTTTCATCCCTGGTTCCTGCTATGTTTGTTTCTTTGTGATATCTCATTTGCTATGAGTTTTATTTTTATTTCCCCCCTTTTTGTCTGTTTGTTATTATCGTTTGTTTTTATTTGATTATCCGAGGTTCAAATATATTTGGATTTTTTTTATGATAGTTCTTGGTTTCTCTGATTCACTATTGGCAGCACTTTGCATACATACCAGCAGGTGCATTACATGCCAAACCCAGGCAACCTTTGCTGCAACTATATCACACATCCTCGGCATTGGGTGTTTTCAAGCACCAGTCCCCATAACCACAGCCCCTTCTGGCCCTTGCTGCCATGATACCTTGCACCCCAGGCCACCTAGGCTCATGCGGCCTACATCCTCACTCCCTTAGGCCTCTTGACCATTAGGCCTTGCACACATGGACACCATGGCTGTCCGCAAAAGGCAGCAGCCTGGCATGCATTTCAAACCATTTTTTACTTTTTGAACCCTGTAGCTGCAGCAACCTCGGCCTTGGCTGCTGTACCCTGGCCATGGATTGTTTATGGCATCCACAAGCTGCTGCTCGTGTAGCGGCCTGGCATGCATTTCAAATTAATTTTTTTTCTTTTTGCACCCTGTATCTGCAGCAAACTTGGCCTTAGCTGTTGTACCATGGCCATGGGCTGCTTATGGTGGCCACAAGCTGCTGCTCATTTGTTTTTATTTGGTTATCTAGACTCCAAATATATTTGGATATTTTTTTTAATAGTAGTTCTTAGTTTCTCTTTCATTTCTTCCCCCAATTGAATTACCATAAAATTAGAGTCGTAATTTTACTTCATAGAAACTTTTTCCAAACATGTTTGTTCTCTTCTTAATTTTACATGCTCCATACAAGCAGCATAATTGCAGTCATTCCTAATAATTTATTATGCCCAAGTTGCTTCTCTTATTGATTTACTCTTGCCACAAAACTTAAATGTACTGATTTCTTCATTTATCTCGGTCTTTGTACTTCGTGTAACTTCAATCAAACACAACCTGAAACAAGAACTTCTGAACATACACTCAATATACCCAACCTCAAATCCAACTTCTTTATGAAGATGGAAAATAAGTTCAATTTTTCAACCACAAATCTAAGGTCCAATCTGGTAAGTATGGTTAGTAGCTCCTAAACTAGAACTTATTTATTTCCTCATTTTTCTTCTTCAGATATCCAAGTCTCATTAATTAGAGTCAATGGTTCTACTTGATAGTATCTGTTCAATTATGCATATCTCTCTTAGAAAATCAGATCATAATCACGAGGGAGTGTAGCAGGAGTGTAGCAAGCCTGCTTCAACTCCCATGTTTATCAGGTGAGTAACATGCTAGAATCTTTGGAAAAGCAAGCCTAGAGGTCCCAAATGGAGACCATGCACAAATACTGTGTTTTCATCTCATCCCAAACCTCACCATTCAGACCTGGACACACCAAGAAAATCATCTCCTATACCAACTCTAAATGCTAGCTGATGTAGAATCAAGTTTTAACAAATAAACCAATCTACAGGGGGAGGAATACACAAGGTATAGATGTAAACGGATGAGATCCTTTTGGTTCTATTTATTTTGTCTTGAAAATTAACCACAGAACCATTACCAATAGCAATTTTTGTGAATGTTGCAATCAAAGCAACCTTACTGATTTGTTACTTTGTTAAGTAGTAGTGCCCAACAATGAAAATATGGGCAACTTGCTGTTAAGAATCCCCTCTGAAAAACATAATTAGTCTGTCAATAAATTGGCCAATCCTGAAGGAATGGTTGAGAAGATTACAGGCGAGTGGAAGCACACATCAATGAGTTCACAAAGATATAATTTCTCTTAAAACCGTTCTATAATGAAGTATTGCATTTCTTGAAGTGCTTGTGATAGAATAAAGTCTATGTTAAATCCCTTAAAGAGAGGATTTTTATGCCCTTTTCTGTTTGTCCTTCTTCTCCCCCATCTTCAAAGTAGTTGAGTGATCTTGATTGTGGCTCTAACTAGTTTTTAAAATGCATTGAAGGGCACTGTAACATCATCTTTTTGTAGACTGCATGTACTGTCAACAAATATTTTGTGCATTCATGCCATCATCCATTGTCATAATAGTTCATTACTCTTAAAACCTACAATGGCATTTCACTAACAGATTGTTTCCTTTGTGTTATTCTTTTTCTTATGCCGTTGCGTAAGATTGACTCAGTGAGCAAGGTCAGAGAGGTGGTTGGTTGCTCCTGTGTCGTTGTGAAGGTGAGTAAAAAGTACAATGAAGTTCATGTTAACCCATTTTCTAGTTTAGCATAAATCTGATTTCTTTCTCTTATGGTTTCCCATCTTCCTACTGATGTGCAGGATTATGGGGAAGAATCTGAGGGTCTTAATATCGTCTCGGAGTATGTGAAGTTACATTATGTTAATGCACTAAGAATTGAAAGATACATTGTTTGAAGTTTTTGACTTAGAGTCGATCAATGGGAACCTTTTTTTTTATTTTTCCCCTTTTGTTATTTGTAGTTGATAACTAGAATGGACTAAATGCAGTTATTTTTTGTTGGTGGTTGTGAACCAGGAGGGGTTTATTTTTTTCCTCGTTAAGTTGAGATTGAATTAATACTTTTTTAATGTTTGGTATTTCATATTTAGTGGATGTTGGGCATTAGTAAAATTACTGCTTTATGTGGATGAATGTGTATTTTTATGGTCTGAAATGAATATATATTATATATGAAACAGGGGGCAGGGTGGTCATGCAAGTTGTGCTACAGCACAGAGAATAGTTTTCAAAAAAATATATATATTACTTTTGGCGGCGTTATTTATCAAACGTCGCAATAATCTAAAATCGACCATATATGACGGCATTTAAGAAACGCCGCTGCCATATGTTTTATCGGCGTTTACAAACAACTGTCGCAAATAACCTACATTTAGCAATATATATCGGCGTTTAAGAAATGCCGCTCTAGGATATTTTACCGGCGTTTATGTAAACATGCCGCAAATAAATTATATTATACCAACGTTTACTAATCTATAGCGGCATTTCAGAAAACGCCGGTATAAAGTATATATGGCGACATTTGTTAACAAACGTCGACGAAAGTATACTTACACGGGCATAAGGCATAAACGCCGTGATACATTTCTGACGGTACATTTGACGAAATATGTGCAATGTTTATTACAAACGCCACTGAAGCATAGAGTGGCAATTTTTTAGGCTATGGCGACACTTAAAAAACGCCGTAAAAGACGTTTTTTCTTATAATGTATATAAATAATACATTCTTCATGACGGGACTCAAAATGATAAAATGGTAAATATCTAATTAGAGTAAATATCCAAAAATAGGGGGTGTAAATATCTAAGTCAAGAGTAATATATCCAAAAGGGGGCCACTGGCCCAATATCTCAAGAAGCTACTCTCCTAAGTAGCAAGTCTTGTAGTAACAATCTGGTCCATGCTCCCCTTCCTCAGGGGTCCACCAGTCCTCGCCACTGCCACCCTCAGGGGCCATGGGCTCCGAGCCGCTTGGCTCCATCATACCTGCATCATCATCTAAAAAAAAAAAGGTTTCCACGAGGGGTGAGCTCCACTAAGCCCAATGAGTAAATCGAATCATGCAAAGGGCTACAACATGCATGGATGATAATATTATGATGCATGAAACAATGATTACATGTGCACCTAACTCTAACCTCTAAGTCGGGTATAGTACTACTGCAACGCCCTAGGTAGCATCCTCGGCCCTCCATCTCTCACACGCGGATGACCTATCCGACGATGTCAAACCTGAGTTGCGCAGGGAGTCTGCCGGTCTCGGTCCTCGATCGGACTCGCCGGTCCCAGCACCTCAATCGGTACACACTGGTTTACCCAGCAAACCCCCAAAGTTAACCCCACTGCCACGGTTCTGGTCCTCACATAGGAATCGTTGCTCCCAGCACCTCAATCGGTACACCTTGGTGTCCCCGTGGGGGATTATCCAACACGTAAACCCCTGTTGGCAAGGGTCGTAGCACGGGGTACGATATCGACCTAACCAACAACATCTAATACCTAGAAAGGGGGGTATGTACACGTGCAAGCCAGAAGCCGAGTCCATAGCCCCTCCGCCGGGCTCGCTATCATCTTGCTCCCTCTAGCTTTACACGCACACATACAGTCACAATATAATTATCGATCCCAAGCCCGGCGCACACTACGGTACTTGGATCCCATCATACTCACACATTCTATCATCATTAACCATTCTCACATTTCAATATAACGTCACATTCATTCTCACAACCATGTAACCACATTCATTGTCATCACATAATGTTATTTATCTCAACACACACACACCACATGCTCTCATGCCAATGTCGTATCGCAATAGAAGAATTGAAAGTACAATGCACCTTAGCATATACGTATAATATGCATGCATTTCAATCAATATATTCCTACACACATGGTCCATTAATCGACCATTCTCGATAACCATTCATGCATGTAAATAAAGGTAAACCACAACCATGAAGCATAACACGTTTAAAACATAGGTTCGGGTATCCGATTTCCTCACCTTGAGATTCGGTTCGATCGAGCCATGAGTGATCCGGCGCACTGAAATGCGAGTCGACCCCCGTGTTTGGGTGCCCTAGACGCACAAAAAGACACACAAGAGACTAGTGCTAAGGTCCCCAAAAGGGTAGGAATCAATAGGGGTTTAAAAATGTAAATATTGTAAAACGGTAGGAACATTTCTGGACTGCTCCTATAGTTTTTCACCGAGAGAAAAAGGTAGGAAGGTCACCTGGGCTGCTCCTACCGTTTTAGCCCGACTGCATCTACCTTTTTACATAAACAAATTCATTTTGAAGATTTGGCTTGGAGCTTTGGTTTCATGGCTCAAATGGGTATGTTTTAAGGTTATGCCATACAATGATAGCTTGAGAATGTTACCCTAACCTAGGGTTTTAGGTCTTATCATCAAGAGGGTTCATAAACCCAATCTTACACAAGAGATGGGTGATGGATTTGGAATCAATGAAACCTAGCTCATGTATTCTTGAGCTAGAGTTGGCATTGATGGCTTAGGTAATCAAATGGGGAGGAAGGAAGCATTCACTTACCACATCAAGAAGGTTTTAGTACCTTCCATTAATGGTTTCTCCAATAGGTTGGTGAAGCCATTAATGGTAGGACACCACCCCAAATCCAAGAATATAGGGATTAATGGAGATGAGAGAAGTAATGGTGGCTAGATGAGGAACTTACCACATGGGGGTGATGAGTGAGCAAGTCCTCCTCCCCTCCTCTCTTCCTTTTTCCTCTCCTTCTTTCTCTTCTTCTCTTCTTCTCTTCTCTTCCTTCCCAAATCGATTTAGGGTTAGAATGAGATGGGAATAGTGGCCTTAGCCCTATCTATTCCAAAAGGTCACTAGGGCATGTTTGGCTGGGTGTTGGTCCTTAGGCCTAAATGCTCAAGGGTTTGTTTGGTTGGACACCATACCTTAGGTTCAGGTTCAGGTTCAAGTCATTGGGCCTCAATTTAATGTGGCCCACAGGCCCTCTCTATCTTCAATTTAAAGAGGTGCTATCCATCCAAGCCCATTAAATCATCTACATGTAATATTATTCATGCTATAAATGGGGCATAAGAATAATGGCTTACTCCTAATCGTTGTAAAGGTGTACATCGAATCGGGCTGGGCCTTGTGGGTCCGCCTGCGGAGGGTACGCCAAGAACACTCCTTTATTGACAAACTTCACCCTGTCCTTGTCGATGAACCTATCCTCGATGACCTCCCCCATCTCAAGGTTAATGATCTTGTGGGACGGTTTGAGTATCATTGCCCATAACTCCTTGGAGTACTCTACCGTTGATTCTACATGAGTTAAACCAGGCCGGTTAGACCAGGCTTTAAGCTGAGGTTTGGGCACGGATGTAACTGTCACCTTACTTACGTGTTTGTTTGTTTTTTTTTTGTTTTCTAATATAGTTGGAAAACCAAGTTTTCTGACTCGACTCGTCTTCCAAAAAAACCTGGTGACTCGGCCTTGTCAAACCCTGTCAAGATGAGTCACGCTTTTTATCTTTATTTTTAATGCAGTAAATATGTATAAATTACTTAAAAACGACTAAACTCGCCGAGTTTATCATTACTCTGGTAAAACTACCGAGCGTTATTTGACTCGAACAATTTATGAGTTATGAGTTATGACCCAATCTCGTTAATTTTTTACCTTGACCTAGTCTACAGAGTTAAGAGTACAGACTGACAGACTCTACACGACTCTTGAGTCTTGACCAGGTTTTCCAAAAATTTTGACTCGATTCTTGGCGATTCGCCCAGTCAAAACCTCTGTTAGTTTATTCGCATTTAAAACGCAAATAAAACGCCCTACCGTTTTTTTGGAATTTAAAACGAGAACAACCGAACTGTACTCAAAGCAACGGCAAAAAAGGGGAATGGCATGAAAAACCTTTCTAAACACGAATAAAACGTGAATCTGTATTTTTTAAATTTAAAAAAAAAAAAAAAAGGCAGAAGGAAAAAAAACCCATTCTCGATGACCCAAACCCAATACCCTAACCCCCTTAGTTTACCCCTTCACCCATGACGAGGCCACGACCAAAAATCAACTTTCCCCAATACCCTAACGGCACCCTCTAGTTTCCCCCATTTTTTCAAAGAGTTGCATCGGCCAAAGCAATGAGGCTATACAGAAATTATGCTTCAATAGAATGTGTGCTTACTATTTGTAAGTTTGTATTAAGATTCCCTTCTATTATTTCTTGCGATGTTGAAAGTAGTTTGTGGAAAGACCACATGTTATACAAAAGGGATTCCTCTTCTAAACTCTATCTCTTCATCCAATTTTATTCAACAAAGAAGGTTTGTTACCATGTCTATTGCCTCTTTTGGAGTTCCTCAAGGCTCTCCCAAACATATAATGTGTATTAATTTTATTCAGCAAAGAAGGTTTGTAACCATGTCTATTGCCTCTTTTGGAGTTCCTCAACCCTGATTAGAAATTATAATATATATATATATATATAGTACTTAGAAGCCAAATTTATAAACCTTATTTTATTTAAAAAAAATAAAAATAATAGAAAGAGATTAAGAATAGTAATTGGTGACTTGGTGTCATGTTATGTTTTGATAAATAACAGACCCTTGTTAATTGTTAGTTATTACATTAATAATTTCTTATATAATATAATATCATATTGTGATTATTATCATTATATATAATCAAGGTCTAGATCACAGTCAAGATCAAGGCCAAAATCAAGGTTAAAATCAAGACCAAAATCAGGGTAAAAAATCAGAGCCAATATCAGGATCAGGTTGAACCCGAGAGCTCAACCCGTACCCGACCCAACCCAACCCTGACTCAGGGCCATAAATTCTAACCCTAATGCACCCTCAGGGCTAAAAATCTAAGCCCATGCCCGATTCGGACTCGGGGCGGGCCAAGCGGGTTCAGACCGACAGGGCCAAACTTGCACCCCTACCTGTGTCTGTATACATTATTAGAATTTAGAGATTATGTGTTATCCACTAAAAAAGTAGGAAATGGTGTTACTTCTTGTTATTTATATTCACTAGTTTCCTCTTGATTAACCATCTGTTCAAACTGCTTACAGATAGACGGCATCTAGCTCAAACCCTACTAACTACTTTTAATGTCGTTATTAATTTTTATTAGCTAAAAGTACATTCTTAAAGACATGCATTATTAAATTTTAAAAATATTGATTGTAATAATCCAAAATTCTTATTTTGATTTAGAAAAATGGTAGGGCAATTCTGTAATTATTGGTAACAGCATAAGAACATGTTTCCAGAAACAGATTTTAACAATTATGTTCTGGAAACAGGTATACCAAACGCTACAAAAGCTGTTTCTGTGTACAGGAACAGAAAAAAAACTATTTTTACTGTTTCTCAGCACAAAAACAACAAAAAGATTATCAAGCGATCCCTTTGTTTTTCCTACTTTGTTTTTGTTAAGATGTATGTCGCCAATCCCATTAAGTTAGGATAAGGTTGAGTTTGTTGTTGTTGGTAGTGTTATAAACATATACTCCCAGATTCATGGTAGGAAAATACTACTTATAAAAATGTTGTATTGTCTGTCTGAGATGATCATTGGTCTTGTCTACTACCCTCTTCCACCCTTTAGACCCGAATATTAAAGGAAAAATATTTACTTGAACCAAATTTAAACAGATCAATACATGCTTGAAAAGCTCTCCCATCGGTGACAATCATTATTATCATCCCTTTTCCACCCTTTGGGTCCGACTCACCCGAGTGCTAAAAGAGAAAGTATTCCAAATGTACATTTAAAATAGATCCTAATTATGGATCAAAGTTAAACAGATTAACTCAAGTGAATTTCTGATCCTATATGGATGGTTTCAGTGCAGCCTTTTCACCTACGTATACACAGCTACTGATGTTGCTAGCTCACCCCACCTTAGCATAGGCTATAGGACTTGGCTTACCAGTGAGGAACAAGTTCAGTATACTACACGAGCAAAAATAGAGTAGGGTAAAACTTTGAGAAAACTGGTTAGTTGAAAATAGGACATGCAAGGTGCCAAGTCTATGGGATGCAAACTTGTAATTTAGTTGGACAAGCAAAATAGCTTCAAATGGCCATGGGAACTCTTTTTATTTTTTTTTTTTTTCCGGGTGAGGGGGGTGAGGAGGCTAGATGAGGGAAGGTAAGCTGGAAACCTAGACCTACCAGGGGCCAGGGTCTTTACCACTTGCTCATTTGCTCATTACCAGCTAATCTAGCATCCTCAACTCTTATTCTCTTTTATTTGATGACTGCTTCTATTGATCGACTTTTGGTCATGTTCTTTTGATTGTCCTTTGTTTTATTCCAAAAAATTAAAGCACTGGGGTCAGCCATGAACATGATACACTGCCTGTCAGCAATCATCTAATCTCACAATCGGCCAACCTTGACAATCCTCAGGATTAAGTATTGTTCCTCCAATGATTATAGTCCCAAGTACTTCCTGACGAGCTCTAATATGATAAGCATGCATTCCAAATTGCGCTACTGGCCAGAACAAATTGCGATTACAAATGTTTGGTTAGGTGCACAATTAGATCAAATAGATAGAAATGAACCTATTCCATCTGATACCAGACGATGCTGAAACCCTTTTTTTTTTTTTCACAAGTCTCCATCTCCCCTTCCCCACCCACAGGAAAAAAAAAGAAAAATCATCCTGCAGCCAAGTCTCCTTCGAAATGGCTGACATGGCTAACTTAGGATTTCAGTCTATTTGTTCTCAAACAAAGTGGACCACATAGCTTCTCCCCATGGACCAGTAGCCAAAAAATGCAAAGTTTCACCAACATTTTATTGATTGTGCAACATAAAACTAGTCTTGTGCTCGACTCCAGTTGGTTTTTTAACGAAACCCTAACTGCCCCAAAGCCCCAAAGCCCCAAAGCGGCAGCAACAAAATCAAATGATACAACCAATGTAACCACTCTGATTATAGAGAAACAGTTCAAGACCAAGATTTAGCTTTGGATGCACTGCATAGCAGCTATGCCCATCGGTAACTATCAATCTCAGATCCTTAAATCAACATCTTTAAAAAGCTCAGGCTTTCAAAATTCAGGAAAAAGAACCCATGGAACGTGCAAACAATGTCAGTTATCGAGGTCCAATTCCAAACAGAAATAACATAAAATTTGACACTTCACTGAATAACACATAGAGAGCATACAAGATACAAAGTTTAGACCCATAGTATTACTACTTGGGAAAGGAAAACAATAACAGGAACCTCAAATACCTCACACATCACACATTTCAAGAAAAGTCAGCTTCCTGTAGAAGAAGCCATTGAACTAGGAGCATTTTAGGTGTAGGAATATTAAGTAGAAAAGCATAACTGAGATTTTCCTTGAACAAGGAAGGATTACAAAGAACAATTCAAGAAAATGGTAACGAGCTAATTAGTTCTAATTGGCTCATCAACACATCCTAGAAGCATCTGATCAGTCAATATGCAAACAGAATTATGGATTGATAAGCTCAGGATACGATAAAAATATATTCTTTTTTTTTTTTTTTTTTTTTTTTTAACTTTTTCCTTATTAAACAAGTAACACCAATAATTTCATCGTCTCCCATGTCACAATCAATCTTAAATACCATTATTTTCCTGGTAGAGATGGTTTCAGCTTCGGTTTTTTTGTCGCAGCTTGGGACACTCTGAAAGACCTTATCCATGCCATTCAAAGCTTCTTTATCAACCGGCAAGGACCAATAATATCAATCACACGTACTATTCTCTTATTCCTAAATTCGAAGGTGCAGATTCTATCTCTGCATTTCATCCAATCTCTCTCATGGATCTCCTCTATAAGTTTTTTTAAAAATTATTACTAATAGACAGATGATTTGATGAGCTATCAGGCTGCTTTCATCCTTGATAGATCCATTGTTGATATTATCCTCCACTGACATGAAAAGGGTTTTGAAAGAAAGAATGATCCTCCTGATGTTATTCTAAAGCTTGATATTTATTCATTGGATTCATTGTTTTATTTCAACTACCAAATTCTCAGTTTTGGTCAACGGTTTCCAACCCCCCCCCCCCCAAACAAAAAAAATGATTTTCTAACTCCAAGTTTTCATCAAGGTTGTCGTTCTCCACTGCAATGGAAGGTCTGTCCAAAAGTTAGAGATTAAGACTGTTCCGAAACAAATTCAGCCGATCCAAGTGTAAGCTGTTGGGAAAAAGAATAATCATTATTTAATATCCTAATAAATTAAAGTCTTGTTTGTACGATAAGATTTGACTTGGTGAGTCATTCACTCTAATTAGGAAACCCCTATGACTAAGTGGGAAGTTACATAAACTCCTTTTAGTGAGGGATTTTCAAATAATAGACAAGAGTTTGATTCATCCACGAAAGGGGAGAAACGGCTCACTCTCACTCCTCTATATACTAAGAAAACGTTATTGGTGTGGAGGACCTTGCACTTGGGAACGCAAAGTTGTGCATGTGGGAAGGACTCGTAGAGAAAGGGCTAAGATCACGTAGAGGCTTTACATCTGTGAAGCTTCAAGTAACGATCAAAATTCCCTTTTATTTATTTGTTAGAATGGTGTTTCTACTGGTAGGATACGATCCGTTTCGCGTCCGCGTATCCACTCTAACATAAGGCTCTAAAAATCACCTATCTCTCATTTGCTGATGATCTCACGATCTTCGCAAAGGCTTCAATCACATATGTATCTGCAATAAAGGATGCTTTGAAATATTTTTTTGATATGTCTGGCCTTCTTATTAACCATTAGAAATCCCTAGCTGGCTTTGTTTGGGCTCCCATTGGCATTAATGCTCAACGTTTAGATAATCTGCGAATCCCTAAGGGTCATTTTCCTATCACCTATTTAGGTTTCCAGTTAATCTCTTCGAAGCTTTCGACCCTTCATTGCTCTCCTATCCTTGATAGGCTTCATAAGAGGCTTCAACTTTAAAAGAGTAATATCATCTCTTTCATGGGACATTTAGAACTATTCAGTTTAGTCGGGCAAAATTGATGTATTTACTAGTACGGTAATTTTTTGACTTCATCTATGATCTACCATCTCTGTGATTGAGTCAATTATGCCTTCTATTCTTTGAAAAGGCCAGGGGAACACTAGATTTCTTTATACCGTCAATTGGGCAACTGTTTGCCTTTCAAAAGATGAGGATGGGTTAGGCCTTCATAGGGTGAAAGAATAAAAAATTGTTAGAATCATCAAACTTACATGGAAAATTGCATCTAGAAATAAAAGTACTTGGACTAATTGGGTCTATTCCAAATATCTTAAATCTGATTCCATTTGGATTGCCTCCTATCCTAATGATGATCCTTGTGTTTGGAGGAAAATCCTTTAAAATGCTTGTCTGTGAGGTGAAATCCGATTCCATTTGGACTGCCTCCTATCCTAATGATGATCGGCTTGTCTGTGACATGGTTGGTTGTGATACTTATCTTTGGCTTGACAATTGACACCCTCTCAGAATCCTGATTTCTAAATTCGGGGATCGTATAAGGTATGATGCTAGTTCTAATCAATTAGCAAACGTTTCCTCCATTTTCCGTGAGGATTCTTCATATCCTAGTCAAAGTAATTCTCTAAATCTCATGGAGGTAGGCCCAGCTTAGCAACATTCAATTGCGTACTAAGCGTAGTGGGGATTTAGTCCAAAGGCTTCCAAACTCTTCAAAGAAGCTCTCCTCGTCTTCGGCCATGAATCTAATAAGATCTAAAGCTCCAAAAATCCTTTGGTTAAAATTGATCTGGTTCAGTTCCAATATCCCTTGCCACAGCTTTATTGCTTTGGAGAGCTTTGACCACACCGCTCCCAACCCATGACTTCCTTCAAAAGAAGAACTTACAACAACAAAAAACTCAACCTTATCCCAATTTAATGGGGCCGGCTACATGGATCCAAACAGAACAAAGTGGGAAAAACAGAGTTCTAAAAAAAGAAAAAAAAGAAAGAGATGAAAAATAGTAAAGGAAGTAGGCACAGCCTAGCAGGTCAAGAAAAACTCAGCTAAATGGGATCTGCAACATGAATCCTTGTTCTCCAATAGGCTGTGTCCGAGGTCATACTTGGTAAAAGATCTAGGCCATGCATATCCTTCCTCACCACTTCCCCTATGGTAATTTTAGGTCTGCCCCTAGCTCTTTTAACTCCTTCAATCCGAATCATATCATTCCTTACTGGGGCATCCCTAGGTCTGCTTCAAAAGAGGAACTTAATCAATCAAAATGCTGCCTCTGTTGGAACTATACTGGAATGGTTGAGCATTGTTCATTTTGTGTCAAATCTCTTTGTTAAGGAATCCTTTCTAGAATTATGCCCCACTAGAGAGAGATTAAACATTTTTTGAGGGAATGGAGATAGGTATTGAGGAACTTTAATGGTAAAACAACTAGTGACTTAATTGTTAAGTTGGCTTTCAACTATGGTTTATCAAATCTGATGGGAAAGAAAAGAGAAAAAGTGGACTGCTTCTTCGCAGACTACAACAGATTTGGCCTTTTATCATCTTTGGCTAGTCACAAGAAATGTCAGGAAGAGGGATCTTGCTGTTGGGATCTTCCACTTGTTGCTCCCCATCCCCAGTAGTTTGTATCACCTTCATTGACGTTTCTTAGTTTTTGTGCAGCACCTCCTCTTGTTTGGCCTATTAGGCTGGTTGTGGTACTCACTTTTTTCTTTCAATATATTTTCCATCCACCCAAAAAATAAAATTTTACCTCAATTTGCCTAGCCATATCAGTTATAAAGACGACCAAAGTTACCATTGTTAAGGACCGCATCCTCTAAAAAATCCTATCTTCAAGGAACTCTATGCCCTAAAAAATCTAATTTTCAAGTAACTTTATGCCTTAGAACTCCCTTAGTTGATTGAAATGTAAAATTAGGTATTTCACATGTCGCTAATCCTTCCTTTTGAATATAAAAATTGTTTAATACCCCACGCTCAAAGGAAAAATAGAGGCAAAAAAATATTGGTTTGTCTACCCCCACAGGACTTATTGTCATCTCCCTTCAAACCAAAGCATATGAGCTTCTAGATATGGTCAGTAAGAACAAAATCTTGAAACACGAACTCCTCCCTTCCCCCCCCCCTCTAGCCCTGAAAAATAACTTTTCATTAGAAAAATATAGTTAACAAACAACATAGGGTTACAACTTACCAAAAGCTAAGCATTTAAAGGGTAAGAATGCCCCTTGTCACATCAGGACGATGATATCAGTATATGACTGTCATCTTCGATCCATTTTACGAAATTAAAGTTAATACATATTAAACCACCCACAGAACCCTTTACTGGACATATCGATATGTATCGGTTGTATCGAATCGTATCGACCATATCGATCCATAAATTTTGATACAATCCGAGACGGTCCATGTATTAAAAAAAAAAAACCAAACAATACTGATACATATCGATCAATACAATACGTACCAATATACTTTAAACCATGCCAATTCACCAACAAATTAGAAAAAAACCTCTATAAGAAGAAAGACAAAAAGAAGAGCATCTCAGAATACCCATAAGTTTTTCAGTGAGAATCAAAGTGCAGGAATAACAAAATGGATGCAAAACATCAAAATCGCTCTCCCATAACAATAATCAACATCCCCAATTAACAAAAGAAATTTTAAAGGGTGAAAGGCAGCAAGATCAGATATTCAAAAAAAAAAAAAAAAGAGAACAAAAAGACTGCACAGGAGCCCACACTAATGAGATAAGGGATGCCTATGCAAGAGCAAGAGAATTTCAACTTGGAACAAATTCAGAAGAACATAGGATATCTTTTTAAAAAAACAGAGTAGAGTTTCTAGTTAGTAATTTAATGACAATGCGGACCATTTAAAAACAAATGTGTCAATGTAATTCAGAAATTCATGCCAACTTTAGTTTCAGACAGACAAAAGACACTAAATGGCTGCACCACAACAAACATAGAAACATACATATGGTGGAGGGTTGAAAAAAGGGAAATATATTTGTAACCGAAACGGTTACAATTGATTGTCGTAACCATTTTTTTCCTTTTTTACCCCTCATGTTTCTTTCTCTTTATAGGTGGGGCTTTTTTTGTAATTTTCCATATATCTCTCTCTCAAGCTTGTACCATTTTATCATTTGCAGCTGGCACACAATCGCTTACACAATATCAACACTACCACTCACCAGAGCCACAGGCTCATGAAGAGGATTGAGGATCTGTAGCGAAGAGCATGCCCCACAAACGTCAAAGGGAAACACTAAGAGTGGTTCCAAGAGAGATGGAACTTTACGAGATTCCTATGGGCCCAACCAAGTTTTGGCAAGATCTCACTTGACAAGTGATTTTGGGCTAGTGACATATGCTGCAAATTCATGAATCTTCCCACAGCTGAGGTCCAGCATTACGTCGTTGCAATGGAGGTTTATAGTAGGGCGGTCAGGCACGCAAGACCTTGGGAGGACAGATTTGCAAGCCATGGGGTCTTTCCTATGTTTTCATGCGCTTTTGTTGTTTCTGGTCCCATCAGGTCCAAGTCTCATTTTGTTCAACATCGCTCTGCATTAAACACAAACACAGCATCGTTTACCAGTTCACTCTCTGACTTCTGAGGGATGTCATCACCTTGGCAAAATAAATCAATTGAATGAAACCTAATATTGGGCCAGCTTGAATTGCTTCTTAAAAATCATGGTATATGGCCTATCAAACACCAAAGCTCATATTTACAAACTTCAAATTCCAATCACATCCAAAGTCCAAACAGAGATTTGAATACCGTGGGCATGAGTAGTCATCCAGATTCAAAGTTCACAGGGAATGAAAGTAGCTGAGATCGCAGCAGCAAGATGGCAGCTGAGAGCAGACTGAGAAACGACTAAGCGCTGCAAGAGTGTTGCAGCAACAACATGAGAACGCATGCAGGCACAGCCTAGCCCTCCCATCTCCCTCCCTCTTCCAATGGCTCGTCCTCTGAATCTCCCACCCCTACCCCTCCTGTTGGATCTCACGGTGTTCTACCTCTAAAATCATGCAATTACTACTTTTTCTGTAAGGCACAGCATAGAGCCTAGATGGTTATTGAAGGGATAAAGGGAAGGGAAGAGAAGAAAAGCAAGCTTCCACAGGTGACGCACCAAACTGAAAAAGAAAGCAACAAAGTGTAGTGGTGGTGTTTCTACCGTATATAAGGGTGCAGATGTTGAGGGTCAGTTAGGAGCAAGCAACTCCACCCATGGCAAAGGAGGTGGCGAGGAGGGTGCAGAGGGAGAGCGGCCCAAACTCTCTCAATCACATCATTGGAACTTCTATTATAAAGCCACAACATTAGATGGGAGGCAAAAAAAGTCCAATTACAACTGCTGTTTGTAGCCTGCTTGGTTACAGACAGACGCACCCTTTAGAAAAAAAAAATAGGATAAATCCAAAAGGTAGTTATTCTTCGGATGCACATGAAATCATGGACTAGATAGTAGAACAAACTACCAGCCAGCATAATCCATAGACTCTGTCCAATTAATATGGTATGTTTTTGAGGTTCCACACAACTAATCTAATAAGAAGGTTTGTACTATGTACAAAAGAATTTTCAGAGACAGATATTAACATCATTGGTTATGCATTTGCATGGCTTAAAAGTATATAAACCTGACACCTTTTCCTTCTGTATAAAACTAATATATCATCCTTCCATGTGGCATATTGGATGCAGTGCATGGAGGATTCCATTACCAGAGATTTGATTTTCTTTGGTGGAGTTAGTCGCACATTATAACAGATCAAAACACAATAAAAGATGGAGAAATTGAAGAAGGGAGACTATGATTTGTAAACAACGTATTTGAAACATAAACAAGAAAACACCCATCAATTTAACCTTACTTGATCAACCAATTCAACTATCTATCCAAGGAATACCTCTGAAGCAGCAGGGGGAACAGGCATCTATAAACACGTCTGTTTGCGTCAATGCCACAAGCAACTTAAGATTCAAAAATTATCACAAGAACTGTTTTTTGTATTGTTAAAGAGAGGATGCAAGTGCAAAAAAGTAACACTGTTTAATCTTTCTAACACTTCCCCTATCTATCAAAGTCAATCTCAAAACAATTTCCGATGGTCAAAATTGGGAAGAAAGCACCTAGAAAAAATCCCCAATCAACTAGCATATAAGAGCAAGCAGTTCGGTGAACAAGTGCCTAGCATACTTGGTAGCCTGTGGTGCATGGAAGCCCATCACTACCAGGTCGTCTTGGCTTCAAGCCTCCGGGTTCACACCTTCCCTCTCCCACCCCTACGCCGTAGAATAGGATAGAGTAGGACCTATTTCTCTCCCCACCCCAAAAAAAAAGCAAGCAGTTCCAATGGCAACAGAGTAGAGCTGCCACTCAGAATGGCTTGATAAACAGCACAGGTCTTTATATACACTGGGTTTCACATCCAATAAATAAACAATATCAATGTAACATAGTTGTTTAGGCCCTGCCAGTTGTATACGCTCTTTCTTGGGTCGAAGGCAACAGCATTCCTAGTTGACACTTCACAAGTTTGCGTTGATTTATATTTATTGTTTGTTTTTTTTATGAATATGGTTGACACTTCACAATTATCCTACTTCGTTAATTATATGTTGGTTTTCTCATACTAGATCATTACTATTTTCTGATGCTTAAAAAAGGTCATTACTACTAGCATAATTATATCATATTGCGTTAATATGACTTCTATGTTGCATAAAAGTATATTATATAAAATTCATTGGTATATCACATATAATCATATACTGCGCGCCTAGACAAGCGTCTTGGGTCACCTAGTCCTCCCGACAACTATGCAATGTAATGTGGGATCCCAATAATAAATGCCATTATTCTGTGTGGCCCTCAACAGGACTGGATCCTGAACAAAAGATGGAAAGGAACTCATCAATAAAGCAAACCCATTAAGATAAAACTATGATTACCCTGAAAGTTTATAAGCATGCAAGTCTTTTAAAAGTTGGGAAACAATTAGACTGGTCTGTGATTAAACTATACTTGTTTTCCCTTTTTTAAATGGTCATCAATCAATTCACTTCTTTATGAGTTCTTAATAAACCCTTAAGATTGAAAATAGTAATAGTTATAAAGATCTTCATAAATTTTTTTTTTGTCTTCCCTCTATGTGGTTGGGGGAGTCATTCATCCCCATCTGGAGTTCAATTAAGATTAACTCACGTTAACTGCAGCATTGTTCTTAGGGTCAAAATCATCTAAATCACACATAAAACTATTGGAACTCAAACGGTTTGAATGCTTTATGGTCTAACTACCTGTGCTAGATTGACAACTAAAAGAAACACAAGCTATAATTTGTGACGCTTAAAAAAGAAGAGTGCAGTCAGAGGAAGCATCAAGAATTCAGTGGAAAGCATACGATGTAGTACCGCTTGAACAAAAAAAATTCCTATGGTACATTTAAGATGAAATTATAGGAGTTTCAGTTATTCATGTTACATTAACCGCATGGCAGGCAGCTGCTAACATCCTGAAAAGCCCAATGAAATTCATTATACAAAAGCGATGTAAGGAAACATACCAAATTCCTTGGGTGCTCCTTAACTGATTTGGGGATGAGGAACAAGAGGAATTCTAGGCAATCATAGGCAAGTCACAATCCTATCCATCCCTTACTCCTTGTCTGAACAGCGTTCTAGCTAAGGATTTCCTGTATGATAAGAAAATATGACTATAGAAGCTCCCAGATACGAAGTGGATGCCAAATGATGACAGGAATTTTATAGGTAGGTCAGCCATAATTTTAAGAGTATGACAAATAGGGCACTCCAATGCATCTGCCTCACCTATATATGTTTTCCACCACTGCTATTAGCAACATATTCTGGGATTTATCTTATGCCTAGGTATTCATGACGGAATAGGAATCGTAGATAATTGATGGATTAATAACCACTTTTAACACCCTTCCCTACAATTGAACAAACCAAAATAAATAAGGGAAGAATACTTCCTACACAACCAAATGGACACACAACATAAATATATATCTGCTGTGTGATGATTTATTTCATACTCTCTCTGTGGACAGATCATAGTCAAACGAAATTTCTTGACCCAAATTTTTAATCAGATATGCAATAAAAAGGCCAGAATTGGAAGAAAGGTGTATAAATATCTGCCCCTATGCGATCCAACCAGAAAAACTTTGGAATAAAAAGAAAAAAACAAGAACAAGTTAAGAATGAAGGTAAAAAAAATACCTTTTAAGGGTAAGTTTTTCCCTACAAGTGAAATTAACCCCACCGCATATTTCATACAAGCATTAAATGTTTTACCATGTTGTTTCTAACCAGTATTTTCAATGCAACTGTTGTTCCTAACAAGTATCTTCAATGTAACCAGTCAATCCAGGGTATATAGGTAGTAAAACCATAAACCATTGCTAAGGTCTGACAAAGCACTCAACTATGTGTCTTTGCATGTTCAAAGTGAAAGGGTGTGCAACTTGAGGAAATTTCTTTTGATAGGCTTCAGCAGTCCATAACAAAATGTGTGTAGATATTATTTTACTGCTTTCTACTATTTACACTGACTATCACACTTTAATCAATATCAAAGAAATTTAGGCTAGTTTCCCTTTGTGACAATTATTTCAGTGGTTATTTGTAGTTATATGCATATGATGTTACGTGTCACACAATGTCAAATACATAATTTGAAGATGTTAAAATAAATATCCCATGACAAGTCTAAGCCAAGTAGAAAACATGTATTTGGGTGCATACACACATGACAGCTTCAAAGGGCCTGGAGTCAACTTTCGAGGTACAAAACCATAGCATAGGTTTGCATGACCGCCTGAGCAAATTGCCTATAAATAACAGCGCTTATATTGCTGCAAGACATCTACTATAGAATGTTTTTTGTCCCCTATCTGAATGTCAAAACTTCTGAACAGTTCAGAATTGTCAACTAGCAAAAGTTAACTCCCCAATGATAAAATGTACACAAATGAAAGTTTGTAGTCTGCCATACAATAATTGCGTGTTGAGTCATAAGGATGTGTAAATGGATAACCGAAAATCCAAATCCAATGCGCATTTGTATCCATTTAGGGACATCCGTATTTGTTTAGAGATATCCGGAAAAAAATCCGATAAAAATCGGTCCGGAAAAAAAATTCAAATACTTGACAATAAATCAAGTAAATAATGATCTTGAGGGTTTTTGAAGATTCAACAGGTTCTAGAATATGAGGAAAAGAGAATCGTGAGCTAAGAGATATGTATTGAGAGTGAATTGTATCCGCCAGGGGGAGGAAGGTGCGGGTTACATAAGGCAGAGATTTTAACGGACGGTCGAAAATCCGAATTCGATCCGCATCAAAATCCATTCGAATCCGTTTAGAAGTATCCGTATTCAGCCAAGGAAATATCCAGATCCGATCACATCCGATCCGGATCCGAGCCAAATCCGATCCGTTTACATCCCTAATTGTATCCGCTAGGGGAGGAATGCCCGAGTTACACAAGGCAGAGATGTAAATGGATGTTCGAAAATCCGAATTTGATCCGCATCCGAATCCGTTTAAAGGTATCCGCATTAGACCAGGGAATATCAAGATCCAATCATATACGATCTGTATCCAAGCCGAATCCGATCCGTTTACATGCCTAGTTAGAGAGCTAAAACCTTCTTATTATATATGATGGGGTCTCGGAAGGTCCACCTACGATTTTATATTTAACAAAGTTACCAACTTCATTTTCTTAACTCCAACTGCTTCTATTGGTTTTTTTTTTTATTTTTTTTTTTTTATTTTATTTTATTTTTTATGAAGAAAAAACTGTATTACCAAAATGAGATAGAGGGAACACCTAAAAGGCATAAATGAAAATTCACAAGAGAACAGAGCAAAAGCAAAGCACAAACCCAGCCATCAGGAGGAGGGGATAGAGGGTTGCAGAAAGGTGATGGGCAAGCCCCAAGACACAACAATAAGCTTGTTCCATGGGGTATCATCAACTGTTTTATGAGGGGGTGGGGGGGACGGGACCAAAGATAGCTTGCTACTAACTTCAAAGGAGATGGATTTCCAAATCTGCTCAAAGGATCTAGAGCTAGAGGACCCTCTTCAGAGGTTACGCTCAATCCAAATATGGTTGATGGTGGCACCAAAGACTAACTTGTCAACGACATCACAGATTGACTTCCAGCATATGTTAAGTTCACCCAGTTCCATTCCCTCGCTAAAGGAAGGGTTTTTCTTCTACATGGCTAGCATTTGCCCAAGAGACCTTTCCAAATAGCAGAGGAGAAGGGGCAAGCATAAAAGAGGTGGTCTACCTCTTCCACAACATTCGAATAGAGACAACAAGGACAAAGGAATCTAACGGTGAATAACGCATTACTACGTTGGGAAGCAGTTGGATAGGGACCCCCAAAAGGTGACGATGGCTATTACCCATAAACCAAACTATCTTGTACAATGAAGACTAGGGACCACAAGCTCTAATGAATTCCCAAACTGAGTTAGAGCTGAAAAGGCCAATTAGAGGCTAACCAAACAATCATATCTCCCCTACCACAAGCCCCTCTAGAGATGAGAGGCAAGACATTCCAAACTGCGGACAAAAGGGGGGAGAAAGTTGTGGAAGGGGCCCAATCATAGTGCTGAATAATGATTGCAACTGGGAACTGCTTACTAATACCCGAATTGCAAATGGCTCTTGCACAGGAGAACACCCATAGGGTGCCAGCTGTCAAGCCAAAGAGATGTATACGCACCATCATCAATCTTGGAGGTAATGGCCCCTGGAGCAATAGATCTGAGATTCAAGATCTTCCGTCAAAGCAATGAAGCATCAGAGATACATGAAACCGTCCAAATAGAGTTGTTATAAAGAAGACCAGAGTAAGCCAAACAAACCCAAATGCTTTTCTTCTTACCACAAGCTTTAACCAAATGCTTTTCTTCCTAATCACAAACTTCCAAATCAATTTGATAACACCAGCAGTGTTACCCTCTTTGATTCTTCTCAAGCCCAAACCTCCCTCATCATCGGGAAGACAGACTGCAGCCCAACTAACAGAGTTGAGGAATTTGGATTAATTGGATCTTTTCCAGAGGAAGGCAAACATGAGCGATTCCATGAATTTGGATCCACTCCCTGCAGGTAACCACACCACCACACCCCCACCCCATCTTATCTCACACACTTAAGGAAATACCCCTGCTAAGAATAACTGAAAATTTAAATGGTTGACGAGTCTCAAAATGGTGCGAACAGGACATAATGGTTCCAATCAAAACAATGGTCACTTTAGAGAAGATCATGAGATCAACAGCAAAAGTGAGGTTGGATAGCTTAAGGGCCTTTCTAGTTTGTCTATGTTAGTTTGGATACTTTGGGAGAGGACTTCAAGGGATAGGGAGAAGATGAATGAGGGGAGAGAACATCCCTAGAGAATACCCACAGTGGAGGCGAAATAGCAGGTCAGACTGCCATTGAAAAGCACAGAGAAGCACAAAGAGGAATGTAGATGTGGGTACAATTGACAAAAACTGGGAGGGGAGGGGGGAGGCCATCTTGAGCATAACTTCTGAAATAAAGACCCAATTCAAAGAGTTAAGAGTCTTTGTGGATGTTAATCATTATGAGGGCAGCAGGAGAGTGACCTTTTCTATCGAAGCCTTTTGACAAGCCCATTGCAAAGAACATTATCTGAGATACTCTTACAAGCAATGAAAGTCGATCGGTTGTCACTAACAAGAGAGTCAACTACCAACCGCAGCCTGTTTGCAAGGACTTTGGCAATGAACTTGTATAAGAGATTGCATAGGAAGATGGACCTAAAGTCAATCATAGAAAAAGGCATGTTCCTTCTTGGGGATGAGACAAATGAAGCAGTTGTTAACCCCTTTGATCTGGCTTGGGTTGAAGAAGAAACTCTTGGGAGCCTTAATAGGACCTTTCCTTTAATGATGTACCAACAAGATAAGAAGAATCTTATACTGAATCCATCAGGGCCAAGGGCTCTCTTAACCTTGTGAGAGAGAAGCCTAACATAGCTAAGTTAAGAGATAATTGAGAATGCCATGACATTATTAGGATCTCATAGAGGCCTTTATGACCTTGGCCTGTAAATAGGCCTTTATAAGCCTCTAAAATATCTTCCAGGCCATGACCAATCCCCTAGTTGGTCCTATACATGTGGCCCGCTATCAGGAAAGAATTGCAATGGCTAAATGATGGTGTCAAATATCAGACAGCCATAGACCCCCTTTTACTGGATCTAATCCTCTACAAAAAGTAAGAAATCCGCATATTTAAAGTGAAAAATGGGGTTGCTCCTCCCTCAGCAAAACTAGGATAAAGTTGAGCCAAAATCTCCTTATAGCAAACAGCTAGGAGAGAACCATTGAGGTGGGTAGGAATGGACATGTATAGAAGACCCTCAGGGATTGGACCAAAAGAGGCTGTAGAAGAAGGCCAAAAAATCTCTGCAAATTACCCAACTGCTTATGTATTGATGTCTGCAACACTCTGGAGAGAGAAGACCCGTCTCTAGCTAGAAGCATGGGGATGGAGTTAAACTTGGTTCTAGCATTCAGAGACCTATGAAAGCAGACGGTGTTGGAGTCACCCTGATCAAAACATCAGACTTTTGCCTTAAGAAACTCTCCTCCTGAGCAGCCAAAGAGAGATCCAAAGAGATCACATTTTCTTCTTTAGAGAGGGGGGCATTGAGGATGCCATAGTGAAGCCTCAATTGGATATTTTGGAAGCTTGTCTCGACAGATAAAGAACAAAGGAGGAGTTCCAACTTTTGCCGGCACATTTGACATTCTGAAGTTTTCAAGGGAGTAGTGGAATGGGCTTGAACTGGTTTATCCCAGGCTTCTTTGACAACGGAGAGGAAGTCCAGGTGAGAAACTTGAAGAGCAGCAAACCAGACTTCCCAGACAATAGTTATAATAGATTTTAGAGTAGCCACGTTACACATTCATGATAAACACTTTGTTCTCCACAAAACCCCAAAAGCAAAGCAAATTAGAGAGGTCCTTGTAAAACTTCAAGCAATGTATCTACAAATAAAACAATGATTTAAAAAAATTGAAAAAATATTTAATTCATTACCGACATGATGCAAAAGCCATTGATTCACTTGCGAAGAATTAGCCCATGATTAAGCCTATGTCTACATTGATCGAGGGCTTCAAAGAGCTCCCCACACTTGGGACACTTATTATGATTAATCAGCAGATTGATACATGGAGAATTGCAGTCAATCAGCCCATGCACAACCCTTTTTTACTTATGGTTGTAGAGAATTTCTCAGTTTCAATCCATCTAAAAGAATTTGGGTCAGGTTGAATTTATTAATTTCAAGAGAACCAAGTCTATTCTAGAACCATCATTTCTTATAAAGTATAAAAATAAAAAATCTAAAGAAACTTTTGATATACACTCACTGATAAGACTGATGTCAAAACCAATGGCTAAGCTGGTAAATTGCAGCAAAGCTAACTAAGTGATGCAAATCAACAACTCACAATCCTAATGATACTAGGTGAGCCAGTGGCTCTAACATTCCTCCATAAAAGAGCAACTATACTATCCTTGAGCAGCATAAAGACTAATAAATCTTTGCTATCAATGTCTCTTATCTGTGTGGGCAGAGTAATAAAGCCCAATAATGGGTCAGTAAAGCACATGTTTTCACTATTTCAGGTTTTATTTATTGAATCTTTTTGTAATAGTGCTAGTAGGAACTGGTTCAGTTTGAAGCATCCTAATCAATTTTATGGAATTAGATTAAGTCAACAATGTCTATCGTAAGAAAATCTTCTTTTTTCCCCCCAACCCCTCCCCCTTCCCCTCTTGAATAGAAAATATTGTCTTTGAAGGTCACAGACATGGTTCATACGTCATTCAAGCTTCTGCTCTGCCGCTAGTTATTCATCTAGAATTGCAGCTATCTCTGCCACATTGCCCATTTGTTTCTTGAGTTTTATGAATGGAATGAGCTAGAAACTACTTCAAGAGACTTTATTAATAATTTGTGGCTTGATTAAATGAACAAATATATGTTGGAAAACTACATAAATGTAGGTTTGCATGAAACTTTATTATTTTTGGAGACAGCAAGTGAAGCATGAACAACAACTCAGCCTTATCCCAACTAAAAGAGGGCCGGCTACATGGATCCTTACCCTTCAGTCAACTCTGTTAAAGGTCATACACTCATACTTGATAGGAAGCCTAAGCTATCATGTCTTTCCTCCAATTAGCTCTTTAAGTGTAGGGTGACCGCATATTATTATTGATCAAATTAAAACCATTACACACTGTGAAATCTGGATTTTGGCAATCTAAATAACAGTATGACAGATTCAGTTGGAAATTCTACTAAAAGCTTGACGTTTGATCAAAATTTGGAGGTTAACAGTTCTGATTGTCTTCTATACACCCCCTTGAAACCTGAAACCTCAATTTAGGGTTTTTTATCGGTCCGATATAATTTATTGATGGACACTGGTTTTCTATACCGTACATACATAATCAGCATATTGATTGGACAGTTTAACCCACCTAGTCACCAATGGGAATAAGACCTATTGGCCAGTCTTATATTTCGGCCTACTGTTCACATGGAATATTCGAGCTCATATGAAGATCATGAAAGCCAATCCAAGTGTGAAGTTCAATTTATAGTCAGTGTCAAATCAATTGGACCCTAGCGTATTGAGCTATTCCGCTGTCCAGATTATTGATGCACTCAAAGAACTTTATGGTTTTCTGAAACCTTCAGGTATCATTAAGAGGTTTTTTAATTTTTCTCACCAGGCAGTTGATACTTTAAACTCTCTTACCCTAGCATTAACCCATAGCCCAACATCCATTGTATCCAGGCTCAAATTTTCTATAGCCATAAACCATATATCACCCAGGAAACCACAACCTCCAGCTCTGCTATAACTCAACCAGCCTACCATAACAACTCCTTTAAAATCTTCCCTACCATTTTGCACATTACCTCACTGAATTTTGCTGACTCCCTTATTAAACAATGAGATAAAATAGGATAATTAATAGGATAACTTGGCTTTACTGAGGCCTCTTGGCTTTATGGAGGAAGCCACACCTCGTTTCGCCATAGAGAAAATATAGGGAATCAAAGTTTATCCAAGTTTCCCTTCCCTTTCAATGCCTATTTTATAGGCTTACAAATAGTTATCACACCTTCTATAACATCTCCCCTCACTCGTACATCACTTCCCATTTACAATGTAACTCCCAGAATATAACTCCCCATTTACTATAATTACACAACTTCAAAGTAACCACAAAATAAATAACTACTTAACAGCTACTCTAAATAACTACCCACACCAATAACTATTCCCTGCCACCTCACATATATACGTAACACGATATCAACCTTAGTACTTTTTGGCACATTTTTATTGAAGTTGTAATCTCTACTTTGATCCAACCCTAGTTTCCTTTGCTCTCAATTATTTTTGTATTTCCTCTCTTTGGGTTTAACATTCTGTCAAGCTGAATTATTATGTTTAATAGAAATTTGCTAAAATTCCCTAACGCCTTCCAACTACTTATACCTTGAGGACCAATTTGCTTAATTAACATGAATCATTAATGCTAACCCATTCGCCAATTGGGGCATAGATGTAATTGGTCAGGTAACCCCAAGTCTTCTAATGGTCATGAGTATATTCTAATAGTCATTAACTACTTTACCAAATGGATAGAAGCACAGTCTTATGCTAAGTTGACAGCGGCTAAGGTAGCCAAATTCACACATTCTTTTGTCTTATTCATAAATTCGAAGGAAGGTGGAGATTCTATCTCTGCATTTCATCCAATCTCTCTCGTGGATCTCCTCTATAAGTTTATTAAAAAAATTATTACTAGTAAACTTAAATTTGTAATAGATGATTTGATGAGCTACCAGGCTGCTTTCATCCCTGATAGATCCACTGTTGCTAAATTAACATGAATCCTTAATGCTAACCCAAAGGAATGGGAACCTATTTCTTATAACAACCAACTCGACAAATATCTTTCCTTTCATTATTATTTTAATCCTGAGTGAAAGATTTTGTTAAATGAATACAAAACTAAATATAAACAGAAATTGCACAAATGAAATTATTCAACAGTATAATCCAACCTAGCATTGTATGATACAAAAATGGAATATTATTTTCCACTGTATCATTACATTAAGCTACTCCAAATCTCAAAATTTATCTTCTGGGAAATAGAAGTGTTCCACAAAATGAGAATGGTAAAGTAAGAAAACCATAAAAGATGTATAGTGTAGTGTTTATATACGAGGCCTGATACATTAAGAAAAATTGCAGAAGACAGCATGACAACAGCAAATGGACACGTGATTTCAGCAGCATAGGCAATTACCTAGTAGAAACACAGCACCAAGAAAACGCTTGAGACGTGGTAAACTAGTAACCCATGCCACAATACTATGTCAAAGTGGATAACTAAAGGCTCCTTTGAATCTACTGCAAGATGAAGATCTTCTCATGGTCCAATAAAAGCCCTTGAAATCTACATTTCCAGCCCAAGAGGAAATCTCCGTAAGAATAAAATACAGTTCCCTAGGCAGTTTGATCAACTTGATATGAGATGGAACCCTCGCCAGAAACAGTAAGTCCAACAAAAACACATTCTGATCTAGTTTCATTCTGTCAAATCTACCATCAAACAAAAAATTACCAATATGCATTAAATGTGAAAAACAGACATGGTTAGTCCCCTGTAACCTAAAATGCCAGCTCCTTGGGTAGCAAGTGAATCCCTATGTAAAAGCTATGGTAAGTAGATGAAAGTCTACGGAGCAAAAGACCTGCATTCTATGAAACCTCTATAGTGAATTACCATTGCCCTATAGAGGAAATAATGATTTTTCTTTTTGTTGAGAGGATGAATATTCCCTAGTGGCAATATTCACCCTCTCAACACTTTTTAATGTTGCATATTTCTCCATATCAACAGTGTTTCCTAACCCCCCCCCCTTTTCACATTATTACAATTAGGATGACCACTCTCCCCAGTACGTTAATAATCAGTCAACAAGATACAGCAAATTAGATCAGCACTATCCATGTGTCCCATAACCAGATCAGTGTTCTTTATTAAACTACATCTGTTTGGTGTACATGTCATATAAATGACTATTGCATGCCGGCAAATGCACTAGTCTAGTGACTCTAGTAATGGCAACTTAAGAAAGTTTACATGGGAACTACTCATGACTTGGTCGTCAATGAATAGCAGATATATTTCTGCAAGCTTAACACTTTTGAAAACCAGTATGTGAATGTAACTGAGCTTGACATTGATGATGTAAAAAGAGGTAAATCAAGCTGGTCTTGATAATGTAAAAGGATAAAACAGGGAAAAAACTTATTTTGGTTCCATACTAGAAGACCAGAGCCGGAGCAAAAGGTAGAATTGGCAATAAGAGAGGCCTGAAGTTATGAACAGAGTTATCAACCAGTAAAAGAGACCTGAAGAAGAAGCCCTTAATTGGATGGAGAAGGTAGATCCATACTGCAACCCAGGCCAAAGTACCAGCAGTTGGGCCTCAATCCAGGCCCAAATAAGTACTAATGTAGGGGTACACCTGGGTTATTGTTTAGATATACAATAAAAAGGTTTTACTGTACAGACAAGGAAAGCTCTCTTTTCTTTGTGGTAAGACCTTGAACTTTAATCTATGTCCATTATCTGGCAGCCCTGTTCTTTCCTAGATTCTCTTCAGTTCATTCTATAGAATTTCTGTTATTTCTGCTTCGTTCATTTTCCCAGGATATTCATTCCTTCATTAAATCTAATTCAACATACCATCTGTTTCTTCTTCTAACTGCTGATTTTCTTCTTTCCTTTACTTAAAGCTTGTGTTTGCTTCTGAATTATATTCTTTGCTGTCATTTAGTCTGTGATAGGACAAAGGTTGACATCTTAGGTATCTAGAAGGGGGAAAAGAAAGGGTCAACATATTAGGTGGCAGCTTCTAGGTTTCGTTCACATATTTACATCTGGAATTTTGTATACCTATTACACAGTTATCTCTGTTAGTCAGTGCTTCCTTTGACAATTAAGTTGATGGCTTAATCATTTTTCCAAATCTCGTATCATGCAATTTAAGCAACTGAGCAGAAATGACTTCAGATCCTCCGTTCTGAATCTCTAAGCCATCAAACAGATTGGTTGGGCCCATTATCCCCTGCATGCATCAAGGCCCATCTTTCCTATGTGAGAATTCTGCTCACAGAACTATATAATGCATTGACTTGTTTACTTCATAAGAATATTCACACGAGAAAAAAACAAAATGTGCATCTGAAGAAACATGCATAGTTTCTTCTATTAATTAAATGTAAAGAAACACGAGCATTCATACAGTTATTTGTTTTATTTATTAAAAAAAAAGTGTGAAAAACATCCATAGTTTCTATTCAGAAATGTATGGAAACACGTTGAGTACTCCTAAACAGAAAAGGTTTTATAACTGTATATCCTGTTCCAAATTAAGGTGTAAACATCTACATAATTTTCTATTTGTACACTATGTACAAATGCTTGGCAACAATACATCAACACCCATGAAAGAAGGAAGAATCACTACCACTAACCTTCAGTTAGCCTAAATTTACTACCCTAATCCAAACTTTTTTCTGATGCCCACAGAAAAGCAAACTTCCACCTCTCTTTATCACCTAGTATTTTAAAATCCCTAAATTTCCCCTCCTTCATCCCCCTCCTACCATCCTCTGCCTCTCGTCATGAGCTCGACTGCCATCTCCTGCAGCATCCTGCAACAAGTCAAGCAAGGCTTTGACAACCCAGACAGAGCACTCTTCAACTGGAACGGAGACAAGACCCCATGTCACTGGAAAGGCATCAAATGCTACTCCATCACTGACTCAGTGAAAACTCAATTGACCTGTCCAGCATCAACATTGTCGGACCCTTCTGTACCATCTTCTGCCACCACCATAACAATCTCCTTTATTTCCCACTTCAACAACTCCATCAACTCGTCCCTCCCTAAAGAGATCCTTCATGTCGAATTCCAGCATCTCAACCTCTCCCAGAACCTTCATGTGGGTCCCCTCCCCTCTTCCCTCTCCGACATCCTAGATCTTCACCACCTCAACCTCACCGGAAACAACTTCTGCGATATTCCAATGAGCTTCAACCGATTCCTCCCCCCTGGCTGAGGTGCTATCACCATCAATTTAGTGCACGGTAGCGACGGAGAAGAAAGTAGTGGCTTTGTTGGAGACCTTGATGTACGAGGTTTTCCTCATGCAGTTGTTAGCTTGTGGATAACCTCCAGAGGATAAATAAGGGTGATCACTTGGACGAACTGATTTCTGATTAGTTCCCCATTGTTCATTGACTACGCCTTCCAGCCTGATCCTAGGCCCGCCCTTACCCTCAGTGGATGAACCTTCGGGAAATTGGATTCTCACCAATGTTTGCAATCTTTGCATTACTCAAGCAGACATGAGCCAATAGCGAATACCCTTTTCTTCACACCTATGATACTTCTTATCTTCACTATTTTTACGTTTTTTATTTTTTCTTGTGTTCCCTTTGTGAGCCTATCACGAGCATGCTGATCTGATCAGCCAAACTCTACCAATTCAAACTCAGAAAGAACAAATCGAGCCACTTCATCATTGTGTCACTTGTGTGTCCACTCTTTCTTCTCATGCATGACTCGGAAGAGGAACACTCCAAGAAACAATTTTGGAATACTAAAAACCAGTAAATGTGCCATCTTCTTGTAACCTAAGTGAACCTCTTAAGGAAGTAAAATTTCTAAACCACCGAACACTTGCAGACACAGTGAATTAACATTTAAAAGTATAGTATACCCTACCAGCCCAGCTTTTGCAGCATTGGCAAATATAGAGCTAGCTCTGCTGCCATCAACAAAGTCTGACGAAGCACTGCCTTGCTGGGATATTCTCCTCTCCATTGCCTAAAGAATAAACCTTCTGGGAAGAAGAATAGTTCAGATAGCCTAACAGGAAAGTAGATAAGAGTCATAACAAGGCAATCCAAATACATTAGGAAGGAGCTATTTTAGGAGAATTGAACCGACACCAAGGCATAGAGATTCGAGAATCCATTGACCAAGTGGGAGTATTGATGAAGTGTTGTTGAAACTCACTGAGATTATGAGCCGGGTCAGTGAAGATGATCAAAACAGAGGATTGAACCTTTGAGAGAAGGATGGAGAGGATCGACTACAAGTCATTTTTCAGACACCACCTTTCCCTACAATGAAAATCAATTTGAGCATTCTCTTGGTTCAGGATGTTTTTGACCATTTCTTCTGCGGAAGATCATGGCAGAGTTCACAGCAGGAGGCAGAGGATAGTATAGGAGGAGCTGGAGGGGAAATTTAGGTATTTTAAAGTACCAGGGGAGAAATGGGGGTGAAGTTTGCCTTTCTGGGAGGATAAAAAAAAGAGTTTAGGGTAAGGAAGTTTTGAGTAAATATAGGCCAAGAATGAGGATGGCAGTTTGCTAGTCTGGCACACCAAACCTTTTAAAACGAGTAATCACTATGTTTTGTGTGCTATGATATAGAGAAGTACTAGAAATCTAACATAATTTTCCCTGAACAGCAGGTATGATGTTTGTTGATATATTTCATGGATCTAAGATAATTCTAAAAGAAGCTTCCACAGATTTGTGCCTTCAATATGGATGTCTCCACACATAAATATATATTGATAGCGAACACTGAGGTCTAACTCAGATTATATGATATTTGAGGATCCACGTGTATCGCATAAAGATGTAAATAGAGAACTGAAAATAAAGCATCTCCTTGTCAAGCCCCTTCTCAAGATTAAATAAAAGTTCACTTTGTTGTTATGACAATATGAACCCAGAAGCACTGTGGGACACAAGGACATTATTCTAATAGTAAATACTCAGCTGTAATATCCGACTTAGGTCGGTCAGCCTATTTCCAGTCACTAGAACCGCCACAATTTCCACTAGCTTCAATAAAGAACTCCAGTTTTTGGTAGCACTTCAACCAAAACAACATTTTTCATCCAAAAACTACCATACTTTCATATGAAATGTGGAAATACTTCAGCAACACAAATGCTTCAAAAACTCAAAAATCAACAGTAGCAAACCAAGATTATTTTCTGAAACAACAGCTTGAAAACAATACTAAGCTGTACAAGATACTAGGTTGTACAACCCATGTTCAATGCACATTTTGGACTCTTAATTAACCTCCAAGTTAACAAAACCAGAAACACATAAAACAGAAAACTGAGCAAACTAAAAAGAAGTACCAAAACAAATCAGACCTGACCTGACCTGAGGCTGGATCACAAAAATCAGAAAAAAAATACCCTTAGAAAAAAAGAAGAGCAAATTGAAATATAACTCGATGATGTGAGTACACAAGCAAATTGAAGTGCATTCATTCTCACACCACTTGAGAACTTTGGAGCACCAACATCACATGATACAACATGGACAAAATTTAAAGCCAAAGCAAAACAATCTATCTAGACAAAAAAACTAGAATGGCGTTCCCAGGTCTGTATATCATAAATGTTTATATAACAATGCTCCAATATTACAGCCCCCCTTCCAAGTCCTCTTGACCATCTCCAATTACACCAAATTATCAAGTAACAATTCTTCATTTCAATGCTTAAGAATTAGTTCTATTTTCTACATATCACTAACTACATGTACTGTTTAATTATGATTTGAAATGAATATTAATTCCAATTGGGATTCTACTCCCCCTCTTACTTGTCTAGCAACTCTTTGCCATTTATTACCGACAAACTGTTCCAATTTATTAATCAAAATCCACTAATTACGCACAAAACAACACATTATTACGTATCATATATACCCATATTCACAATTTTGATCAGTCTTGGTTTGGATAGGCAAAGGACAATTACGTTAATGTAAACAGCAAAACTCCCAAGTTTTCTAAGACTAAAGTTTGCTTGCATCTTCAACAAGATATTCAAGAAAGGCCACTTCCACCAAATGGCCATTGAGTTAATGCCAAATGCTTCTCCAGGCAGAAATTCCTGGTGCTTCTCACATTCATAACCACTTTGAACATATTATAACCCAAATGAAGTATCGGATTCATCCCACAAGGTTCTCCAAGTTTCAACAAAGCTGGATACCCAAATACATTCTACCTGAAAAAGGAAGGCATAGCTGGGGAAACCGAAAAGGGCTTGCCTGACGTACCATGAGAAGTATAACAAGCTCCACAATACAAAGGAAACAGGAACATCACAACCTGAGTAAACCTAAACACAAACCTCCAAGCAGAACAAGTCTTCGAACGAAAAACTGTTCCATTTTCAAATTATATATGAAAATCTGTCCAACCATCAGGTCAAACAGTAGAAACAAAGACACAATGAAGTAAGCGAAATTCAACAAAGACCAAATGAATCAGCAAGAATATGCACATATAACTAGGGCTCTGATTAGGGCAAAGAACATGCCAGGAAAAGACTTGATAAGTATGAAGAAAACAGAGATTATAAAGCCCAGACAGGCATTTAATTCCACTCAACTAAAGTGAAAATGCTAATTGAAAAGATAGGTTTGAACACATAATAAATTATAGTAGAACCACAGCTCAAATTAAGGATAATGTTGGTATAAACTATTCCCTTGCAAGCTAAAGAAGTCACAATTATAAACAAACTTAACTTGTCACAGAAACTTCAGTTCCAAAGAACCATCTCCATTAAACAGGGCAGCAACCTGAAACAACGAAACTAGCATAAACCACCCCGAAAGCAAAAAAGCAGATATAGAAGGATTAATCACCTACATGTCTCCGATGCAAAATTACTGAAGAAAAAAAAATTGACTTCCATTCAGCAACCAATCACGTTCCCTCCAACATCGACAGTTTGATCAAAATTGCAGTAGCATTCTTCAACTTAATGCCTATTACCACGACCCTCAAAATTGGCCTTCCTTGACTTGTTGCTTGCATCTTCAACTGCATGGTCATCCGAAGATCTACAAGTCGAAGCAAAACCACACAGTTAAACAAGGATGATATTCCTCAAGATGACGGTATAAGAGTATGCTGGTAGTAGCAAAATTCAACATTATTACAGAGAAAAACCAAAAATAACCTACAATTTCTGTTTCTTGGCGTTGTCCTGCTTGATGCTCAGGACCATATCCATGGCCACCTTTTGATGTTCTCTCGTTTGGGAATGCAATTCCAGACCTTCCACTGTTTCACAATCAATTTTACATATACGGCACCATCCCACACTTCCAGGCTTCCTCTTTCTTGAATGATCAAAGGACTCCATGTCACCCTGAAGAGTTGACAATGATGAATAGAAGTGACAAAAGACAGCTGAGCGCATACAAAGAAAATGTAAACCATATACACATATTCATGCACCATTTATGTCTCCATGAAGCCCCAACCCCAGGTGGAAACAAACAAAACAAATGAACAGAAGAAAGGTCTAACATAAAAGAAGACATTAATATCTGAATATGACACTTACAGGAAAAAATCCATGATCATTTGGAAATCCTTGAATAGGGAAACTGCCCACACGTCCAGGTTCACTAAGGCGTCCGCCAATTGATTCTCCCATTCGAAGATGCGAAGGCAAATTCCCAGGCCCAGACAACTCATTAATACGTAAATGGCTGGGGAAAGCACCAAAACCAGCTGGGTCACTCATCCTCAAATGGCCATGCAAGTTACGTGGACCCAAAGGTTCACCTCCCCGCAAATGACTTAAACTGCCAGGTACAAAAGGTTCACGGTTCCGCAAATGACCGGGTAGAATTTCTGAACCAACCACATCACCACTCCTTAAATGGACAGGCAGTGCACCAGATCCAATATGCTCACCAATTCGCAGATTCCCAGGACCATTGGAGTCACCTCTTCGCAAATGACCAGGCAACATGGGAAACCTACTATCATGAAATGCACCACCAACTGAATCTGAAGGAAGATTGAAAGGCTTAGATCTTTCACCAAAAACACGTGATTCTCGGTCGTCAATATTCTCCAGGTGTGACTGAGTACCCAATGGAATACCAGCAGAAATGCCTCCAAACCTGCTTGAGGGAATGCTAGGGTATTCTCTGCCAGGACTTCTTGGAGGTCCCATAGCATCCACACGATGCCGACCTAATTCAGAGATAGATCTAAGGAAATCTGAGTGAGCTCCAGCAGGATCCACCTTCCTTCCAATGTTATCATCATGAAGACCAGCTGGCCTAGCTCTTTCTTCTGAATCCAAAGGATGTGTGGACGAACCACCAGGTTGATAGGGAGGCAACAATCTTGAAGTAGCAGCGTCTAATTTGGATCCAGAATCACGACCAAAAACAGGTGCCCTATCGAGGGGCCTAGGCGCTGCATCCATGCCAAATCCATGAGGCCTTGATGAGGGAAAATAACTTTCAAACTTAGGACCAGACTCATCTAGATGAGCTGGCCTCGGAAACTGCTTGAGATCTTCCTCAAACTCTCTTCGATCAATCATGCGCCTACCTGGTTCCATTGCAAAAGGCTTGAAGCGCTCATCTGATTGTTGATTGAAGCCTTCCTCGGGCAGCCGTTTATATCTCTCATCTGACAATGGTTTGAACCTTTCCTCTTGCATACCATGTGGAAATGATGGGTCCTGTATGCCAGCAGCCACACCCTTTCCTGGGACTCCATTCATTTTCATCGCATTAGATTGGATAGACGCCTGTCCAAACGGAACATGTTCTGCAGGTCCAGACATATTTGACTCGGGTTGTCTACCATCAAACTGGCCAGGCCTCTTATTCATATGCATTTCAGCCCCAAAAGGTTTACTAGGGCGTGGCGGACCCATCTGACCTTCAATACCAGGTGGAGGACCTCTCACCATCATCGCTCCATGTGAATCAAATGCCCCAGGTGTTGGCCCACCCAATGGGGGTCCTCTCATGGACTCAACTTGAGAAATTCTGGGACCTCCGGTATGGGTTTGGGGAACAATACCTTGATTGTGATACCCTTGAAGAACCAGAGATTGTGGTTCAAGACCTTTCTGGGGAGGACCCAGATGAGCTGGGCCCCTCCCAAATAATGCTGAGGAGCCTGGGCCTGCAGCATGGAAAGTACCATGAGGCTGCTCCACTATTGGTTGCTGGAAATGTTCAGGTGGAATTGATGGCTGAACTTGCTGTGGTAAATGTAAATGGGAGTTATACCCTTGAGGCCTCATTTGAACCGGAGGCGGCCCTGGCAAATGCATTTGATGTGGAGGCACTGTTGATGGTAACATTCGGTCCGGAGCAGGTGGTCCTTGCTGGTAAGGAGGAGCTCCATAATGCATTGGCTGTTGGCTAGAAGCAGGCCGACCAAAATTGGCTTGGGGCAAATTTCTATCCTGATAGCCATGGTGAGGAAGAATCAGCGAGTTGCCTCTTTCACCAGCAGGAAACGACTGTGCAGCTCCACGTTCATCTGCTCCGCTCTTTGGCATGTTCACATCCTGTCCTTCAGTCATCTCCATTTTAGGTGCATTATGAATTTCCTTAGTTTCCAACAAGGAATTCTCCTTGGGACCACTATGAACATCCTCATGGCTCTTAGCCCCACCTGGAGAAAGCTCTGATGACTTCTCACCAGCTTCTTCCTTCACTATCTGTTTAATTACAGGTTCCTCGGATGCATCTTCCTGCAACATTGATTCAGGGTCTTTTCCCAGAGTCTGTGAAGAGCCCAGAATCTCTTTAACAGAAAAATCAGACTGGTTGTTCTTATCTTCATCTTTATCAACAAGCTTCTCTTCATCAACCACCGGTTTGGAATCACTTTCCTTGGGAACCTTAAGCTCAGATGCATCAACATCTTGAGATAATGAGGTAATTGAACCATTTCCCTCCTTTCCACTAGTTTTGAGAGATGCTGTTTCATTTTCAAGCTCATTCGTACTTCTCTCAGGCATGGAATCATTTGGGTTATCAAAAGATGTTGGCTTAGATGTGATTCGCGCAGCAGCTGCTGGAATGTTTGTCCCAGACTGTGCTGTGGGCAAAGCAGGAAAGGGGGCATTCAGACTGCCAGATTGTGAAAATGCAGGCTGTTGAATGTAACCATGCAGTTGTTCAGAAGATGATTGTGGACGAATGCCTGTCCTTGATGGATAATTTTGATTTTGAGATGGTTGATTCGGACCAGGTGGACCAGGCAGCATCGGCTTGACATAACCCATTCCTGCAGGTCCTCCAGGAGACTGTGGAAATGGCTGTTGTGACACCCCATGATTTGGCATCATAGGCCTTCCAGTAAGATTTTGAGATGGCTGGACTTGTAAGCCCTGTCCCAGTGGAACATTCTGCTGCAACTGAGGATTGCCATAAGCGTGTTGCTGCAGAGGGCGCAAATGAGACTGTATGGGGTGCTGCTGCTGCATCAAAGGACCTTGTTGATGGGCCTGATTGTGGAGCAAGCCAGGTGTTTGCCCAGGGAATGGATGTGAATGCCCAGGGGCCTGCTGATGGAACTGTTGCACCTGTTGCTGAAGCACAGGAGTTTGTTGTTGGGGTGGGAGCATACCAGGGTGCTGATGCAACGGTTGGCTAGCAAGAGAATGTTGTGGCTGTTGCACAGGGGGAATGTTTGGATGCTGACCCTGCTGAGGCAACATGGCTGGCTGTTGCGGCTGCTGTGGCTGTTGCACTGGACCATGAGATTGAGGTGGACGAATTTGTGATGGTTGTTGATGAGGGAACTGACTCTGCATTTGAACAGGATGTTGTGGTTGGTGTGTCACACCTTGCTGCTGAGGGTGCATGTAACCAGGATGTTGTGGGGCACCGGGCAGCAATTGTTGGTGAGGCTGCTGTTGTGGATAAGATTGGTGGCCTGTCACTGCATGGACTGATGGATGTTGTGGCTGAGTTTGAGGCTGGGGCTGGGACTGGGGTTGAGGCTGGGACTGGGACTGGGACTGGGGTTGAGGCTGGGGCTGGGGATGAGGATGAGGTTGGGAATGTGGATGAAGATATGGTTGAGGATGAGGATGGGGCCGTGAATGTTGCATCTGAGGATAACTCTGGACTGGATGATGCTGTGGATGAGGATGAGGCTGAGCCTGTGAATATGGCTGAGGCTGTTGGTGCCCATGGGGGGGTGGTTGTACTGGTTGAAGTTGCTGCTGAGAGTTGACCTGTCCCTGCATTTGAGGTTGCACGGCCACTACAGCTTGGGGCTGTGCATGAGGTTGAGACTGGGTATGTGGGAGAGGTTGAGGTTGAAGCTGTGCCTGAGGTTGCACTGGTGGTTGGGCCTGAGCTTGAAGCTGAGACTGAGGTTGGGCCTGGGGTTGCAAATATACCTGGGGAGGATGCGGTGCTGCTATATGTGGGGGATGAGCTTGTAGTTGTTGTTGCTGATATTGCTGCTGTGCTTGTTGTTGGTATGGATCATAATGTTGTTGATAGATATCATATCCAGGGTATTGTTGATAGTATTGTTGGTATTGTTGCTGCTGCTGATACCACTGCTCTGGAGTTGGCATAGCCTGAGCTACAGCTTGAGGTTGAGCACTGGCACTGGCTTGATTTTGATCTTGTCCAGGCACAGGAGCTGCAGTGATCTGGGACGACTGGCCAGCCTGAGCTTGAGATGTCAGCGCACCTGCTGGATCACCAGCTTGGTTCTGTTCAGTTGCAGTTGCAGCACCTGGTGTAGAGGTTGCATCCTGGGCACCCTCTGCTTGCTGTGATTGAGGCTGCACACCCTGTTATTGAACCAATATAATCATCTTATTGTACTCAGAACCACCCAGCCAAGAAAGATATTACAAAAAATGAAGCCTTCCAACACTCACCGGGCAGTTCTGTGCATGTTCTTGCACTTGTCGATGCACAATTTGGGTACCACACCTGTTGCATACAACAGGAGAATTGCCAAAGGCACATCCAGCACAATGTGATGTGCATTCTGATAATGGACCCTGCCACGTGCATCCACTCCTGTGATAGAGACAGTGAACAACTATTTTACCAATGGTTTCAGCAAGAGCTTTATTTGATTCCACGAGAGGCTGCAAGAGAGGATAAAAAAAAATTAAGACAACATTATATGACAAGATCCAAACAGAAAAAGTAAACAGTTTGATACAGTAAATATATCAAGAGAGGATGAAAACCTTCGAATCCGCTTCAGTGACCAGGTAGCCATCATAAGGGCAAGCACGCGTGGTACTTACAACATATGTTAAACAAGGCTTGCAGTATAGATGAGTACACTGTGACTGAATGGCTTCATTTGGGTAGACGAGCAAGCGACAAACAGGACAGAAATATTCACCAGCAAGAGACTGAATGTTAAGAATACACTCGTTATCAAATCCCATATTGTTAGAGGGAGTTTTTGTTCACCTCCCGTTGCACATCAGATTATTCAGCCTAGATGAGATGGTAGAGGTCCCGCCTATCAGAACTCAGAAGAGTCAGTAACTATCCTTAACTTCCATATGCTCTCATTTGAACACATTACGCAGATTACTAAGTTCTGAAATAACCATCCTTGCCTGTAGGAAAAACTTGACAAAAGGACTAACAGAAAAACAGAATAGCCATTGGCCAGTGAACAATGGCATACCGTTACAAAATAAGCAAATAAATTATGTTCTTTATCATGTCACGACTAGCATTTGAGATTCTTGCCATGAAATCGGGGAACAAAATGAACATCAACGTTAAGAAGAAAGCCAAGAAAAAGCAAATAAATAAAGAATGATGAAGTTCAGAAATATTAGCAACAACATGCAGTGAAGAACTTGTCCAAAACAGATTCAATTCTATTGATGAGATAGGACTCCGGGTTTTAAACTGAAGTTGATCAGTTAGAACAGAAAAGGCCGGCTATACAATCGATAAACTGAATTCCTCACTAAACTAAAAAAAAAAAACTTGTAATCGTAGAACCATACCTGTAACTATGCTCCAGCAGTTAAATGCGATTTAATCAGATTTGCTAAACCCCAGACCAAGTACCATCAACGAATTACAGGTCTAGGGTTCTTACGATGGGAACAGTTACAATGACTCGAACCAGGATCCAGATCAGATGTACCCTCAAAGAATTACAGGTCTAGGGTTCTACGATGGGAACCGTTATGAGGACTCGAACCAGGATCCAAGATATCTAAACGAGAAACAAGAGCTTTGCAAACTGCAATGTAGGGGTTTCGGGGTGTTCAGTCGCGAGACGAAGCGGAGCTAGCTAATCTAAGGAGGGGAGGTAGGGGAAAGACGGTGCTTTATAGAGCATTGAAGCAAATGACGGCCGACCAATTTCTTTGATTTTGTTTCTCTTCAATGATCAAGGCTTTCGTGATTATACCCTAACGGCGAACTACGCTAGACGTTATCTCCCAGTTGGTTTGGGTCTGATGAAGGTAACCGGACCGTCGGGTTTGATGTCAATATGGAAAAATTACAAGATTACGTAAAATTGATTTTTTGATCTTAAGGTTGCGTTTCGTAACGGTCTGAACAAAAAACGTTCGTTCTTGACTATAAACGTTCTTTTACGTTCTTGGCCTAGAACGACGTTCTGAGACCGAAAATGACCGTTTGATAACGTTCTCAAGAACGTTGTTTAGAACAAAAATGGTGTTTGGTAAAATATGTTCTTCCCTATTTGATATTAATTACAATAATGTTATTTTTTTGTCAATTATACCAAAAAAAGACTTGTAAAATCTTTTTCTCTTATCAACCTTAGCATAAAATTAAAATATCTCATTAACATAGCCAAAGTAAGTATAAAAAGATGTCAAATTTCAAAAATGTCATTAAAATTAGGTTCTTGAGTGGATTAGTGGCATAACTAACTATGCTATGAACAGTTGAATAAAGAGGGCCTTGGTGGACTCGAACCATCATCCTCTTGGAACATGCTCATGTTCCAAGTGCTCTACCAATTTGAGCTAAAGGCCCATCAAGTTGTCAATGAATTAACACAACAAATTAAACCAAATTATATTCTCCATTCTTTTGGATTCTAAAAAGCCAGGAGATTCCATAGACTGAATGATCTTAACTAACTGAAGCACTTAGCTATTTTGGACATGAGAAGTAAAGAAATTTTTTGTTTTTCAAAGAAAAGGCAATTAGTACAAATAGAAAAATGGTGGTGCCAATGCCAGAACCTTTTGAAATTGGTCCTAAGAGATAACATAGATGGGCCCTGCTCTTACCTGCCATTCATTGCTTCCTTTCTCAGTAATTTCTCTGTCTTCCCCAATCCCCTTTCTCCTATGTGAGTGGAAAAAAGTAAAGGCAGAAAAGGTATGGATATGAAAGTTGAATCAACTTATAATTTAAAGGGCAATCATATGATAATCCCCCCTAGGGTACCCAGATCAAAAATCAAAAGTTCAAGTTTAAACCATTCTCCCCTGTCATACCCAGATCAATATCATCTAATCAAGTCCTTCTGGGCTGAAGATCACATCTCATGATCAATATCTTATTAAAATCTGACCTGTTTCAAATTCTCTTGGATGGTTTTCACAGTGATAGATTTAGAAACCAGATTTAAAAATATATTTAATAACAACAAATCAAAGTTTCAGATATGGTCCAAAAGCTGGTCGAAGGTCAATTATATGGAGAAGAATGGTTTCCCAAATTTTGGCTCAAATCTGATGGACAAATCTTAAGTAAATAGTGTTGGAATCTGATCAGATTTCTTGTTTGGGAGATATCACCAGTTTACTTTGCTGGTTGTGTCCATATGCGATTCTGCCTATTGGATTGGAATCTGAACTTTCCTTAGGGTTGCCTTGACCAAAACTAGCATGGTGTTTTCTGTAGTCATAAAGAGAAAAGGAAGTTGATAAGGACTTTGTTTATCAACATACTGTTTCCTAACCAGACAGTAACACCACTTTTATATAGATTTCATTCAACTTTAGACCTGTTTTTCCATCATGCAGAATATACCATCAGGTGAAACACCAACACTCAACCATAAATTATATGCTACGATGTACCTACAATATACCAAAGTAACCAAACGAAGCCCATCCCACTTACAAATTTCCTTTTATTGTTTCCTACAACTAGAATTGATTTCTGCAGCCCCCTGTAGTGCACTGTTCTTCTCATTGATTCTATAGGTCAGAATATTATTTCCTACATTCAGGTTCAAATCCATTGGCCTGCTTTAGCTCCTGCATATAGACAGCAAAACTGTCCATACGACTGTTTGTTTCCAATAGTTCTTGCTTGAATTTCAATCTTGTTTATCTATGCTGAGTTGTACAATCACTGAGAAGAGAAGATGGGAAGAGAGTTGGATGATAGATGGTGTCTATATCATACCAGCCTTCATGTTTTTATATTTAGAAAGCCAAATAAGAGTTACAAAAGAATAGGACTCTAACACCTCTTACCTAGCTAAGCCTAGAACCTAATTACAATAGGAAACTGAAATATAACTATAATAGGAAAGAGAAACAATATAACAATTAAATCCCAAATTACTTAGCTAAGACTACCCTCCCATGCAGGTATCTTTAACAGGCTCCATTGAATGTCCAGCCCTTTTTGGGCCCATAAATGGACTCATGGATGACTCACAATTTTCAGTTCTAACAAGACTCCCCCCTTTTTTGTCTTTTATCTTCTGCTCTAGATTATGGAAGCTTTAATAACATAGCAAACTGTGCTTCATTGGCTCATTATTTGTTATTCCTTTTACCATATATAGTTCTGATATCTAATCCTGATTCATTCTTCCCTCTCTCTCTCTCTTTTTCCCCTTTCCCTTTTTTTTTTTAATACCAATTACATCATAAACTACTCACAGAATAATGTAAATACAACCAACATCTCCATCGATCGAAACTCTATAGATCCTAAGCTAACGAACTACTAAAGTTGTCATTTTCGCCTTGCGGCTACGATAACAGAGTACCTTGAAGCATTCTGATCTCTATCATTTAGTGAATAAAAGTGGTATAAAGAACACTTCAAACGATTAGAAAGTAGTTCCTAGTTGCCTAACACCATCTTCAGAATATTTACTTCAATACCCAAAGCAAGTTAATCAAAAGAAGGGAGAAAAAAATATCAAATGAACCAAATCAAACAATAAATGGAAACAACAAAAATGGTGAGGAAAATTAGAGAAAATAAAAAATATGGAGGTAAAGCAATATTTACTTGGCAGATATCACATTTAGGGAGCTTGTTGGAGAGGCACTGAAGAAGAAGCCTCTGATGTTCGCTTGCAAGCTTGTTTGCTTCATGAACTTCAATGTCAAAGTTGCCGGTGCCTTCTCACACACATCACATTGGATTTTCATCCTCTTCCTTCTAGTCTTCTTTTTTTTTTACTGATAATTTTTTCTTCTATTTCTCAACTCTTAAAATCTGTAGAAGAGTTCTTGGAGCTACCCAGATAGACTATTTTCAATAATCTTTCAAACACACACAGAGGTTCCCAAGAAACTCTGCAGAAAGGGGAAAAAAGAGACTTCGAGTAAAGCAGAACAGACAGAGAAGTGGGTTTTGACAACTCTTTGAGCTATGAAACTGGTTGAGTCTTAAAAGATTCAAAGAAGGCTGAGAAAACCCAAAAGAATGGAAAGAGGGAACAAAAAAAAAAACTCTGAAGATGTGAAGAAATAAAGAAGCAGAGAAAGACTGAGAAGAGAGAAAAGAAGGAAGGAAGGAAGATGGGAATACGTGTAAGAAGAAAGACGTGTGGACAAAGTGGTTGGTTAAGAATCACCGTAATCGCAACAGGAGATAATGTTTGATTCTCATAATAATCAACGAAGCTTCGGTGCGATCTCCTCCTAAATTCACATGGCAGACAAGCACACGGCTTCTTCAAAATTCATATTCCATAATCTCAAATCATACCAAAAAAATCCCTAAAATTACAGATCATACAAAATTCCCAAATCATACCAAAAAAATTCCTAAAATCCTATACCTTTTCGGCTGAATCCTTCCAAGTATAGGGTTGGTGATCCAATTCCTGAGACACAATAACACACAAAAACCCCCCATTAACCGCTGATTTTCGCACAACAGGGACGACCTAGACACAGAGAGAGAGAGAGAGAGAGAGAGAGAGAGCGAGCGAGACAGAGAGAGTGAGAGGGAGAAAGCGAGACAGAGAGAGCCAGATAGAGAGATTGAGAGAGAGAGACAGAGAGAGGAAGCGAGAGAGAGATGAGATCATGGTTACCTTGGCTGTCGTTGCAAGTACCTTCTCTTCCTCTGTTCCTTCTATTCCCTTCTCTTCCCCCAAGGAGGCTGTTGGCTTCTTTTCTCGAAATCACGGGATTTCACGTTATCGCGATGTAATTGTCGTTCTTGTTCTTTACAGACCGTGTCGAAGACGGTCTGTAAAGAACGTTCTTTTGGTGATGAAAATCTCCGATTCGTTCTAAAAGAACGAAAAAACGAACCGCAAAGCCAAACACTTTTTCATGTTTTTTTGTTCTTTTTGAACAAAAGAACTGTTCAAAACGCTGTTCTGAACGTTACCAAACGCAGCCTAAAGGTCAGCAAAAGAATATTAAATATTAAAAATTAGAAAAATGAATAATATGGATGTTTGGGATTAATGTGCAAACATACGAAGCCAGGGATAACAAACCTTCAGCATTGCCACCGGCAGAAGTGCAGAACACAATACCACAAACCTTTGATCAAAGGATCCACTTTTGGCATTGTCATGCGCAGATAACCTTGGACAAAGCATATGAATATATCCTTAAATATACATCCATCATCCTTCAAACTGGTATTTGGATCTCTTCTGCGAATCCTAGCTGATATCTTGATAAATAAAAGAAAGGTACATAGGCCAATAATGAGACTCAAGCTGCCTCTTTCTTAGTTAACAAATCTGCTAGTGAATGAACTTCCATATAACAGTGAGGTATCTTCAAAGAGATGGATGCTAAGAAATGATTACGGTGATTCCATTGCTGCAATGAAGAGAGCAGTAAATGAATCTAATTCAATCCATAGGTTTTGAATTTGTTTCTTTTTTCCCAACTCGATGACTATGAAGAAAGCAGTAAACTCAACAAAGAAATTTGATTCACACCCAAATACTGAGTAAAACAACCTTGAGGAGCCCTGCTACAAACTGCTCCTGCATGGCCTAGGTTCCCCAAGAAGTGAGAACAACATCTATATTCAATTTAATCCCACCCAAAGCAGGATTGCACCAATGAACTTCCATAATTCTTTGAGAAGCTGAATGAGGAAAATTAATACCCAGATATTTTGAGATTAACAAATCATCCATCGAATTGATTTTGCTAGACATCAATGGACTTGCTTCTTCTAAGTCTCGCATGATCATCACTATGACGACATTTGAAGTCCTTCCCTTCACATCAAATCTTCTTAAATTCCTCTTATACTATACATGCATTGGGATCAAAATAAAACAAGCCAACCAGAAACAGTTGAGCGAGACTAAGGCTAACTTTTGTTTCCATCAAGAAAAAAATCATTTAGATTTTAAACATTCGGCCAAGCAACTTTGTATATATCTAAACACTTGATCCACATCTTTTTAGGGAAGGTCATGTAGGATTTATTTCTATGTTTATGTCCCAAATGACTGTTGACTTGGTTCCATTATGGAAACCCAATATTTGATTTTGTATTGTCGTCAATCTTGGATTCAATTAGAGATTCCCTCCATATGTGTCTGGCTGAAAGTAAGGAAACCCATCTAATCTAATTGGACATTACCTTAATGCGAGGTAGTGATTAAGGTTATAAAATTGGAGATTTGGTCCTTCCCTAATCCATCAAACATTCTCATTACCATTGAGAGAGAATCATTGTGAAAGGAACATAGGGAAGAAATCAAATCTTCTTTAAGAATGTGGCGTTGTGTCTCTAAGAAAGGATTGCAAGGCAGCAGATGCTCAAGCTATCGGTTCATTTTCATCGGTGAACGGTATGTCGTTGAACACCTTTATTTGTAGTGATTCATTGCATAGAGCAAAGATCAGAATGATGGGAGGTTGTTTATGAAAAACTCCCTTCAGATGGTATCAGAGCCCGGGTTGTAGCCCTCATGCTCTAAATCGCTTTGTTTCTTTAAAGAAACCAACCATTAGAGTGAGTTTTTGGTTAGATTGTTCTTTGAATCACTTTGTGTGGTTTGTTTTTGGACAATTGGACACCGGATTTGTGTTCACCGAACTACTGCCATAGTTTGCCCAAAATATGAGAGCCAACGATCACCTATAGAGGCCTCATCAGCCAACTGTTTATTCACAGACAAAACTTGTACGAGTTCTGGTTTATGCGTTCCTAACTTAAGATTGAAGAAAAGGATAATGGTGTCATTATTTGATTTGTTTCTGGACTTTTCGGTCTATTAAATGACTTATTTAGTTATGTTTTACTATTGTGGGCTATAGCTCACTAATGGGCTGTCTTTTTATGAAAAATAACAATAATAAGTAATAGTTTAGGGCCCATAGTGCTTGGCCCATTAAGACTAGACCATCATGTGAACCAGTTTGGTTCGGTCCTATTCAAACCAGACCAAACCAGTTCCAAACCGAACCTACCGATTCAAAACGGACCCGACCCGGATCCATTTTTTTTTGCCCCAGAATTTGACCCGACGGGTCAACCAGTGACTTGACCGAATTCCGGTCGCCAGCGGTTGGAACTCTGATAGAGATTGAAATATTCTGGCCACTCTTTAGAAACATGCTTGTTTAAGTTTATTAAACTGATTTCTATTTATGTTATAAACAGAATCTGTTTGTTTTAATTTATGAATTAATTTATGTTTATGTTTCTGTTTCTGTTCATAAATAGAAACTGGTTTGTTTGAATCTATTTATTTAGGCTATCTTTGGTATCATTTTTCTTTTTGATTTTTGCCTATTTAACATAAATCATTAATGAAAACCATTTTTTGTCAAAACATAAAAATGGTTTGGTAACCAATAGACATAAAATGGTTTTTTTTGAAGAAATAGGTTTGGTATCCCTATGTTCAAAATGGTTTTTTGAAAAAATGGGTTAAGAGATGTTCGCTTCACCCACCTTCCTTATAACTCTCTCAGCTCTCCTTCCTTAAAATCACAAAGATCTTCAAGTAAAATCAGCAACGAATCAACGATAGCATGATCTACAAATCGAATTACAGAGAAAAACATGAAGACCAAGCATACAACAACAAACTCTTAATTTATTTAAAGCCATCAGAGAGATCGAGAGAGAGGAAATACCTCTGATGCATTGACAGAATGATGGAAGTAATGATCGAGAGAGAAGAAACCCTTTTGGCGCGTTTCTTGAATTTGATCCACAGAGCCCTAATGAAAGATGAGAACAAGGATTCTCCATCTGAGAACAAGAGCTTCACTAGTCTATAGATTCACATATCCCGTCAATGCCTATTGCAACAGCCCGTGATTATCCATAGGGGGAAAAACAAATAAATTATTGGGTGCTTTTATTCCTTCAGAACATGATTACCTGAAGAAAGACTGGGGGATATTGAAAAAAAAAAAACTGTCCCTCGGAAAGAAACAAAAAAGAGCTATAAAGCAAGCTAACAGAAGGAATTGGAGGCAAAACAACAATGTGTTTGGAGAGCACGAAACAGGGGTTCAATGACTTCGGCCCCTGCTTGGCTACTTGTATTGGTAGAAGACCCATTTCTTCTTGGGTCCAATCACTAGCTGTGATGGTGACTCTCGATTCTTGGATCCCATTGGGGCCATTGAATCCTCTTCCTCTCGACACTACTCAGATCCTTTCTTGGCAGCGGAATCCCATCTTCATCCTAAAAGGGTTTCTATTGCTCCCGCTTCTATGATCTCATGAACTCAAGAAGGTCCCTTCATTCAAGCCGATGCACCGGCAAGGGCTGCTCGATCATTCTCCATGGCGGTGGGGGGCAGTTTTCTTGATATTAAATTCTAATTGGGTTAATTTTTTTCCCTAAAAAATATAAAAGAAAGGGTTCCATGGGCGGAGGTGCAGGGTCGAAGAAGAAGAATAAGAAGAAGAGGAGGAAATGCAGGTGGAGTCACATGAAGAAGAAGATGAGGGGGCGGGTGGAGTGCAAGAAAAATAAGATGATGGGGGAGTGGCGAATGGTGTTTCAGCAGGAGGAGGAAGAAGAAGAAGGAGAAGAAGTAGAAGTAGAAGAAGGAGGGTCGATCTTCTAATTAAATGAGAAATGACACTCCTACCCTTTGAATTTTAACGTTATGAGCACGTGCTCATTAAAGTCCCCGAAAAATTGACCAAAAGTGATTTTTGGCCAAAACACATAAATGGGTCAGGACCTATTTTTGGTTTTTGGTTTTTTTTCAATCTTTTTAAAATAGAAATAGGCTCCATAAACAATACCAAACGCAACCAAAAACGTTTTTTAAGGCAAAAATCAAAAATAAAAACTATACCAAAGATGGCCTTAGAATTTGTGTTTCTGTTTCTACTCTATTTATGTTATAAATGAAATTAAGTTTGTTTCTGTTTATGAAAACAAACATGTTCTCTTTAAATTAGTTTATGTTTGTTTATGATTATTAGCAACAGAAACTTGTTATTAGGGATAGAAACAGAACCTTTAGCAACGGAAATTTGTGTGTGACAGAATTATTACAAAATCCTTTCCACTGTGATTCTGTCTTCATTTTAAATCCGATTTTGATTCCGTCTTCTCCCATGCTTGTTATTTTAGGAGAATTTTAAGATAAAATATATTGATGACATTAGTTGCACTAAATTTTGGAATAATAAAATTAGTAATTTATTGATGTCATATATGACAAGATGTTGGAATTTTAGGAATAAAACTAAGAAACTAGTGATTTGATTGCCGCCAGAGCGGATCAGTCATGAAATTCAAAGAGATTGAACTTAAAATTATTAATCCTAACATCATTAATGAAATGACATTTTAAAACTTGAAATTTAAGGCATTAAAGACAATCACATAGTTGAGATGAGTGGGAGTATCCCAAGGTGCACATTTTTCTCAACTATGTTGAATCTAACCGTTAGCCTTAAATATAAATGAAATTTTATCCCAAATATATTGCAACTAGTTTAGGGTATTAGATCATGCAATTAGGATTAAAAGGGAGTATCCAAAGGTACACGTTTTATCATAATTGCGATGGTCATAACCGCTAACCCCAAACATTACTGTGATAACATCAAATTAAAGATAAATTATAGGGCATTATGATAAATCATTAGTTTAGCAGTTAGGTTGGGATGGGAGTGTCCAAAGGCACACATCACTGTCTGGTTGTGTAGATAGATTTTTGGTCCTATGGGTGACTTCCAACACCTTTTGAGTGAACCACTAGTGTGTTACTTTCTTGATCCCAAAGGATAGATTGTAATGATGCAATAGGTTGCTTTTTCTAGTACTGTTAAAACTCAAAGCATTACAGATAGTAAGCATGTATTCTATTCCATTTCAGAGGGTATATCATCTATAATAGTACCTAATACCATCCCTATCCTTAATGGCTCCAACTACCCGGATTGGCACGAGGAGTTGATTTACTACCTAGCTATCGTTAATCATGACTATTGCTTCCGAATTGCGAAACCTGCTGATCTCACTGATGATAGTACAACAGCTGAGAAAGTTCTTCATGAAAAATGGACCTGATTGAACCATCTGTGCCTTTTGTTCATCAAGAAGACCATTGGCAAGACTATTAAAGGATCGATCCCTTAGTTTAACAATGCAAAGACCTATTTGGCAAATGTTGAAAAGCGGTTTGCTTCAATAGACAAGTCACTTGCAGACACTCTTATGGGAAAATTAGTGTCCATGAAATATAATGGCAGCAGTGGCATAGGCCAGCATGTCTGTGAAATGGCAAATTTAGCTGCAGAACTTGAAAAGCTGAATCAGAAGATGAATGAACCATTCCTTATTGAGATGGTTCTGCAATCATTCCTTGATAAATTTGAACCATTCAAGATCCATCGCAACACGAATGATAATGACTGGGATCTGAATACGCTTCAAAGTAAGCTAGTTCAGGAGGAGCAGAGATTGAAGCAGGCAGGAGGTCAAGTGGCCAACATGGTGTCACATAAACGTAAGAAAGGAAAGAACTTTAAAGCTACACCGAAGAAGCAGAAGACCAATCCACCTGCTGACAATAAAAACTCTGGCAAAGTGAAATGTTTTTTCTGCAAGAAGGAGGGCCATCTTCGAAAAGACTGTCAGAAACGTCGAGCCTGGTTTGAAAAGAAGGGTAATAATTCTATTCTAGTATGTTTTCAAACCAATCTCATTGACGTTCCTTGGAACACATGGTGGATTGATTCTGGTGCAACTGTGCATATATCGAATTCCATGCAGGGATTCCTTTCAACCCGGAGCCCAAGTCTCAGTGAGAATATCATCTACATGGGGAACCGGATGGAGTTTGAAGTTTGAGCAATCGGCACTTGTAGACTCATAATGGATATTGGATACCAACTAGATTTATCTGACACTCTCTATGTCCCCTCTATTACTAGAAATCTTGTTTCTCTATCAAAACTTGATTCTGAGGGTTATGACTTTATGTTTGGGAATAATGTTTTTAAAGTTTATAAAGCCAATAATCTAGTATTTACTGGATATTTATATGATGGTCTTTATAGATTTAATTTGAACTCCGATTATGAAAATTCTTTACTTACCTTGTATGTGAATGTTGGATCTAAGCATAAATCCAATAGTGATGATTCTTTGACCTTGTGGCATAGGCGCTTAGGTCATATCTCTAGACCTAGAATGGAAGGGTTAGTGAAAGAAGGTGTGCTACCTACACTAGACTTCATTGACTTTGGAACTTGTATAGATTGCATTAAAAGCAATCAATCTAGAAAGAATAAAGTGGCCGCCACAAGGAGTGATGTACTTCTGGGATTAATTCACACCGATATTTGTGGACCTTTTGACCCCTGCATTACTGGTGAAACATATTTCATCACCTTTATCGATGATTACTCACGGTATTGTTACGTCTACTTGTTGAAGGAAAAGTCTGAAAGCATAAATGTCTTTGAGACATTTTGTGCTGAAGTCGAAAATAAGTTGGACAGAAAGATCAAGACCATGAGGTCAAATAGAGGAGGTGAGTATTATGGTAGGCATACAGACCTAGGACAAGTTAAAGGACCGTTTGCTCGTTTCCTCAAATCGAAGGATATTACTCTCCAATATACGCTTTTTGGTATACCTGAACAAAACGGAGTTGTAAAAAGACGTAATCGTACCTTTAAGGATATGGTTCGTAGTATGATAAGCAACTCATCGCTGTCTAAGTTTTTGTGGGGCGAAGCTTTGAAGACAGCCGTGTATATCTCGAATCAGGTTCTCAGTAAGTCAGTTCCTAAAACTTCTTATGAGTTATGGACGGGAAAGAAACCTAGTTTGAGACATTTACACGTATGGGGCTTCCAGCTGAAGCCAGATTGTATAATAACCCACATGAAAGAACACTCGACCCTAGGACCATTAGTTGTTACTTTATTGGTACTGCTAATGGTCAAAGGGATTCAGATTTTATGCACCTAATCATAGTACTAGGATTGTGGAAACTTCAACTGCTAGATTCCTAGAGGATGGCAACATTAGTGAGAGTGATAAACCACGTAATGTGGTATTTGAGGAGCTCCGAGTTACACTCCCAGCTCCTGCACAACATAATAGTGTTGTTCTTGCACAAGTCATCATTTATGATGATCCTGTGGAACAACAAATTACCAAGGATGTGCCACTCCATGAGGACATTGTCACTGAGAACACTGTGGATTTACCTCCACCTCCTCCTCAGCCAGAAGTACAGGGTAGACCTCAAAGAGTAAGGAGGTCTGCCATTCCGGATGATTACATAGTGTATCTCCAGGAGTCTGAGTTTGATATAGGAATCAAGGATGACCCTTTAAGTTTTTCATAGGCTATGAATGATGATGATTCTAGCAAATGGGTAGCTGCCATGAAAGACAAGATGAAATCCATAAGCAACAATGATGTTTGGGAGCTTGTTGAACTACCTTCAGGGTTTAAAGCAATTAGTTGTAAATGGGTATTTAAGACCAAGCGCGATTGGAAGGATAAAGTTGAGCAACATAAAACCAAACTAGTTGTGGAAGGTTTCACTCAGAAGAAAGACATTGATTACTATAAGTCCTTCTCTCCTGTTTTTAAGAAGGACTCACATAGGATCATTTGAGCATTGGTAGCTCATTATGACCTGGAGCTTCACCAGATGGATGTGAAGACGGCATTCTTGAACAGGGATTTAGAGGAAGAAGTCTACATGAACCAACCAGAAGGGTTTAGTGTACAAGGAAAGGAAAGTCTGGTGTGCAAATTAAAGAAATCAATCTATGGACTTAAACAAGCTTCTAGACAGTAGTATTTAAAGTTCAACCACATCATCGTGTCTTTCGGATTTGTAGAGAACACTTTTGACAAGTGTATATATCTGAAAGTCAATGGGAGCAAATTTATATTTACGGTCCTGTATGTAGATGATATTTTGCTTGTCAGTAATGATCTTGGTTTGTTAAAAGATACGAAAACATTTCTCTCTAAGAATTTTGAAATGAAAGATATGGGTTTGGCATCTTTTGTTATCAGCATAGAGATATTTCGAGATAGGTCTCGGCGACTACTTGGACTATCACAGAGAGCCTACATTGACAAAGTTCTTGAGAGATATAGTATGAAGACTTGCAGACCTAGTGTTGCCCCCATGATTAAGGGTGATAAGTTTAGTTTGAGCCAGTGTCCGCAGAATGATCTAGAGCGAGAACGGATGAAAGACATTCCCTATTCTTCAGCTATGGGAAGTCTTATGTATGCCATGACTTGTACTCATCCAGATATCAGCTATGCAGTTGGGATGTTGTGCAGATATGTCAGCAATCCTGGCATGGATCATTGGGTAGCTACTAAGAAGGTGATGCGTTATTTACAGGGAACCAAAGACAACATGCTTACTTACAGAGCAACTGATCAATTGGAAGTGATCGGTTTTTCAGACTTTGATTTTGCTGGTTGCCTTGACAGTAGGAAGTCTACATCTAGTTATGTCTTTCTATTAGCTAGTGGGGCAATCTCTTGGAAGTCCAAGAAACAGACTTATGTCTCCACTTCCACCATGGAAGCAGAGTTCGTGGCATGCTTTGAGGTCACATCAATAGCGATTTGGTTTTGGAATTACATCTCAGGGCTTTGGGCTGTCGACTCCATCATGAAGCCGCTGAGAATTTACAGTGATAATGTCGCCGCTGTGTACTACTCCAAGAATGACAAGCATTCTAGCAGAGGTAAGCATATTGGAGTGAAGTACAACTTTGTGAATAAAGTTGTTCAGGAACAGAAGGTGTCTGTATCTCATATAAAGACAAGTCTGATGATTGCAGATCCGTTGATCAAGGCATTGGCGCCTAAGCTCTTTGAATATCTTGTATCTAACATGGGTCTTACTAGAGTTTGATGTATTGGTCACATTTTGTTATAGACACCCTCTATTATTTGATATGATCATATTTATGGATGTTCCTGAGCATTTCTCATCTCTATCTTTGTGTATACACTTATTGCAATATGAGAGATATTATTGTTTGGACCATTTATTATTTGTTTCCTACTTAAGAACCGGTTTGGATGGAATTGTTGATATTGTGATTATGGAAGGAAGTGTGTTGACTCATAAATGACACATAATCGCCATAGTTCATATCAATGGTTTCATTCATTCAAGGTATTACTGAATGTAGCCAACGGATGGGATGTTTTGTTAAAGTGGCCACATTGTGTTGTTTTCTAAATTTGTTGGAATCCAAGTATAGTAGTTTAAACGAATAAATTTTTTTTTTAATGTTTTTCACAAATAAAGGTTGGGTTGCTGTGAACTGGTCATTTTAGTCCAAGTGGGAGATTGTAGTATTTATTTCTATGTTTATGTCCCAAATGACCGTTGATTTGGTTCCATTATGGAAACCCAATATTTGATTTTGTATTGTCGTCAATCTTGGATTCAATTAGAGATTTCCTCCATATGTGTCTGGCTGTAAATAAGGAAACCTATCTAATCTAATTGGACATTACTTTAATGGGAAGTAGTAATTAAGGTTATAAAATTGGACATTTGGTCCTTCCCTAATCCATCGAGCATTCTCATTACCATTGAGTAAGAACCATTGTGAAAGGAACATAGGGAAGAAATCAAGTCTTCTTCAAGAACGTGGGCATTGTGTCTCTAAGAAAGGATTGCAAGACATGGCAGATGCTCAAGCTATCGGTTCATTTTCGTCGGTGAACGGTATGTCATTGAACACCTTTATTTGTAGTGATTCATTGCATAGAGCAAAGATCAGATTGATGGGAGGTTGTTTATGAAAAACTCCCTTCAGGCCACTCTAACAAAATATGTTTGATAGTTTCTTGACCATGCAAGCATAAATTGCATCTAGATGCTAAGAGAACTCCTTTCTAACTAATAAGATCATCGAAAGGAAGCCTTAAAATTGGTTTCAATTTATCAATTTTTCTTTCTTCTTTTACTAATGATCAGAAATAAAATATATTAAAAAATGAAAAGAGGTTACAAAGAATGATCCTGGGCATTCCTAGGAGACACAATAAAACAATAGGAAAGTCGATCCCCAACTTCAACAATGCCATCAACAGGAATCGACTAACCACAAAAAGGAAACAATGAAGAAAATCGGTATCTAGGCATGCTAAGAAAAACCTTTCTGATCTCTTCTTCAATGTAATATGGGAAATCAATGACTGGACTAGATAGACCAGACAATGCTGCATGTTTGGAGAGTAATCTGCCACGGGATTGGATTCTCTAAGACATGAGTAATCATCATTGGTAGATAATAGCGGTCTAAGAGAAAACCAATCTTTCCATAGGTAAAACCCATTCCAGTGGCACTTTGGTGGTACAATTGGAGGTATACCAAACGTTTGAGAAACTGAGGCTAAAGATTGAAATGAAATGAAATGAATGAAATGAGAAATGATATAATGAAATGAAATGCTATCGTTTGTCAAATGATTGAATGATTTATAATAATCGAATGCTTATGATTAAAATGATATGAAAAAAAATTCAAATGATATGAAATGATATCATGCTTATGAATAGAAAACCGAAGCCTTATATGACTATTATATGGTGAGCATGATTGACAATGTTATTTCTTATTGGGTGCCAGCTCATTCCTCGAATGATTACCTTTTTATAGATGAGACAGGCATGGACAAGGGCAAGAGTGTTGCTATTGTCGAAAGGGATGAAGATTGATGATCTTTATGATCATTTTTGGAGCCTATTACTTTGATGTAGTTAGAACTTTTGTAATATAAAGATTTTATTTTGGAGGAGGGTCTTATACCCGGATGACTGTACATATGTTTTAAAGTTCTGTTCCTCTCCTAGAGAGTATGGATGGTATGATAAACCATTATCCAATCCTTCTCTTTCTTGTCCCATAAAATTATGGGATCCCTAAGAGAGAGAAAATTCATCTCTTTTCTATCCCATGGAAAGAGGGATCCATCCCATACCCGAATGCGTAACGAAAAGAGATCAATTCGGGTTTCTTTAACATCCCATGAATAATCAAGTAATTAAACCAAGAGGTATTAACAGAAACTTGCTAACCTAATGAGCATCAAGTGTTGCTCCTCCAATAGACAGTGGTTTTTCCTCCAACAAGTGCACCAGGTAAACATATCTAAACCTCCAATGGTGCAGCCAAGGTTCTCCAAGTCAAAACCAGATCTTCTTCTTCAAATCTTCGAGAGCAATCCTGGGTTTCCAAAACCCTAACTCTCAAAAGCTAGAGAGTAAGAAGAATGAGAGAGAAGAGATCACAAGAGAGAGAGAGAGAGAGAGAGAGAGAGAAAAACATGGAGGAGGGGGGAGCACCAAAATTCGCCCAAGGCTGAAAACGTGGTCCCTCCCTCCATAATTTAGATTGTTTATATATTTTGGTTTTTTTTATATTAAAAAATCTTATTTTGAATAAACCCAGTGAGAGTCTGTTTCTCTCTCTCCTCTTTGACTTGAACCTGTTTAAACCTAGAGTGCTTCTAGAAGCAGAATCTAATAGGGAATAATGTAATTAATTATTTATTTCAATTTATGGATAACTAAAATTAGCACCATATCCAGTAATTAAATAAATAACCAATTATTTTAATGAATTCCAAATAAACCCCTACATGATAATAAATCATCATGTACCAACCCACCACTAATCAACACCATCATTATGGAATCTAGGGCATGTACACTAGTACTAACAAGTCCATATCAGAAAGTCTGTGTATATGATCGGGTCCCGTAAAACTCGACAAAACATTTTTAATTAAAACAACATATAGTTTATCATTTTATGTAAAATAGGTTTTGCAAAAACCATTTCCAAAACGACACTAGATGCAGCTTTCGACCGACCATTCACAGACAATCTCTATCTTGGTGTTCCCCAATCGGGCAGTGGTGACCATGTTGAGTAACTCCTTCACTCACAAAATCTTTGCGTATTCCCAGAACACTGGCTTTGACTCGCTTGAATCTCAGTCATTGATGAACCAAAGAATGTGGTCACATTTTGCAGTGATAGGGTCCTCTCAGGTACAGGGTCTTGGTGAGACATGTCTATCCCATCCTATATCTGGCAGTAATACATGAGGGAATCGACAAAGCAGATTCTTCACCAATACACATCAAACATGTAAGTACTTGCACTCGTACCCTGACATCACATGTCTAGGCATAACCAATGCAACAACCATATGAATAGGGTGCCCAGCCCAAACCCTAGTCATAACTACCATTTTAAGTATCACTTATGGACACATAAAGCTTGGAATTTATATCGCATGTAATAATATTAAACCAAAATGTATAAAATGTTCAATACAAAGTAAACCGGACCGAACTAGGTTTGATGGACACATAAATCCAACAATTGTATGCACTTTGATTTTATTGAATGTTTGATCAAATGTTTTCCTATGTGGTCCCAGCTGCATATAGGCAAAGCAGGCCCAAGATGGAATTATGAGTAATCAAGCCAGTCAAGAACAAGGTCAACAAAGAGCTGGTTCAGTTCTCACACAATGTTACAGGTAGTGTGTCCATAGACACCTCATTTTGTCTTTCCCTCAGAGGTTTCCCATAACAATGATGAGTACTCTCCAAGGCCTAGAGCCGGTGTATCTGTGGATGTAGCATCAGTGTGCATTGCCCGAATCCATTTATCGATTGTCTATTCCCCTTGCCGGTGCCCAAACCAGAGCCTCCAAGCCCTCTACGATCCCTTGGAAAGGCTAACCCTGACCTAGATTCCTTGGAACCAACCTAGCCTAGCACAGAACCTGGACCAAATAGTCCAAACCATCCCTGTCGATACTAAAACCTAGGTGGACACTCAAAGACCCCAAGTCGACACCGAGTCCACCTTCCATTGACATTGAGCCATGCCCTTTGACTGTCGGGCAGTACATTTCTACTGTCTAACCTACTTCGACATTGAGACAATCATCCCAAGATTTTGATGGTCCGAACGGGGTCAAGCTTTATTTGGGAGAGAGAGTCACACTTCAGTGGTCTCCCATTCAACTAGTGCCACGCCCCCCTTCTTGTATGCATACTGCTCTTTTGTCCCCTGACATCACTGAGTTGAGGGTCGGAGTCCTTCCCATGGAGCTGACTTTGCCTGACCAAAACTACAAGGAGTTCCTGTACCGGGAAACAATCTGCGTCCCTTTGACTCAGGAGGGTCCTGTGGTATTGTGAGGACGATGGCCCATGGTGGGGAATCGCCACATGTCCTCCACCCCATCAGATCTTTGGGGGATAGAAGGAGATAGAGATGAATTGAATTGTATGTAGGGAGTCGCCACCTAGAGGAGGGTCTCGGATCCCAAAAAAATTGTAAATGTAATGACTCTCATGCTGTGCCATTCTGGGGACAATTGTTCTGTTGGTCTGGTTATGGGTTAAGTTATGGTCCGGAGAAGGTATTAGGCACCCCAACTGCCCGGACTTACCGGTCTTTCTATTGTTAGGCATAGGTAATGGTATAACATGCTTTAGAGGAATGTAAAATAAAAGAAAACTGTAAGGAAATAAAATACAAGGAGGGTAGAAGAACATATACACAAACTTTCGGCTGCAAGGCAAGGGTTAGAATATGAAAATAAAATAAAGGACTCAAAGACCTATGGGACCTAAACATGATTGACTCTAATCTAGATAGGGATAAGAGAAGAGCATGAAAACGAGGATGATGGTTCAATGTATATGCATGGAATAGCATGAAAATTAAAAATAAAGTAAGGGAACGTGTGCATGATAAGAGATTGATACAGATGTATGCATGAGGGAGTCTTAGACTACAGGGGATGGGGACCATGGAGATATGCATGCATTGCTAAAGATGAGATGTATAACAAAGGAAAAGATAAACAATGAAAGTGAGACAGAAAAAGAGTGTGATCACCATCTTGAAAGATGGGATCACACTTCCCTAGGAGATGCAAAACAAAATAAAACCAAAAACAACGTAAACTAAATGGAGTTTGAAGACAGAGAGCCTACCTAGTAGAGGTAAATTGAAACAACAGTGTGGAGGATTCCCTTGTGTAAATCAGGAGGTTTGTACGTTGAGCAAGTATCGCCACTTGTGGTGGCTTCTCATTTCTCTATGTACTCAAACACTTCGTTGGTTAAGCCAGAATTGCCAGATTGGGATCTCCAAGCCTTGATCTTGAAGTCTCAAGTAGGAGTAATCAATAGGTGAGAAAGGCAATAGACTAAGGCCAAGTGAAGAGCCAAAGGCTAATGACTCAAAGCTTCTTGACAAGGGAGCACTGTCTCTGAACTGGGGACTAGGCAAAGCTCATAGAAGGTGCATGTAACCCTCCTCAATCTGAGAGGGGTGTATTTATAGATGTAGAGGGGTGCTATGAGGATCTGTTCCTAGAACCACGCCCGTGTTTCCCTCTCGAGGGGGGGCGCTTGGTTCGTACCGGGGGTTAGGCGTTATGCTCCTCGATTGGAGAGAGGAATGTGTCTTCTCGAAGGTTATGATTTATCGGGGGATGGGGGTCATACAATCAAGTGAAATGGAGTTGCCACTTAGGATTAGGGCCTAGGACCCATTGGTGTAGCCCTATGAAGGGCTACAGGACTTCGTTTGGTCTGGTCAGAGATTTAAGGTAAGTGGTCAGGTTACGAGGGTGGGAAGGTGTTAGGCACCCATCTCGCTCGATAAAATTGGTCTTTCTACTAGATGCTGGTTTTTGAATATTCTTCCTTCATAAATGTCCTATTCCCACATGTATAGCTAAAATGATGCACAAACTGCCTAAATAAACTAACTACTGTACACTACACGGGCATAATTTAAAAGTCTACATTGTTACGGAATTGAAATGCGATGAAAGGACTAAATACCTGTATGCATTAAACCAATGCAATTATACGGGACGAATCGCGCCCCCAGCTCAGTTGGAGGTAAAAAACTGGCTTTATCCTTTATCGGATAGAGTAACATCGTCAAAAATTAATTACCTGGATATCAGGCAGAATAACAATGTCGAAAAATATTTGGAGAGTAATCACCAGGATGTCGGGCAGCGTAATAGCATACAGATGTCGGGTATTGAGACCTCGGACAGAATAACGACGGCGAAATGCTTTGAAACTAGGCTTCTTTAAATATCGGCCAGAGTAATGGCGCACAGGTGTCGGGTACTGGGGCCTTGGATAGAATAACGGCGTTGAAAAGTGCTTCAAAAACTAGGAATTAGGACGTCGGGCAGGGTGACTAGGTCATGGGAGGCTTCGGGGTTTTGGGCAGAAATAGGTTAGGAAAGGCGGGTCCTCCGGACAGAGGGACGAGGCTCGAATGCTCAAAATCGAACAGGGGCAGGGCCCCGAAACTAGGAAAAAAAGAAAAAACTGAAAATTGGAGCTCTGAGGGTCCCTCCCTCTCCTCAACTTGAGACTTGTTGAAATAAGAGGTGGGGGTATTTATAGCCAAAAAAATCTGTATGGCGGTGCCATCGCGAAATCGGGGGCACCCCCAAAAATGAAAAATTTTCACTTTGGATACCTGGTGGCGGCACGCCCCGGGCCGTGGTGCCGTTGCCAGGCATGGTGCCACCATGCAGTGCCGTAGCTGGGCACGGTGCTGCCACAGGGTCAGGGCTTCAGGCGAGGGCATCGTGTAGGGTCGTTCTAGGGATGCAGGGGGAACCATGGGTGGAAACAAGGTGGAACATGGGGTGTCTGAGTCACTTCGAAGGGAAAGAGTATTAAAGGGCATTGCCAGTCTTTCACATCCGGTTGTCGTCATCGCTGGGGGGTGGCAAAATCCAGGGTCTATAGTTTGCCCCTCTTTGGCCGAGAGCTGTGCCAACAGCCAAAGGGCAAAGATAAAAGACCACTTGATTTTGTCACTAGGAGCATGCATCACCACCACTTTGCTCATAGGTGGTGGAGTTGAACGATAAAATTGTGTTTCGATAAACCATTCGACAAATCTTTTAAGCAACTACTACCGTCGCTTTGCTCATAGGTGACGGTGTTCTCTCGGTAAACTGTTCAGTAAGCGTCCTTGGGTTGAGCAACTACTCCATTACTTTGCTCAAAGGTAATAGAGGTCCCTTAGTAAGCCTTTCGGCAAACTTCATCCGATTGAGCAACTACTATCGCCACTTTGCTCATAAGTGACGATGTTTCGAATGATAAAACCTAATTCGACAAATCGCTCGGTGAAGTTTTTTTTGTTTTGAAAGATAAAACCTATCTCTGCAAACCTTAATTAAATCTCTTGTTTTGAATGATATAACCTATCTCGACAAACCGCCCAATGAATTTTTTTGTTTTGAACGATAAAACCTAACTCGGTAAACCATTCGGTAGCAACTGGTGCTCAATTAGTAAATCTAGAGGTCATCAGGTGTCAACGGGAGATCGAAGATCTGATGGCAACGGGTGATCAACAGATCGGATAATAGCGGATAATCACAAAGTCAAATGGCAACGGACGATCCAGGGATCGGATGGCAATAGGTGATCAACAGATACGGGCGATCTGAGGATTGGATGATAATGGGTGATCAACATATCAAATGGTAACAGGTGATCAAAGGATCGGATGATGATGGGTGATCAACAGATCAAATGGGGTAATGGTTTTGAGCGATGCTCCATTGAATTCTGGTTTATGAGCGACGCTCAGTAGGAAACCTGACCTTGAGCAACGCTCGGTTGGGATTTGACTGAATCTCCCTTGGAAATGTACAATGAGGCGATATCGCAACCAAGTTTTGAAATGTGCAATGATGAGATGGCATTGTGACCGAATTTTAAAATATGTAATGATGAGATGGCATCACGACTGAATTTTGAAATGTGTAATGATGAGACGACATTGCGACCGAATTTTAAAATGTGTGACGATGAGACGGCATCGCGACCGAATTTTAAAATGCGTAACGATTAGACGATCGCGATCGAATTTTGAAATGTGTAACAATGAGACGGCATTGCGACCGAGTTTTAAAATGTGCAACGATCATCGCGATCGAATTTTGAAATGTGTAACGATGAGATGGCATCGCGACCAGATTTTGAATTACGTAACGATGAGACGATATTATGACCAAATTTTGAGATGTGTGATGATGAAATGGCGTCGTGACCAAAGTTTGAAATGCATAACGATGAGATTGCATCGCGACCAAATTTTGAAATGTGTAACAATGAGACGACATCGTGACCGAGTTTTGAAATGTGTAACGATGAGACAGCATCGCGATCGAATTTTAAAATGTGTAATGATGAGATGGCATCGCGATTGAATTTTGAAATGTGTAACAATGAGACGGCATCGCGACCGAATTTTGAAATGTGTAATGATGAGATGGCATCGCGACCGAATTTTGAAATGTGTAACGATGAGATGGCATCACGACTGAATTTCAAAATGTGTAACGATGAGACAACACTGCGGTCAAATTTTGAAACATGTGATGATGAGACGGCATCGCGATCGAATTTTGAAGTATGTAACAATGAGACAGCTTAGCGATCGAATTTTGAAATGGTGTAGCGATGAGACAGCCTTGTAACTGAAAAAGACGGGGTCACCAAGTGATCGAGCCATACGCAAGTATAGCAAGGATCAGAAAACCACAGGAGATTAGACTATACACGGGTATAGCAGAGATCAGGAGACCACGGGAGGTCGGACTATACGAAAGTATAGCAAAAATTAGGAGACCACGGAAGGTCGGACTATATGATAGATAGAAGAGATCAAGAGACCACGGGAGGTCGGTCTATACACGAGTATAGCATAAATGAAGAGACCATGGGAGGTCGGTCTATACGCGAGTGTAGCAAAAATTAGGAGACCACAGGAGGTCAGACTATACATGAGTAAAGCAAAAATTAAGAGACCACAGGAGGTTGGACTACATGTGAGTATAACAAAAATTAAGAGACCATGAGAGGTCGGTCTATACGTGAGTATAGTTGAAATCAAGGTACTACGGGAGGTCGGACTATACACGAGTTCAGCAGAGATCAGAAGAGTTAACGATTAACTTGCAAGGATGGTCAGATGATGGGTCAATTTGTACGTGAGTACAACGGGGACCAAAAGATTTATGGGGTGATCAAACTATACACGAGTATAGCGAGGATAAAAAAGGTCAATGATCTAATTGTACGCGAGTACAAGGTGGGGTTAGATTCATAGGATGGTCAAACTATACATGAGTATAGCAAGAATAATCAAGTTATTGACGAGTATAGTAGAGATCAATAGGATCAAATTGCATAATCAATTTGTATGCGACTATGGTTGAGACCAGAAGATTCACATGTGATTATACCATACGCGAGTAGAGTGGGATTGAAATGATCAAGCTATGCACAAGTATAATAGGGATCAATAGGATCAAATTGCACAAGAGTGCATTTTTTTTGTTTTTTAAAGGTCATTCATGAATTCAGCAGTAGTCGGATAATCAAATTGCACGCGACTACAGAAGAGATCGAAGGTTTGGTCAAGCCATACGTGAGTATGGTAGGAGCCAAACAATATGAGGTCAGGTTGTATGTTAGTGCAACCAAAATCATCGTTTAGACAACATATGACGATGCAATCCTTACGCATGATGAAATTTTTAATTTTATGTAAAAAGATGAAATAACCAATTTTATGCAAATGTTTATGATGCAAACATGCGCAAATGAAAAGCAATCATATACAATCATAAATGCTTACCAAATATCCTTCATTTATGTAGTGCACAACACCTGTTCTTCACAAATGGTTAGTGCACAAATGTGATGGCAACACCAAAAACCTAAGTAGAGAAACATATTCCATGATTGTAATTCTCCTATTTTTTTTTTCTTTTGAAAAACATTTTATTTGCAAAAGCATTTCATTTTGAAATCCTCTTACACAATTCCACGTAGGCACATTATTCACGTCCCTGTTACTCGTATAAGCTCGACAAACGTTGAGGGGCCAAAATCGAATGGGCAGAACTTTGACCTAGTAGGTCAGAATGGATACGACCAAGTTGGGTAGTTAAGTCATTCTTCCCTTCCTCCGTGGGTAGCATTATCTTTCTTTTATGTGTAATCATCGAGGTTTTTCAATGATTAGGAACTGATCTCCATGGACAGGATGCCCCTCTTATTTCAGATGCTCTTTCCTGGTAGACTATCCTAGGGAAATAAACTTTTTTCCTCATGCCCCTTCATCTCAGATAGAGATTGCCCCAGTGACAACTTGATTCCTCTTCCGGTATTCCCCTAGTCATCTTGCTGGTTAAAAGGATGAGTACACTGCTACTGACGCTGCTCCGATCCTTAGGATTTTATAAACCATAAATTCCCTTGATCTTTATAGACAGGCTATCTTTTTTTATTTATTTTTTATCTATCATTGGGTTGCATCAAAGAGAGAGATATTGACGAATGAGAGAATAGAGTAGAAATATGAAGAGTAGAAGAGATAAGAAGCAAATGGATGAACGGAGGATTGTATATGTGGGAGGACCGAACTTGATTGTTCTTTCTATCAAGTTGCCTATAGGGATCAGGTTGAACGTAGTTCAGGACAAAGAAATCCCAATGTCAAAGCCTTGATAATTAAGTTCCGTCATAGCCAGGTGAACTCATAGCTGCTGAGGAGAATCTCATCATCGTTTAGCCCAAGAGGATTTTACTAGGTTGTAATGGGGCTTAGGACTAGGTTCAAAAGGATGGTAGAGGCTCAAATGTGCCCCTAGGGTCCAACCATGACTTGGCACTTTCGGTCCCAAAATTCTACCAGGAATCTGGTAATTGAATTCTTTTTTTTTTCTTGTGATTTTGATAATTTTTCTTTCAAGAAGTGTAATCGAGAAGTTAGACAATTTTTCTCATTTTAACTAAGGGCTTTACCCTAGAGGATTGACTAACAATTTTGACAATATTATCTCCGAAGGAAAAGTGACAGTTTTTGTCCCATGGTCTAATTACTCCCAATTGTTTGCAAGATCTTGAGCCAATGCATCCTTTCTCTTTTTCAAAAAAAAAAAATACTCTCATTTATTTTTGCTCTCTTTGTTTTTTTTTTTTTTTGAACTCTTCATCATCTTTTTTTTTTTTGGACTCTTTCATCATTTCCTTTTTTTTTTGAACTCTCATTTTTTTTTTATTGGCTCAACTTTGGTTTTGGAGATGGAGCTTTTCTTTTCTTTTTATCCTTCGAAAATGGATTACCCTTGTGACATCTTCCTTAAACATGAAGACTCCTTCCGGTCGGACCCTAGAAGCTAATGGGATATTTGATAAGCAGGAGGATGTATGGATAATGAGGTGTAGGTGGGCCAAGATGAATTTTTTTTTTTAAGAAAAGGTTAAGGTACAACTGGGGGACTAGCGGGTTTTGCTGTATAAGGATTTATTTGGGATGACTAGCGACCAAAGGGGGCCTCCTTTAACAGGCTTTATGACATGAAATCTTCATCTAGGCTTCTGGCTCGTTGGAAGGGGATCAGATGTATGGAAAGCTCCAGATCTTTGACCATCAAGATTTTGATATTGGAAAAATGGGTAGTAGATTTTTTTTTAACTATCAGTCATGAGATCATCATAAATTGTTATTTGAATGAAAGCGAAAAGAAAGAGAATGAGTAGATGGACAAGAAAACATATTCATTGATGGCTAATGGAAAACACACGGTGGATGAGTCGACATAAGAAAATTTGACTGAATGAAAAGACCTAAGGAATGCGGACCCAATGATGTCTTTAGTGCGATCCTGTCTACACAAGAGTGAAGTACTATCACTGCTTTGTCATGGGATTGTGCAGTTTGTACCATCAAAAGTGCCCTTCTAACCAGAGCTAGGTATTGGATCCATTTTAAGTTGGCCAGCGAGACTTACGCTCATCAAGTTAATGACTGTAGTTTAACGCCTTCAAGCGATAGTGATATCCTCTATCAGTGTCTGCCCCCAGTTTAAACTTTCCTGCTTCTAGTAGGTCCTGGATACCATGCCAAGGGCAATGCATTCATCAGTAGGGTGTCCCTTTTGGGTGTGATAGTCACAGTAGTGATCTGGGTCATACCAAGAAGGTGGAGGATCTTTGAGCGGTCGTGGTCGAACTGTGCCCAAAAGCCCTAATTTCTTCAATTTGATGTATGCCATAGACCTAGTCATGCCCCAATCAGTGAACTCACACTGACTTGAATTTACCATATTCACCTCTGGGTTTTGGTTTTGATTTTGAATCATTTGATTGTCTTGGCCGTTTGCATCTCTGAACAATTTATCTTCAATACGCTTCCATGTGGCTATGAGCGCTTCGAAAGTTATGAGGTGTTGACAGTAGAGACAATCATGATATTTTCCATACAGATACTCCAAGATCATCTCTACCTGTTCTGGTTCCGTCGGGCGGCTCCATATCTTTTCGGCCTTCTCTCTAAACCTCATGATGAAATTGGAGAACCCTTCATTCGGCCCTTGCCTTAGTGTCTCCAACTCTCATCGTGTGCTATCTAATTCAGTGTTGTAAGAATATTGCTTTGTGAATGCCTTCACAATTGCCAACTAGGTTTGAGTTTGAGTCTGGTCCAACTGGGTGAGCCACCTCAGAGTTGATCCAGCTAATGAGTAAAGGAAGACTTGACCCATCTGGTTTTTTGTGAGTTCCCATGACTTGGTCACAGTAATGAAGATTTTTAAGTGGGCTTTGAGGTCTCCAGTTCCATCGAACTTATCTAGCTTCCATTTGAAATCTTTGGGCATTCTTCTTGTCGGAAAGAAGACCAAATCATCTTCTGGCTTCATAACTTTTTACCTTTTACGGCGATCTCCAATTTCTCGACCTTTTCTCTCATTTGCTTTTCCCTTTCAGTCTCAAGTGGATTCTGTAGGGTGTTGACAACCACAACCTCCTCTTCTTCTATCACAACTTTGGGCTGCACCCTAGGTACCATCCGTGTCATCCTAGGTTCTTCGGGGCTTTGCGCATTATCTCCTCTAAACTGGCCCTGCATTGCTGAACCATCTGCGTGACCAACTGTTTCATCTCTGTCATTTCTTTTCGCATGCTGACTATTTCCTGATTCAGTACTTCAATTGACAAGCTAACATTTGACGGATCCATGGTGCCCACACTGGGTGATGACTCTGTCTGAGTGGAGGAATGAAAGTACTTAAGACCTCTGGGGATCAAATTGGACCAACTCGGGTAGCCCATTATCATAACGGGCCCACACGAGTAACAAGAATATTTCTTATCGTGGATTGTGCTTGACAAAACTTATTTTAGGACTTGAGAAGAATTTTTTTATGATTTTATATTTATATTTTTTTATTTTTACTAGAAGATATACACAAACAAATATATACAAACAAGGTTAGTCTGTGCAACAATTTGCCTTTGACCTTTTGGTTCCATCTTATTCAGGTAATTAATGGTGTAATTATGCCAATACCCAGGATTAATCAGGGAAGACCCTTATAATCTCAGAATTGATGTAGTGAAACCATAAATCCTTCATTGTTTAATGCTTTAGGTCAAATTGGAATCGTTACATAGCAACAAACAAAATGGCTTAGTCGAGAATCTCTCAGCGGTCTATCCTTTGCTACTATGGGATGCCTTGTATCGCGGGACGCTCAAAGCTCTATCATTAACATACCATACTTGATATTCTCCGAGGGACAATCGAGGCAACATTTTTTTTCTCGATATACTAGCCCAGATGGATATGTCATTTTTTACGAGGGACTATCGAGGGACGGATAGAGCCCCTTCTTATGACAGGCAATCCATATTAAAAAAGGTAGACCACCGAGAATCTCACTTTCAGCCCCACTATGTTAGTTTATGGCGTATCCTAATCGTGTATGGTCTAATTTTCTATATGATGTATGCAATAAGTAGGTTGATAGGACAAAACAAGGTTACCCTTGACAGAACCGATATGCTTATCGCTCATGGTCGCGAATTGTAAGTACATGGTTCTTTTAATATATCTGGGGAATAGGTTACGCATTCTCAGAGTAATTAAGCTAGTGCCCTTTTTGGTTAGCGAAGTACCCCACGACACACTAGTGAATACCCTCGTCGGTGATTCTAGACCCGTGCAGTAAATATCAAGGGTTGTGGCTTCGTCGCGAATTACCCATGACCACACATGGGGTCCAACGATTAACCATGGGCTGTGTGTTCCCATGAAGTATTGTGTGTGCATGATAGTGGTGCAGGAAGTGGCTATCATCCGATCTTAGAGTACTTAGTATGATGCGCCCCAACTCCCTGGGGGTAGAGGCACAATAGGGAGTACCCTCGTCGTTTGATTTCACTTCGAACACAATGCATAATGCAGTTAGTACAACAAAAGGGGTTAGCCAAACATGTTATCAATCAAACAATGTGGAAGGGAGAATATCCTTACGTTCAATGGTAGAATCTAGTATTGAAAGCTTGACCATCAATCCCCAGTGGAGTCGCCACTATGAGGATCTGTTCCTGGAACCACGCCCGCATTTCCCTCCGGGGGGCGCTTGGTTCATACCGGGGGGTTTGGCGTTATGCTCCTCTGTTGGAGAGAGAAGGAATATGTCTTCTCGAAGGTTATGGTTTATCGGAGGATGGGGGTCATACAATCAAGTGAAATGGAGTCACCACCTAGGATTAGGGTTCAGGACCCATTGGTGTAGCCCTGTGAAGGGCTACAAGACTTCGTTTGGTTTGGTCAGAGATTCGAGGTAAGTGGTCAGGTTACGAGGGTGGGAAGGTGGTAGGCACCCACCTCGCTTGGTAAAATTGGTATTTCTACTAGATGCTGATTTTTGAATATTCTTCCTTCATAAATGTCCTATTCCGACATGTATAGCTAAATGATGAACAAGCTGCTTAATTAAACTAACTATTGTACACTATACGGGCATAAGTCAAAAGTCTACATTGTTATGAAAGGACTAAATACCTGTATGCATTAAACCAATGCAATTATACGGGGTGAATCGCATCCCCTAGCTTAGGTGGAGACAAAAGACTGGCTTTATCCTTTGTTGGATAGAGTAACGACATCAAAAATTAATTACCTGGATATCAGGTAGAATAATGGCGTCGAAAAATGTTTGGAGAGTAATCACCCGAATGTCGGGCAGCGTAATGGCATACGGATGTCGAGGGTACTGAGACCTCAGACAGAATAACGGCGTCAAAAGGCTTCAAAAACTAGGCTTCTTCAAATATCGGCCAGAGTAATGGCGCATGGGTGTTGGGTACTGGGACCTCGGACAGAATAACAGCGTCAAAAAGCGCTTTAGAAACTAGGAATTAGGAAGATGGGCAGGGTGACTAGGTTATGGGACGCTTCGAGGTTTTGGGTGAAAATGGGTTAGGAAAGGCGAGTCCAGAGGACCCGGACTCCAGACAGAGGGACGAGGCTCAAAAGCTCAAAATCGGACAGGGGCAGGGCCCCAAAACTAGGAAAAAAGGAAAAAACTAAAAACTAGAGCTCTGGGGGTCCCCCCTCTCCTCAACTTGAGACTTGTTGAAATGAGGGCTGGGGGGTATTTATAGCCAAAAAATCCACCCGGCGGCACTGCCAAAAATGAAAAATTTTCACTTTGGGTACCCGGTGTTACCGTGGCCCGGGGCACGGCTATGCCGCACGGCACTACGATCGGGTGTGACACTACCAGGTGATAACACGATCGGGTGTGGTGTTGCTGTGTGGCATCACTGCCAGGCGTGGTGTCATCGCACAATGCTGCGGCCACGCACAATGCCTTCGGGTCAGGGCTTCAGGCTAGGGAGTCGTGTAGGGTTATTTTGGGGATACAGGGGGAACCATGGGTAGAAATGAGGTGGAATAGGGGGTGTTCGAGTCACTCCGAAGGGAAAGAGTATTTAAAGGGCATTGCCAGCCTTTCGCGTCTGATTGTTGTCATCGCTGGGGTGTGGCAAAATCCAGCATTTACAGGTGTGTGCACTCCCAAATTTGTGTAGGTATGGCTGGGTTGATCCGGATCATCCAAGATGGCTATCTTTGCATCAACGGTGGGTGTAAAGTCAAGTTTATGGCCACTAGATAGGTGGAAAGTGTTTTATTACCTTAGGAGGGGATTCTTGGAGCTTAAGGGAGCTAGGATTGGGATCCAAGGTGCAAAAAATAGGTTGACTTGCGAAAGGAATCGCAATCGGAGCTAAACATGGCAAGTTTGGACTTCTTAGATTTGTAGAGATTCAACATTGAAATTGCCCGGCAAAGTGGGATAGGGTCAACATTTAGTAGCTATTGATGAACAGGACTCGACATCAAGGGTTGGTGTTTAGCTGTCGATTATCATTGTCCGAATGTTAAAGTAGGTTAGACAGTAGAAATGTTCTATCCAACAGTGAAAGGATATGGCTCAATGTCAATGGAAGGTGGGTTCGTGTTAACTCAGGGCCTTTGAGTGTTGATCCATGTTTTGGTGTCGACAGGGATGGTTTGGATTGTTTGGGCCATATTTTGTGCTGGGCCAAGCTGGTTCCAAGGGATCTAGGTCAGGGCTAGCCTCTCCAGGGGATCTTAGAGGGCTTGGAGGCTCTAGTTTGGGCTTCGACAAGGTGAAGGGACGATCAGATACGGATTCAGGCAGTACACACTGACGCTACATCCACAAATACACCGACTCTAGGCCTTGGAGGGTAGTAATCATCATTACAGAAAACCTCCAGGGGGAAAGACAAAATGAGGTGTCTACAGGTATTCCCCTAAACTTCTCTTCATTGGCATTCATCTCTTTTGACCTTTTTTTCTTTCATCATTTTTTTTTGTATCCAGGTCGTCGCCTGATTCCAGGTGTGTACGGGGGAGATCCTTCATTCTGGCTGCTGCGCTAGTTCTCGTCCTTCTCAGGATATGAATTCTGTTTTGAGCATCACTAGCATGAGTGACCACATCCCAGGGTACCGAGGATGGATCACGCCTTCCATGATAGATGCCAGCCTTCAAACTGCTCTTCGTGCTTGCAGTATTTCTGATCATGACTTAGGGCCCTTTGACGGGGTATGCCACTTTTCTCTTCCTTTATCGCATTCTTCAGCCTCGATAGTGATTTTGACTGGGGTTATAATAGGTTAATGCTGAGCATTATGCTGATATGCACCGAATGCAGGCGAGCATAGATGCAGTATTTTTGGAGTGGGCAGGTCACATTCGACAACTGGTGAGTACTTTCTCTTTATTCTTTTTTTCTTCTTTTTGTTTGTGTAGACACTAAAATTTTTCCATCACCACTGGCGATGATGACAATGGGAGACGGATGGAAGATATTGCACCCATAACCCTTCAAGAAGCCCAAAGAAGTCCAAAAAGACCCAAAAAAGCCCAAAAAAGCCCATAGGGCCCATTAGGGAGCCAAAAAGTGGAGAATGAGGTCATACCTTAAACATGGCACCAGATAGGGTGACCACGGTGCCGTAGAAAGCCTTCCACGATGCTGTGTGAAACCCCACGACACCACGAAAAAGGTAGGACGTCATCCACGATGCTGTGGAATTTTCTTCCACGGCACCGTGGAGGACCCCACACGGCCCCGCATTTTGTGGGGTGCTCCTATAAATAGGAGGGTCCCCTCCCCCATTTTCAAGGAGAAATAGTGAGTGGGAGAGTGTCCCAGCTCGTTTTCTCGACTTTCTTTTGCCTTTCTTGAAGCCATTTAAGTGATTTTGTGAGAATTCTTGTAAGTCATGGGTAGATCCTTCGATTACTTACTTGAAGAACGAGTGCTCCTATTCCGGTGTGAGCCGTTACTCCGTTTGCATATGGGTAATGAAAACCTCCTTCTTATAGCTATTATTTCGTTCGTGTATGGGTAGCAAGAAGTCCTTTTTTAAGCCATCATTCTGTCGAAAGAACCGATGACGATTCAACCATCCGTCTCTACCTGAGCTAGGGGATCATCAATAGTCAAGAAATCTTCATATAATGGTATCATTGCATTTTATTTTGGCACAATGTAGTCTTTTGTGTTTTCTACTTTAGTGTAAATATTGTGAATATTAGTAGAATAATGTAGTTATCATGTGTCCCTAGGGAGAGCTTGACAACACAACATAGAGTAGTGACCTTAGATATGTGTCTCAGTACCCAGAAGTATAGGAGGAGAGAACCTACACACTCTAGGATAAGGTGGTGGAAATTAAAAGGGGAGGACCCTAGACTTTAACTGATAATGTGGTCAAGCAAGGAAGGTGTGACTTCGAAGGAGATACCAATATGATGTGGCATGAGATGATGACTTGTATTAAGAGGGTTGCCAAAGATATGCTAGGGGAGGCGAAAGGTAGCTGCCAGGACCCTAGAGAGACTTGGTGGTGGAATGATGAGGTCTAAGCAGCTATTAAAACCAAGAAAGTATGTTTTAAGATTTGGCAAAGAACTAACGAAACAGAGGATAATAGGAAGTATTATGATGCTAGAAATGAAGCTAGGAAGATTGTGGGGATGGTTAGGGTGAAGAAATATGAGGATCTCTATATCAACCTAAACACAAAAGAAGGGGAAAAGGCTATATATAAGATAGCTAAGATAAGAGAAAGGAAGAGTAGAGGTTTCGATCAGGTGAGGTGTATCAAGGATGATGAAGGAAGAGTATTAGTAAGGGATGAGGACATTGTGAAGAGATGGTATGAGTATATCTGTGACCTACTAAATGGAGATAGGCCAAGTAGAAGTGACCCAGATGATTACCCTGTTCTTCATGATACCACACATCATAGATATGTTCGAAAGATCAGTGTGGCTGAAGTTAAAGAAGCCTTAAGAAAAATGAAATCAGGTAAGACAACAAGCCCTGATGAGATCCCAATAGAAGTGTGGAAATCATTAGGAGGGGGTGGGGTTTGTTGGCTAATGAAGTTGTTTAACAAGATTATGAACACTAGGAAGATGCCAGATGAATGGAGGAGAAGCATTGTAGTCCCGGTCTACAAAAATAAAGGTGATTTTCAAAGCTGCAATAACTGCAGAAGCATAAAGCTAATGAGTCACACAATGAAACTTTAGGAGAAGGTTATTGAAGTCCGATTGAGAAGAGAGACTGTTATCTCGGTGAAGCAGTTTGGATTTATACTAGGTAGATCTCTGACAGAAGCCATCTAATTGAGGAGGCTTATGGAAATATATAGAGATAGCAAGGACCTACATATGGTCTTTATTGACTTGGAAAAAGCCTATGACCGAGTCCCTAGAGATATAATCCAAAATGTCCTAGTGAAGAGGGGGGTGTCAAGTAACTATGTGGATGTCATTAAAGATATGTATGAGGGTGTGGTGACTAGAGTGAGATCTGTGGAAGGTCAGGGCAAGGAATTCCCAATTACAATTGAATTGCATCAGGGTTCAGCCTTAAGCCCTTACATCTTTGCTCTTATCATGGACGATATAACCAAGAACATTCAAGACGAGGTCCCATGGTGTATGTTCTTTGCTAATGATATTATTTTGGTGGATGAGACAAAAGAAGGGTTAACTCTAAGTTAGAGCTATGGAAGTCAACTTTGGAAGCAAGAGGTTTTAAGATTAATAGAACGAAGATGGAGTATATGATGTGTAATTTTAGTCACACCTCGATGGATACTAAGATGGTGCGAATTGAGGAAAGAGAGATACCACAAAGTGACTATTTTAGATACCTGCGATCAATCATAAATAAAGAAGGTAACATAAAGGATGATGTTTCCCATACTTTGGGAAGGGGCAGCCGAGGAAGAAGCACCTCCAGTGTGTATCTTGGGCTAAAAGTCCTCATCCTGAATCATCCCGTCTTCTTGAACAGCCTCTGGTACAATTGGTTCACCATCACTGTAGTTCTCTGGATCTAGTCCCATCCTTGCTATAGAAGTGAAACTGAAAGCCTCCTCTGTGGTAGGCACTCGCTCTTCATCGGTAAAGTCAACCCCAAAATGGGTAAAGACCTCGGTCAAGAGCCTTCCATATGGTAAAGAAACATGACGCCTAGGAGAAGTCATGACCTGAGCCATAGTCATGAGGCTGGCATAGGGAAGACAACTCCGTGCCAACATAAAGGGAATTTGCCAAGTAAGCCACGAAGATGGATGGCTTTGTACTATGCCCCGCCTTGGGCAGTAGATTGGTTTGCATCAAGCGGCTAAGGACTCTCTGAGATGAACAAAATCTGGTCTCCTTCATCTTGATTTAAAATCGGTTATTGGTGAGAGACTGATAGAGCTCCATGTAACTTTGGTATCAGACTATTTGGATCCCTGGCTGGTGGCATATAAATCCTGTCTCTTCCAGAAGGAACCTCAACAATTTCTCCCAATTCTACCTCATTAAAAGAAACAGGTACTCCTTTCACTCTGGTTGTGAGCCGATGATTCACTGGGCCCTCATGTGTGAGGACCATGTTGACATAGAAGTGCCTCACCAGATTCGGGTAGCAGTAGAGTGGGGGTACCAACATGGTGGTCCACCCAAATGCGTTGAACCTTTCTTCAATTTTGAAGGCCCTAAGGTCCCTCAACACCACGTCCTGGCCTAGCAGCACTGGCCTCTCGTGGAAGTAACCATGGTACAGATCTTCCACCTCTGTTGATGTGAACCAGACAACATCATAGTCCACAGGTGGGGGTGTAGGTGGAACAACTGGGGCATTCTTCTGCCCTTGAACCATCTTGACTGTCTACCTACACACAAGAAACAATGAAATGTTGAGCTTTAATGAAGTAACACATGAAACAATAATAAATAAACTGAATCAAGTGGTGATAAATGGAGCAAAAATATAAATGCCTAACACACTACTTGAGTTTTCTTTAATACAACATTTTAGAAGCTCAAAACCTCCATGAACAAAACCCAAACAAAGATAGAAAACTTATGGGTGTGATATTAAATCCCAAAACCAACCAAGTTATTACTCACAAGCTTTATTCACACTTAAACAAGGAAAATGATAGGTGGAATCCAATGTAGGGAAGGGATTTGGCCCTAAGCTTTGCCTAGATTAGCTAGATTATACAAATAAACATAGCTGCACCCAATGAACATGTATAGAGGATGTTTAATGAAGATAATATAGACACAATCAAAACCCCTAGGTTGTTTTCCCCAAAATAGTGAGAAAAATTTCGATCTTGACTTGTTTCCTTCAAGCCCTAGTATAAATCGGTGTTGTGGGTGTTGGTGCAATGTGAAGCATATGGATTAACACTACACGAATTAATTGTTCATGCCTTACATAATCTATATAATGCTTCACAATTACAACAAGAAGAAATAAAGAAAATAACCAAAGAAAACCTAGAAAGCTAAGAAATGGAAAAAAATTCTAGAAAACAGAGAAAGAAGGGAGGAGAAACGTACCTGTAGGAGCCTTGGAGATGAGGAACGATCGAGTTTGGACTCCCAAATGCAAGGATTTGGGGCGGAAGTTTGAACGAACTTGCCTCCCCTCTTTCTGGGTTCTAGGGTCAGTTTAGCACAAAAGCCAAATGAGTTTTGAAAACCCGTGGGCTGAGTGGTTTATAAAATGGCTCGAACGGATTTACGAACGGACCCAGACATCAGGCCTCCGTTCAAAAATCCATTGAGTTTACTGGCTGAGCAAATTGAGGTTTTGGCTTGAATGGATTCAACCAACGGACCCAGATTCCATGTCTCCATTGGAAAACCCGTTCAGTGCATTTTGTTTCCTTCCTCTCGGGATGTTATTTCTGAGAACGGATTATCCAACGGATCCACATGACATGAATCTGTTCGAAAATCCGTTCCCGATTTTAAAGGATGACCGGATTCATGAACGGACTCTTAGGGTCTGCCTCTATTCAAAAATCCATTCGTCCTGAGACATGATTTTTGACTGATTCTTTCCCTGTTCGCTAATGTGTGGTACCTTTCCTCGTGCCTCTTCTTGTTTTATACCATGACTGTGCACATATGTTCCTATTGAAGGATGCTTTATTGTTCTTCAATGCTTTAATTGTGCTGACCATACATGATGGCGTGAATTTTTCCCTCTCGACAGGTAGCCACTATGATCAATACCCGTAACCGGAACCGTTCCCCTCCTAGGGATGACACCGATGATGTTTTCGATATGGCCTTACCTGTACCGCCTCCAATTAACAATAATGCGGATGTTGCTGCATTGTTAGGAAACATGCTACAGGTTATGCAGTGAGAGCATCAAGAAGCGCAGCAAGAACAGTTCGGCTTCATGCAAAACATGACCAATCAACTCTAAGAGATTGCCAGGGAACGAGAATTGGACTGACAAAAGAGATGACACATAAAGATTATCTATAAAGTGTTATTCAGTTGCTGCACTATCATATTGCACCCATTTCAGCAGAGTTAAGGGCATTCGTGACTATGGATGGTCCTGTGTCGCTTAAAAGATGCAGTTACCACCATGATTCGGTGTTTAAGACTCTATGTGAAGGGATTGATCCTTTAGAATTATCTCTAGACCAACATAAAGGCGGGCACATGTTTTCAAAAATGATTTTGAATTGTTTTGAACAAAAACAAATTTTTTTGTTTTTTCACTTTGGTTACAATTAATATAGCCCAAGTGGGAGAATGTTAGAATATTTTGTTTTATATTCTTACCTATTAGGTGGGCTCTATTAATTGTGGCAAATTCTATTTCTAGGAGGTTGGCCTAATAAGGAAGATATGCAGTATCTTGAGGATCTAATATGGACTGGCTAGTGTGGGCTCACAGATCACCGTAAGATCTGTAATGGGAAGATCTATGGAAATCTGTATAAAAGGGAAGCTAGATCCCTCCTCTAACCCTAATCAATTACAATATTGAAACGCCAACACCATTCTGGAGAATGGTGTTTCAATTAATATAGCCCAAGTGGGAGAATGTTAGAATATTTTGTTTTATATTCTTACCTATTAGGTGGGCTATATTAATTGTGGCAAGTTCTATTTCTAAGAGGTTGGTCTAATAAGGAAGATATGCAGTATCTTGAGGATCTAATATGGACTGGCTAGTGTGGGCTCACAGATCACGGTTAGATCTGTAATGGGAAGATCTATGGAAATCTATGTAAAAGGGAAGCTAGGTCCCTCCTCTAACCCTAATCAATCACAATATTGAAACACCATTATGGAGAAACGGTGTCTCTAAGGTTTTACCATTGAGCCAGTGCTAAAGGGGAGCTTAGAGGAGAAGATCCTTGCTTTAAGGGAGATTGAAAGTTTATTCCGCTGTGTTCTTTGTCTCCATGGATCCTCAAGAAAGTACGCTCCCGTGAACGATTCCGTCACATCTTTTATTGTGTTCTTGATCTAGCTATATGCGATCCTGTTTGAATTTAATCTTACACTCATATCATACTAACCTAATAAGATATCATCAACTTCATCATCATTAGGGTGTCCTTCATCTACAGTGACTCATTTATGGACAGAAATATGGATTCTACAGTGAGAGATTGGTTCTTCGTAGCTAGGACCAATCTCATCTTGAATATTATTAAAGTGTTGATTCATTGGTTGTTATACAAGTTAGCCAAAGTTGTTAGCATAATGTATTACTAATCATTATTGTTTCAATGTGATGCTACATATATTTAATGCTTTGGGAGGGAATTCCGATTTTCCTTCTTTTGTGCCCTAGGCCACAAGAGGATGAATCTAAGACTAAGGTCACCTTCATTTTAAAATATACAAATGATATCCCTACTTATTTCTAGGTTGTTTTCTTATCATGGTTTGAAATAAACACACATAATGGGTGAAATGTTTCGGCCATTCCCAAACATCATTAAAGTTGATGCACCAAATGATATTGAATATGTTTCCCTGGAAGATATGGTGTCCATTAATACATATGTTTTAACTATATATTCCTGCATAGGGGAGTCAATGGCATTCCTACCTTTCTATTTTTGACTCTTACACAAAATTCTCAAGTAGAACAACTGATGGCCGACTGCATTTTGATTATAGATGACAGGAAAATTGATTGCTTCCCTTGTTTGAGTTGTAAGCCTAGCAGAGAAGTATGTCAATTATAACATTAGGCACCTTTTTACACAGAGTAGATAAGAGAGGCATAATGTGAAACATGACTAAGTAATAAAAGGGTATACACAGTGCCACCTTCTATGTTGTGTTACTTTGTTTGTACCTCAGCAGTTTAGGAAGTTTGGTATTGAACATTGTCCCATTCAACAAGAGTCTAAATCTGTGCATCTATTTGTAGTTTTATATTTTATTTAATAAAATTTAATTCATTAAAAAATATAAAAAAGGGAACTTCCCAAGAACCATGTCGACTCTGTGTGACAAGCTCTAAGGGTGTTAAACGGTCCGGTTTCGGTTTAGTTCGGTTTTGACTACTATAGGGTAGAAACTGTAACCAGAAACAGTCTCATAATCAAAACCTGGACCATTTGGTAAATGGTTTCGGTTAAATGGTTCTATACGGTTTTACACAGTTTTGGTTAGACAGTTTTGTACACATTTTCTACTCTATTTATTAATACTAGTTATTAGTTAATATTTATTACTTATTACTTACTAAGTTATTAGTTATTTTTTTTGGAAAAAGGAAATCATTAATGAAAAAACATGACTGTTTAGTAGTTGTTACTTGCTAGGTTTTGACTTTTTGTTTATAAAAAAAAAAAATTTGTTAAGTTTTTAAACGGTTAGGCAGTTTGATTATAGTCGATTTTAATTGGATTACACGGTTTAAAACCATTGGATTAATCGGCCTAAACCGACTCAAACCGATTAAATAAACGGTGTCATTTCTAAAACCATAACCAGACCATTTAATTAAACGGTCTGCCGATTTCAGTTTAAACGGTTCGGTTTGATTTCGGTAAACGGTTTTGGTTTAGTTTTGACACCCTTAACAAGCTCATAATGAAAGATAAAAACAACATTTTTTATCATCCAAGAATGCGAAATTGCCTTTGACTGCATTACAAGAATGCATACCAAACTCTGCCTAAGGCTTAGTCTTGAGGATTGTACTTTGTAATACCAATTTGTCAGTAATTTCTTTAGTCAGATATTGAATGTAAATTCGTCAACACTAAACTATGATCTCTCCTTCTTTCTCCTCTGCCTTGATTGGGTAATAATTGAAAGACATACCAACATTCCAATCCTCTTTCGATCAAATTTATGATCATGAGATGGTTTTTATGCTTTCTGCATATCCTTTTCTGTTTCCTATCAAAAAGAAATTTAACACCAATGCATAATTTCAACCCATCTATTTCCACTCTTTAAATGATTGAGTTTTCCTACTCCTGTGTCATCATTAACTCCCATCCCTTTTGTAAAGGATTGAGGTTACCTTTCCCATGGTAATCAAAGGATTCAGATTTTTAGGGTGAGGAGATTCTCTCTCCACCATGGGTGAAGTGAAAATGAGTCTTTTTGTTTGTGTTTTTCTTTGTAATTGGCAAACAGAACCTAGAATTTATTTATGAGAAGTAGGATAAATGGATACATTTTTAATGGCACTGCAAGATGAGTTGACCTTTAGACTGACCCTAGAGTATATGAGCCCTTGCAAATTCCTAAGGCCTCTTGGGCTTTGTAGATTAGCCATGACACGTGTTTTGTATTCTCTAGATTATAGAAATATTAGTTATCAAAAAGATTATAGAAATACAAACAAATAAAAAAAAAGGGAAAAAGAACTCTATCCGGAAGTGTGGTTTACTGACTACACCAGAAATCTCATGAGTTTATCTCTGTCCTCCCCATATGAAAAGACACCTCTGTCCCTTATTTTGATGAGGACAGAGATAGACACATGGAAGTGTTGGTGTAGGTCACACTCTTGGACAGAAAACTATTTCCCCCCAAAAAAATAAATCGTACAGACTAATCATTATTCATGCATTTCATAAGAACAAGGTGACTTCCAAATACGATACTCTAGATGAAAAGCTGTCAAAGCATAATGCCCAAGGAATCTCTTCACATGAAGGGGCAGCATATTAACAAAAAAAAAAAAAAAGAAAATAAATCCTTAGCTTTCCTAATGTCCAAATACCTACTCGTGACATTTCTACCCCTATGGGTAAAATGAAAGGTAAAAACTCTCTCTCTCTCTCTCTCTCTCAATAGCATTTAAACATTTAGTTTATTACATACATACTCTCTCCGCCATCCAATAAATAGCCACACATGCATTTTTTTCCTAGGAAATAGAGCGATACAATGAGTTTTAACATCATAAATGCCATATGTGCATTTGCACGTGAAAGTTATATATATATATATATATATGTAGGGGGAGGGTGAGAGTTTTTGGAAGAGATAAGTTACTTGGGAGAAGGAGATTGTATAGAGAGAGAGAGAGGGAGAGAGAGAGAGAGAGAGAGAGAATGAAGTATAGAAGTACAAAAATTTGGAGAGAGAAGTCCACCAACAGATCATAAATGAAGTATGTTGCTTGAATTTGAGATCAATCATAATGCAAAATCAATAACATTACAAAATTCTCAAGAAAAAAGTACATGTGTTTCTTCTCTTCAAGATTTGAAATGAACAAGGAGTAGAAAAATTATACCCAAAATTATTTCCTTTTCCGAGACACAAGAACACTCTCAATAACTTGAAATCATAATGTAGGCCCACAAGTATTATACTAACCAAGCCTCTCTCACTACTGGTATGTCTCTCCCTACATAGGTTTTTCATAGAAAGATAAAAACTTTGAAGACTAAACGAAATCAAACTGATTTGAACTTGTTGTATAATGCTTCAGTGATCTTGGATGAACCACCACGCTCTCGTTCAATAGGAGATACAACAAGACAAGTCACTAATTATATGATCAGGAAAGATAGTTTAAATTAAGCACATATTGTTACACCCGCACCCGAAATATACCATAATGCCCCAGGGCAAATTAGACCTTGCCAAAGGAAAATGCCATGGTGGCAATGGTCAAACATTTACGACCTTGAACCCAGTATTGTATTATAAGTGTTCCCTCAAAGTCTTAGGAGTACGCGTCAAAGCCCTGTAATTTTTCTCAAAGTTTAAGCCCTGACAGCAGCAATGGAGCCACGAACGGATTCACTTGACCAGTTCTGCTCATGGATCCGCCCGTGCTATTACTTGTCCTTTTGGTTTATTTTCTTGTGGAACCCACATCCCCGTGTCCCAGACACCATAATTAGGTCCCCGGACCAGATGGACCCTCACTTTTACCATTAATTGGTTAATTGGGCCATGAAAGTGGGCCCACAAGACTTGACTTAAATAAAATAATGAGTTTTACAATCTAACTTAAACCAAACAAACCTTAGAGGACAAATAGGTCTTATGAGGCTTAGGGCTAACCCAAACATGTCCTAATTAACTAGACATGGAACAAACAAGACCTAAGACCTAATTAAAACCCATTTAAAACTTAAAGGACTAATTGTGTTCTAAGGACACCTAAACAAACAGGGCCTAAGGCCCCTAAGGCCCTTAAAAGAAGGGATAAGTCTCTTATTCCCTTATCTCTCCCCCTCCCAAGCAAACCGTGGAGGAGAAGAGACAAGGAAGAAGAAGAAGTGGAAGTAGGAGAGGAATGAGAGGGGAAGGGAAGAAGATGGAGGCCATGCCAAGATGGCTGGCTATCCCACATCTCCTCCTCTTGCTGTCTGGACAAGGCCTGAAGAAGAGAAGAAAAAGAAGAGATGGAAAGAAAGGGAGGAAGGAAAAGGAGGTGGTTCTTCAAGGCTGGCTAGGGCTGGATTTGGAGCTCCTCTCACCAAGGTATGACCTAAACCCTTGGTACTTCTCTTTTCATTTCCATTTTTATAGATTCCTTGAGCTTGAGCTAACTTAGGGTTCCATTTGGGACTCAAGGTGAAGTCCTTAATTGGAGCTCAAATGATGCTGACCAAACCCTGGTTCAAGCTCCTTTGAGCTGCATTGCCATTGCTGCTGGACCTTTGGTTTTAAGCCATGAAACCTTACCCTTGGACCAAATTGGAACCAAAACCTTATGTGATCTTGGATCCATGAGGTGAGTCTAGGTTCTAGTGACCCTAAGGAGCCCTAGACACCCCTTCTATGACCCTGAGTGCAAGGTGTGTTACAGGCTTTAAGCTGGAGGAAAAGCCCTTTGAAATCTCAGAAAAGATTTCCAACGGACGCACGATCGGATCCACTAATCGTGGTACCATCCGTCAGTCTGTCCAATATAATCCCAGTAACTTGACCTGAACGGATTAAGGAATGGATTCATTCTGTTGCCTCCGCCCGTGGGTCAGTTCCCTCTCGGGAATGTCTCAGGGATTGAACGGATGCAAGGGCGGATTAAGATGGTGCATCCGTCCGTGGATCCGCTCGCTCTCGGGTGTGTCTCAGAAATCAAACGGATCCAAGTAAGAAGTTCCATCCGTGGATCCGCTCCTTGTGTTTTGACCTTTTGGCCTGAATGGAGTCAGGGACGGACTCACCCTGTTGCTTTCGTCTGTGAGTCCGCTCGTGCTATCTTGGTTAAAACTTAGTTTTAACCTTGGGGGCCTAGCATGAGACCCTTTTATACACCTTTTAATGATTACTTTTGTATTTTTAGGCTACCCAATTCGATGGATAGCTGATGCACCGGTGAGATTCATGTCAACTATGTCGGGTGACACCTGAGTTCAGTGAGTGGGTCTTGGGTGATTTTGTTGGTTTGAATATATATATTTAGCAATCATTATCATGCTATTATATAAAATATAAGCATTGTGCATATTGCATTATTTATCTCAAATGTGAACTGTTATGAATGTGATAATACTCTCTCCATTGTATCGGGTGACGTGCCCAGTGTGCCGGTACTGGAACCCCAAGTTATTTAATTATAAAAACTATTATATGTCATCCTGATCTGTATGTGTCGTGCCGTGCTAGTATCCAGGTATTAGATGGAATGGGACGTTGATGCACCTGGAATACCCCTCGGAACGATAGGACTTGCATGTAGTATATCTGTGGCTAGGATGTTTGCTCCCTTATGCTACAACCCTTGCCAACAGGGATTTATGTGTTGGATAGTCTGAGCACCTGTTGCTTGTGGAGGTGGGAGAGGCCAGGTCAGGGGTAGTGATGGCTATCGAGGTCTGCCACTAGGTGACCACATGGTTTCTACCAGCGTAGGCTCCCATCTGATAATTGAGGTTTCACTGGGGCGATAAGTTAAGTGACCCTCAGTGTTTTCCGAGTTATCACAGTAGCATATACTTGACTCATAGAATTGTGTGTTAGGTGGAAAATGAATCTAACATTAGCATGCATCATTCCGCTGGAAACTGTTTGTGTGTATGTATATGCATTCCCCTTTGCTCCCTCACTAGCTAGTGTAGCTAACCCCGTTGTGCAACCCCTTTTTAGTTGATATGCAGGTATTTCGCTTGACGAGCACCGTTGGATGCGAATCAAGTGGAGTCGGTGGCTGTGACTTGGATGTAGATGTACACCCTAGAATGGTTCCCTTGTGGCGATTATTTATTATTTAATTTTTGTACTCATCCACAATCATGTATAAACTTTATGTTTAATTATAAAGAGAGGAATGAATGGTTACAAATATTGAAATTGTACTATGTGTTACCATTAGAAAACTGATGCTCTATAATTTCATATGATTTAATTAAATTTCACTTCCACTAACTCCGTAATTGGAATGATATATTCCATTTGATACGTTCCTTGCTATTATCACGATTGATGACAGGGTGGACTGTGGCTCGGGACACTGTATCTGTGATCCTGGTAGGTACTGGGATGACACGTGTTGTCCCAGTCACCCCCTTTTGTAGTAAAATATCTTTCATCGGGCTGGGGCCGTGACACATATCCTTCATTAGATAACCAATTATATGATCAATGAAAAAATTTAAATCAAAAGTAAGAAAAATTTAATGGAAGCCCATAAGAAAAGGTCTTGAAACAAGGATATAGCAGAATGGACGTCAGATGAATAAACCATGAGCTTGTCATGCCTCAGTCGGTCGATTTCTGCATCCAATCCAAATTGTGCCACTTTGAGGCAGGGGTCCAATCGAATTGCCTCAATTGGTCGATTTCTGCTACCAGATGTGTGGTTTGCCACGTTTACTGATATGATTTGTCTTAGAATGAAAATACCCATAGAGCTACAATATTGATAAACACATTTAGAAGGCAAGGTTAAAATTGATTCAACCTTTGAATGTGAAGAAGTGTGTAACTATCTCAAGCTTGGTGTGAATTTATTTCAACTGCTGTAGCTATGTGTATAACCTGAAGGAAAAAATAGTTATACTACATGTCAGTAACCCATGAAATGAGGAGTTTAATTAACCACCAAAATAGCAAAACCATATAGCTGTATGCAATGCTCAGATCAAACATTCGACAAAAGAACAACATTATAATAGTTTTTTTAATTGATGGAGAAAAATCAAAGTTATCTTGTAGAGGTGAAGAAAGTCTACAGAACAACTCAAGGTTACAATAACAAAGCCACGGGCTTACAGTTGGAAATGTGTGATTGGAAGATTGTGACCTATTGACGTGGTCATTTGAGTGTACAAATTTCTCACCCCTTTTGTGGCCAAGAATCTCTGACGCTCTATTTGCAATCACCTAAGAAAAGAAAATTAATGAGTTAATATACAGTAAATCCTAAATTAGAAAACAGAAAAACAATGACCAACCTCTTTGGCATTCATGTTACTTTGAGTTCCACTGCCAGCCCGCCACATAACAAGGGGGAATTGATCGACAATTAAGTTTTCCCCTTATAACATTTTTCTTGAGAGGTTGTTGTGCTTGAGGTTTCTGGCATGGGTAGAAGAATCGTGGAGCAAGTGTGAGGATCCCAGACAACAAAACTATTGCCGGCTATGCTCCAATTAAAGGGGGACAAAAAGAACCTCATCCGATCCAACCGCAATAAAATGAGGGAATATCTTTACCTGAAGAGAAAATTGGTCCTAAAAAATGCATCCTCATAAAGAAAAAGACAACCAAATGAGAGGCTAGATAATTAAAAGAAAATCACCTAATTAAAGTTCCATTGCAAGATGAAGATCTTACCTCCTCTGAGCCAATACTAAGAAGTGTGGTCTATTTGAGTGAACTCTTGTCTTTGACCCTAAGTTTGTCTAACAGTGACATCACAATAGTAGCTGGAGACATGGGTTCTACCTGTAAATCATTGGTTATAATGAACTTGGTCATTCCAAAAACAAACATTTCTCCATCTCCTATAGGACTTGCAGCCACATCTTCTATTTCCATGCATATTTCCTTCCTTGTCCATCATTTTCCCACAATCGCATCTGACATTCTTGAAAGTACTATACAAACCGGTACCACACGATCGACTCATATCGTACACAGATTTTTTGTATCATCAACATTGTTGTCTACAATTCCAATCAGCACAATTAAATATAGTACTCGGTGCGCTTTGTACCATCAATATTCAGTTTCATTTCACTGCACTCATTTTTATAAGGATTCATTGGATGTGTGAGTGGTCAAGGACCCAATGATGGCTGGCTGTAGTTGTTTGCTGATGAGTCTCACAATGGTTCCCATGGAAATAGTCAAGAAGCTGAAAAGAATGTCTGCAAAATCACTCTCAGTTCAGCCATTACTACTTTTTTGTTCTCCTTGTCGATCAGAACTATTAGCATATTATCATTCCATTAATCACAGAGGTTTAGGAATTACTTGAACCGAATGGAATCGCAATGGAAGGGATGATCGAATGTGGCTTGCAGTTATGAGCAGATCACGATCACGAACAATCTCGAAAGGTTTATCCACGAAGAAGAACTTCACACCACAAAACCCTAGGCAACGATGGAAACCCTAGGAAAAACACAGAACTTGAAAGAGAGGGAGAGAGTTTCTAATTGTGTTACTCTCTTAGGGTTTGAGCCAAATAACATATTTATAGGCTAAACTCCTTGGGCGCCCCCACTAATCCGATTCCCAGAAACAAGGGATTAGAAGGGGGGAAGGATTCGATCACTTAAGTGATCGTTCCTCCCTCTCTTGTCTTGGGCCTGCGATCAGCCCCCCATGTGGGCGATCAAGTTGGGCCCAAAGCCCATTAACGTTTTACATCTCCCACTCGCCTACATAGGGCGCATAAATTTAATTATGAATTCAAGTTTCTCTCATTCCGCTTTATCCTCCATACAGGTAATGGGGCGTGCGACCTATCGAGATGATACAAGGTAGGAGTACTATATCAAACTTCCATCTAGCCAACATAGTACATCACTCTCAAAAATCTCAAAATACCCCAAACGATCCACTTACACCCGATCTAACACTCTCGACCCCTCATAATGAGCAGTGTTAATCCTTGGTATGTAATGTACTCATGACTGCGTCGATCACAAATACGACACGTCACCCGAGCAATGAGTCACATAACAAAGATGTAACGTCCAATGGTTTTCCCTGAGCCCCTCATGTCAATACAAATATCTCCAACAGCTTTCCCAATTGCTTTCTGCTGGACCGCATCATCCATGGTCCTAAGGAGAACGTCAAAGTAGCGTCATTGGGTGTCTTTTTCGTGACATCGTCTAAGGTAATAAGGGTATTATGGGATTAATATAATCCACGTGGCTCAGACAGTGATGAAGCAGGGATCCATTCGGTCACTCTCATAATCGATCGATATAAGCACATGCAGTATGATGTACATGCTACAGCGTAACTCCCACTAGGGTGGGCATGTCACTCGCAATAAATAAACGCCATACAGATCTTAGTCTAGTCGCTACTCTAAGCGCCTAACCTGAGTCTCTAGTGCAGTCACCCTCATGGTTTCTGCCTATAACCTCACATCTGGCTTCTGACAGGCTACTTAGAAGTGTGGTATCTTCCAAGTTGGACCAAGTAAAGGTCTCATCTTAGCTCTAACTAAGGCGCCATATAGCACACATGCTCATGGGCTCATCTCGCTTGCTACACCCCAGCGTCGAGGCGAATCACCTATGTGAATGGGTCGATTCTAAGCCTGGTGACATCTTTACAAACAATGAATGTATACACACAAGATTACTCAAACAAATATATGCTCATCAATAAATGTAAGAGAAATACAGATAAATGTCCATCACAAACAGAGTGTTCCCAAAGCAAATATATATCAGATCCGCCTGAGTCCTAAGTTCCTAACATGAACTAGGAAAACATCTCTGGCAATAGGCTTAGTCAACGGATCAACCAACATATTGCCAGTGGAGATATGCTGCAGAACCACTTCACCTCGTGCTACCATTTCTCGAATGTAGTGATATTGTATGTCAATGTGCTTAGCTTTACCATGGAACTTGGGGTCCTTCGCAAATGCAAGTGTTGCCATGCTGTCACAGTGTATAAGCACAACATCGTCTGAGTGAGCAGAAACGCTAAGTCTCTGCAAGAACCTCCTGAGCCGAACGGCCTCATGTACTGCTGTCGAACATGCGACATACTCTGACTCCATCGTGGATAGGGTGATGCAGGTCTGTTTATTGCTACTCGAAGTGACAGCCCCGCCTCCTAGGACAAACGCCTATCTCAAAGTGGACTTGCGCTCGTCTCTATCACTAGCCCAATCAGCATTACTGTAGTCTCTCATTCTCAAGTCTGAACCAATAAAGGTGAGCGAGAGGTCTGTAGTGCCACGTAGGTATCAAAGTATCCTCTTTATTGCCTGCCAATGAGGTGGCCCTGGGTTACTCTGGTAACAGCTCACCATGCCTACGGTAAAGCAAATATCTGGACGCGTGCACATCATCTCATATATTAGATTGCCTACTGTCGCTGCATAGGGTATTTTGGACATTTGGTTTCTTTCTTCATCACTCTTAGGGCATTGGTTTAAGCTCAAAATGCATGCCTTGTCCATTAGAGTGTCAATGGATTTTGAGTTGCTCATATGGAACCGCTCCAGGACTTTCTTTATGTAAGCCTCTTGAGACAAAGTAAGAAGTTTCCTAGTGCGATCCCTCATAATCTTCATGCCTAACACAAAGTTGGCCTCACCCATGTCCTTCATCTCAAAAGTAGAGGACAACTACTCTTTAGTGGCGACAATCATTTCAATGTCATTCCCAGCAAACAAGATGTCGTCAATATACAATGATAGGATAAGAAACCTTGCCTTGGACCATTTAACATACATACAGTGGTCCTCTTCAATCATGTCAAAATCCGTAGTGGTAATGGCATGGTGAAATCTAATGTACCACTGTCTAGACGATTGTTTAAGGCCATAGATGGAACGTTTGAGACGGTATACTTTGCGCTCGTGTCCCTTCTTCTCCAAGCCCACAGGCTAAGCCATAAAGATCTCCTCGTCCAGTTCTCCATTGAGAAAAGTAATTTTAACATCTATTTGGTAGAGTTCCAAATCCAACTTCACGACAATGGCTAGAATGAGGCGTATTGAGGCCATTCTCACCATAGGGGAGAACGTCTCAGCATAGTCTATGCCCTCCTTTTAGGTATATCCCTTCGCCACAAGACGTGCCTTATACTTGTCAATTGATCCATCTGCCTTTTGCTTGACCTTCAGGACCCACTTGTTCCCGATGGCCTTGCGTCTAGGTGGAAGATCAACTAACTCTCAGACTTAGTTCTTGCTCATAGAACTCAACTCATCTTCCATAGCAGCTTGCCACATTTTCTTAGCTGGAGAAGAGAGTGCCTCACTCACTAAGGCTGGCTCATCCTCATCCCTCGGGACATAGATGAGGGAAGCATCCCCTTTAATCTCAAAACGATATTGGAGATCGTGTCCACATGCGCTCTTTCGCGTAGAGGGTTCTTGACCTGCGGGTTGTGCGCTTTCATTAGGTAGCGCACTCCCACTGGGCTGATGATCACTCCTACCCTCTCTGGCAATCTCTTGATGAGTGTTTAATTCCTCACCCTCGCCAAGAGTAGGTGAGACGCTTTCATCAGTCTCTATCTCAAAAAGATCAAGGTCTCTACCAGCGTCACTGATGCTAGGGAAATCAGTCTCAAGAAAATCCACATCGCGGGACTCACTCTCTGCCATTCCTCCATCTTGATGTTCACCGTACACTACATAGCCTTTTGAGATATTGGAATTTCTTATAAAGATACTCTTTTTAGCTCTAGGGCCAAGTTTCTCAAACTTATGGGAGGTACTGTGAATATATCCTGCACATCCCCATGGTCGCATATGCCCCAAAGTGGGCTTTGCGCCTTTTCACAATTCATAGGGAGTGGAGGGAACTGACTATGATGGTACGCGGTTAAGGACGTAGGCAGCGGTCAACATAGCATCCCCCCAGAAAGATATTGGGAGGTTGGCCTGCGCCATCATTGATCTAACCATATCTAAAAGCGTCCTATTCCTCTGCTCTGCTACACCATTTTGCTGTCTAGTGATTCCTTTTTCCTCACACATCTCTTTAAATTGATTGGATAGATACTCGCATCCTCGGTCAGTGTGCAGAGTTTTTAACCTCTTGCTTTGCTGATTCTCAACCTCTGCTACAAAGCGTTTGAAGCAATCTAGCACTTCGTAGCAGTGAGCGATCAGATACACATAACCATATCACGAATAATCATCGATAAAGGTGAGAAAATAGGAAGCACTATGACGTGCCTTCACGTTCATAGGCCTGCAGATGTCCGAATGGACAAACTCTAGGGTCTAGGTTGCCCGTTTAGCCTTTTCAAAAGGCTTTCGGTGGGCCTTACTCGCTAAACAGGCCTTATATGTCGGTAGGTTGACTTTAGCGAGTGAGCCAAGAAGGCCTTCTTGAGCTAGCCGTCCCATCCTATCTTGACCTATGTGTCCTAGTCTAGCATGCCAAGTAATTGAATCAGGACTAGTATTAGAATCAACCACAAAAGATGAAGAGGAAACAATACGACTTATCAAATCTAGTTTACTAAAACCATTCTCAAGCCTACAATGTCCAAAACTACTACCATCCAATCGCATCTCAAAAGAGTCACCATAAAAAATAAATAAATATCCTAAAGTCAATAATGCAGTAACTGAAAGTAGATTATGCTGGATTTCTGGTGCGTATAGCACATCATGAAGTAGCAAGATGCGCCCAGTGCGCAAGGTGAGCTTGTAGGTACCAACTCCTCAAACTGCTTCACTAGTGCCATTCCCCATGTAGATACTTTGGCCACCATCCGGAATCTTTCTATAATCTACGAACCCTCCTTGATCTCACGCTATGTGTCTTATTGATCCTGTATCCATAATCCAATCAGATTGGGTTTGGATAACCAAAACGTGTGTACATACAAAAGTATAAGGAGGGAGAGGCAGAAATGGTATCTGCTTCACTTCAGTGCAGTCACGAGTGAAGTGCCCCATCTTCTGGCAGTTATAGCACTTGACCTTGGTGATATCTTTCTTTCCACCTCGCTTGCCACATCAGCACTTGGTGGTCTTACGCCCAGTTGGCGCAGTTTTCCGAGCTGGATCCTAATTCCCAGTGTTTCTTTATCTCTTGCGCTTAGACCCATTCTTACACTGCCCCGCTTGGGCGACAAGGGCATGTGATTGGGTCACCTCTAGGCGCTCCGCCTCTAGTTCCACATTAGTGGCAATGTCATTAAATGTCCTGATAGTGTCGTTATATGTCAGAACTATCGTCATATGCCCCTAGGAATTAGACAATGTCTTGATGACGGCCTGTACTTGCTGCTCATCGGTAAGGTGTACCCCAGCATCATCCAATTTTTGGATCATGTATTTCACGACCATGAGGTGTTCAAACATAGTGTGCTTGGGGTCCTTGCGGTACATCTCAAACTTCAAGGTCATGGACCTAAGTCTGGTCGTGGATGTAACGCCACAGTCGAGCCTTACCTGGTCTCGCATGGACTTGGCGGTCTCGCACTTCTCATACTGGCCGATAAGATCATCGTGCACCGTGCTTAACATAAGAAAGTGCGTACTACGATCTCTCTTAAATCAATTGTCGTAAGCCTCTTTTCTTAATGGTGATGGGCGGTAGTACCCTCTTCGGGTGGGGCCATCTTAGTGGTCAGGAGGTCTAGGTAATCTTGCTCAGTAAGCAAGAACTTGGCCTTTCGGTACCACATGTCATAGTTGGTGTCATCCAACTTGTAGCTTTGGTTAAGATCAGCAACAACACTTATCGAGGCCATCACTACAATGTGCAAGGGAGGACATTTAGTATACATCCATAAATTCACAAATTGATTCAAGAAACCCTAATTAAAATTAATGGTACCCTTCCCCACATGGTGAGACCAAAAACTTTGCTAAACTGGTAATCAAATCTCACAATTTGTGGGTCTGGGGATGTATAACTTTAACTGATTTTGAACAAATGTAGGAGAAAAAACAAGAATCTCCTAACCATAGTTTAGTGCACCATACACACGGGTGCACAAGGGACTCACACAAGAGACCCAAATTTGGTACTTGAAATGATATGCCGAGTCGCTAAGGGGTTGTGATATGTAGTGCAGTAACTCCCATTACATGGCTTTTCAAAAAATATTAAAAATACAGCCAGCTCTTTACATTCAAGATCCTACTACAAACTACCGGCGATCACTGCACTTTGTATCACTTCCAGGCACTAACTCTAACGCACATCTATCCAAATAAATACGTCATTTGACAAGTACCAAATCCATCCCATGAAGATATAAAAATAGCAAAACACATGGTGTGCATGGGATGGGGTGTTTGACAACGATACCCTAATGACAGCGTCAAATAGGTCTGCACCGCAATGAGGGGAATCACATGTTTCTTTATTAACAAAGTGGCCTTGGACGATCTCCAATACACATGGGAAAAATATGGGACGATTTGGGACACCACCCTATCTCCCATTTTTCTCCCATGGATCTCACAAAACGATTTCTCACTAATGGGGGGGGGGTGCACATGACATAAATAAAATACCCCCAAAAATGAGAAACCCTACAGGGGAGATCCCCAAAATTTGTTAGCGGCCACAAGAACAAATCACAAATACAAGACATGCTTCAATAAAGAAACCACATGAATAACATATCATGGACAAACCCCAATGCATGCATAACAAAAAATAAAGCATATGCATATAGTTGTAACTAGCCAAAAACATATCACATGCATTTTTGTTATAACCAAAAAACCCCAAATCATGCATATATTTCCAAAATACCAATCATATATGCAATCTGATTTATAACAAAAATAAAAAAACAAACCAAACAAAACATTAGGTTTTTTTTTTTTTAAAAAAAAAAAAAAAATTTCTTTTCCTCTTTCTTCTTCTTTTTTTGTATTTTCCATGGGCAGGTCACCATGCCAGCGGCCTGTGGCACATAGCCGCAGCAGCCGCAGGCCCTGCTGTGAGCACAGGCACAACATGGGCAGAAGCCAAAAAAAAAACTTTGCAGAAAAAAAAACTCTACATGACATCATCATAAATCATGATTGCTACATGACATCATCATAAATCATGATAGCAATAATAAAAAAAAAACTTTTTTTTCTTTCTTTCTTCCTCTTCCTCTTCAGATTTCTAACCATTGCAGCAGACGTGCTTGGCCACTGCCGAGCATGGCTGTTGCCCCTTTCATCGTTTTATTTTTTTTTAAACCCACGTACTGCCAGGAAAAAAAAAATACAGCTACGATCGATTGCAGTGGCCGTACTTGGCCAGTGCCGAGCATGGCAGCTGCCCACTCAACATTTTTTTTAAAAAATAAAAAAAACACCTGCAGCCGCGCGCTACTGCCGCGCCGTGCGCCAAAGTTGCTGCCAAGGAGGATCGATCGATAGGCGAAGGGGAAGAAGAAAAAAAACTATGAACAACAAGCCCTAATAGCTCTGATGCCACTATTAGCATATTAGCATTCCATTAATCACAGAGGTTTAGGGATTACCTGAACCGAATGGAATTGCAGCGGAAGAGATGATCGAATGCAGCTTGCAGTTACGAGCAGATCACGATCACGAACAATCTCAAAAGGTTTCTCCACGAAGAAGAATTTCACACCACAAAACCCTAGGCAACGATGGAAACCCTAGGAAAAACACAGAACTTGAAAGAGAGGGAGAGAGTTTCTAATTGTGTTACTCTCTTAGGGTTTGAACCAAATAACATATTTATAGGCTAAACCCCTTGGGCGCCCCCATTAATCCGATTCCCTCTGGGAATCCAAACAAGGGATTAGAAGGGGGGAAGGAATCGATCACTTAAGTGATCGTTCCTCCCTCTCTTGTCTTGGGTCTACGATCAGCCCCCCATGTGGGTGATCAAGTTAGGCCCAAAGCCCATTAACGTTTTACAAGAACCTTCAAGTTGATGATGGTCTGTGACCTTTGGGAAGCCAATGTTGATTGATTAAAGGAAAACCCTTTAAAGATTCGGTTCCTACTTCCTTTCCCACCTCTCAGTAATGACTCAATCGCTAGAATCCCATTGATATTCATAGTTTTTCTGTCATAGACGTCCGATTGCTGCCCGCCGTCCTAGAGTCACCTTCTTGAGGAGTGGTCCGTCAAATCGTAGTAACTTACTCTGTTAATCTTCCAAACTTTACTTCCTTAGACAAGGAAAATTTAGATTCATTAGAGATCCATTCCCACCTTAAAATAGGAAAGACTCCTTCTGGAACGAGAGAGAGAGAGAGAGTTTCAGAAGTAAAAAAGGAAAGTGGGAGAGAGCAGATAAAAAAGGAAAGAGAGGGGGGGTGAGAGTTTCGGAAGTTATAACCAAATCGGGTTTGGACCCGAGCCCATACCCGCACCCACTTGGGGCAATTGTGGGTCAAGATGACCCATTAGGGTTAGGGTTAAGGAAGGGGGCCACATGGTGGTCCCCCCAATATATTATAGATATGGGTGAGAGGAAGGCTGCGTGTGAGTGATTCTGCCGCAGCTCCTTCCCCTTCATAATTCCCACATCTCTCTCCCCTCTCTCGGCTCTCACTCTCTTTCTTCCATTGAGTGTGGTTGTGTTCCCAAGAGGCTTCCATCATTGCCTAGGGTTTTGGAGTGTGGGCGATTGATTTGTGTTGATCACCTATCGAGTGCACTGCCACTAGGAAGCCGCTCTCTTCCGCTGTTTGTTCGGCTATCGATCAAGAACGTTTCAATCCTCTTCCATTGCATTGGGGATATCACGCTATGAAGGTAACGATCGATATCCCCTCTATTGATTTAAGATTGGCATCAGAGCCTTTATTGTTCTTGGTTGCGCCGCAAACTGTCGGGAGTCGCCGCGCCTCACCATGTTTGGCTGCAGCTATGCCGCATCGTGGAATTATTTTTTTGTGTGTGCGCATCTCTGTTGCTGTTTTTTTTTTTGAGTGTTTTTTTTCCTGGCCGTGAGGCTTTTCTTGCCGCAGGCAGCGCGGGCCTGTGTGGCTTGTGCGACCTATGGCTGCAGCTCCTTGCTTCACTTTCTTTGGGTCTATGTGACTCAAATGCTAATGTTATGCTGCTGCATTTTTTTTTGGTTTTATTGCAGACCTATTTTTTTAATCTGATTTATGCTTGAATTTTTCTGCAACTTTTTTTTAACAGAAAAAAGGGCAGCAGCACCATGGCACGCATGCACCCAAAGGGGCAGAAGCATTATGGCACACATACACACAGGGGCAGCAGCAGCAAGCCACGGCCTACGGCTGCTGCACATGTGTGCATCCTTCGTGTGAAAAACCTATGTGGCTGCTAGTGTTTTTTGACACACTCGTGCATGCAGTCTGGCCCTTGTGGCCTTTGTGGATTTTGAGGCCGTGGATGGTTGGCCTTTGTGGCCTTGTTATTATTAATATATATATATATATATATTTGGAATTTTACTAGCGCATATTCTTACTCAACCCTCTTTTGGGCTATTTTGTAGGTCCAATTTTTTTAAAGTCCATTTTTGTTTTTGAGATTACTAAATTGCCCCTATGTTTTATATTTTATTGCTTTAAAATTTGTTTTAACAATTTATGAATTGGCAATTTTACCCTCCTATGACGGTTATTGACTATGACTCGCTCCACTTGTTGGGATGCGTGGTCGATCTCCACCCACCGGCCTAATGATGTTTTTGCATGTTTAGGGTTGGAGATCATGATTGGTACTTTACATAAGTAGGCATGTTACGATGTATGTGTGTTAGAGTTAGTCTTAGTGTATAATGTAAAGTGTGGCGCTCCCTACCAAGTAGATTGATGTAGTAGGATTTTTTGAAAGAGATGTAATTATTGGGCAAATGTAAAGTGTTAGCGCCCCGCACTGCGTATCATACACTTACACTACCTTGACATGCTTACTTTAAGTACCAATCGGGTTCCTTTGTGGGATCCATGTGCACCCATATGTATGGCGCAATTTGTGGATTGGAGATCCCCATTCCTCCATTTGTTTTGTGTTTGATTCACTCAAAATCAATCAAAATTATAGGTCCCACCACCACTAATGTGAGATTTGATTATGAGCCAAGATAAAATTTTTGGTCTCACTTGGTGGTACTTGGAACCCGTAATTTTGATAGTTTTTTTTGGGAGTGAATCTATTAATAGATGTGCAATTAATGTCAAAGCTTGCCCCTGACCGATTGTAAATTTTGGATGAAGAACAGAGACCTCTGACCAGTCACCCAAACACACTGTGGAGCATAACTCCAGTGGTTGAACCCCCGAGGATGTCCACCTATATACCTGTCAGAAGATGGATTACAAGCCCATGCAGCTGCACTGCCCACAGTATGATGTACTGCATAAACCCCATATACTCTCTCTCCTATCCATAAATGTGGGGCCCACACCTATTCAGGTGTGTATCAGACCCTGGGTGAGGTGTTGGTGCAAAGCCCAAGCCCTGGGCCAAGCACCTATGCAAGCACAGGGCCTATACAACATTATTGTATTCTCTGGGCGATGCACTGGGCAATTGGCCCAAAGGCCCAGAGAATTGCCCAGAGTGGCTAAAATGTGTTTTTTTTCTTACTCCAAACATGTGGGGACCACCCATACAGACCATGAACACCCTCTAGGGGTAGATGGGAATTTTAGAAACCATTACCCACCCCTGGAACCATGTTGACCCCACCTGTGCAGCCAAAATAGCCCAAAATTCAGTAAAAAATACATTCTAGAAGGAGGGGTCCAAAACCAAACAAACCCCAGTAGGGGCCAACATTATAAATAGAAGGGGGGCAGTACATAATTCGTTTACTCCCCCAGCTAAAAACAGAAAAGGAGAGAAAGAGAGGAGGAGAAGAGGATGAAAGAGGAGAAGGAGACCAGAGCTGCATCCAGGCCTCTGTCCCTGTAGCATATCAATCCCCAGGTAATGAACCTTACCACCTTATGCTGCTGCCCTCTGTATATCTCTGTTGATCCTTGCTTTGAGATGGTGTATCTGGCTAAGTAAAGCCTAGAACACCTTGGGGCTGCCTTGGGATGCATCAGATCTCACATGCAAAGCTGTTGCATGTAAGATCTGAGCATTTTACATATGATTTTACTGCTGATATACTGCTGAGGCTAAAACCAGTCTCTGTGCCAGACTGCACTACCCAGTTGCACCCAGAACAAGCAGTCTGAGCATGGATCCTTACATGCAGGATGATCCTTGCTTAGATTAGTGTAGGAACAGCATCATACCATGAAAGTGTACGTAAAACTACCCTTGCATGCAGCCCAAACTGTGGCTCTGAGCTGGAACACAGCTTGGGCTACTATTCCCTGAGCTGTCTAGACAGCTCCTGGTTTCTAAATGGGTGAACCAAGCCAAAAATCATTGGGATCAGTGGATTGTACCTCAAACATGGTCCATGACCATCATACATGCATTCCTGGTCGATCCCATGGCTGCCCATGCAGCAAAATTCAAGAAACCAGGCTTGAACTCGTCTCAAACAGGCTTTGGGTGATGCACTGGGCGATTGGCCCAATCACCCAGTGAGACGCCTAGAGATTTATTTTGGGCTGAATTGCTGTCCAGTCTCTGTGGGCCTTCACCAGTGGGCTATGTACTGTGTGTGGAGGTGGTAAATGACCAAAATACCCCTCTTCACATCTGTGTAATGATATCCATACCTTGGGTATCCAAGTGGGCCCCACAAGGCCTGGTAACCATGCCAGGGTTGGTCCAGCTGAATTGCTGACCTGGGTACTATTTTATATGACTATCTAGACCATGTACAACTGACCATACTGCTATGTACCAAATCAGATCCTATTCCACATCTCTGGATGATGCACTGGGACATGGACCCGAAAGCCTAGTACAAGACCTGGAGAATTCCAAGCAACACCAGACTAAACACCGAGTCAGACCAGTGAGCCTAGACCAACACTAGGTTATCAAAATAGCTTGAAATAAATTGACACACATTTTTGATTTAATAAATTGGGAATTGATCCCGTGCTCGAGGTGCACAGCCAAACACCAACCGGAACTGAACCAACAACTGAACCAGTAGGACCAGACCAAGGTGAGTGAAATTACACCGTGTATGTAAATGTAACATAACTAATATGTTGAAATGAATTATAATATAATAATATTATGTTGTTTACTTATTCCATAAACTTTAAAATCTGAAACAAAGATATGTTGACTCCTGGAATTTGTGAATGAACATTGAATGCTGTATGTGAATTGTTAGACTAGATGCCGTAGCCGGCTTGGAAATGAGGCCTGTGGTAGCCCGTAGAATGGGATGCGGTTGACACCACACGACTCATACGATGCCATATAGATGCATTGGGCTAAAGTTTCATCAACCGTGCTACACACCCTTGCCAACAGGGGTTAAGGTGTTGGATGCTTGTGGGAGTGACCATATGAAAGAGAAAAAGAAAAGAAAAGAAAGAAATGTTATTGCATCGAAAAGGTGATTATGGGCTATAAGCCAGGAAAATAATTATGATATGAGAAAAAGGATGGATGCCTCATAGGTTAATCCCAGAGGGCTGGTCGGGTTGACCTTGGTGATTGATGTGGGAGCTGACTGGTCCTCTCTAACAACTCAATGGGTGTATCACGGGAAGGGGTTAAAAGCTCGCACCAGGGATACATGTATTGGGGATTGTAGTAGCAATAACCTGCCTTAATTGTGATGTTAGGTGGCTAATAAATAAAATGAACTACACCTCATGTAGGACTCATATGGTTGTGATTGCATGTGCATGCATAGTGATGTATTTCATTCACGGGCTCGGTGGAGTTCACACTCTGTTATATATGTTTTTCTTTTAGATGATCCTACAGGTGGATGTTATTGTGGCGGGAAAACTTATCATCCAGAGGCGAGCTATGGTGGTTATGATGTATTGGTATGGACTGGACGGAGGTCATACCATTGGTGCAAGTGTTTTCTGTGATAGCTGAGGATGACCCGTGAAGGGTGTTGCTGCTGACTCTTTTTGTCTTAGAGGACTCCTTTTGTTTTTGTTGGAGTTTCCCCCCGTTTTACTTTACTGTCTTCTTCCTTTTTGGGGCTCGGGTTAGCCTACCCTGTATATATTTCCTTTGTGTAAGAGCTGTATATGGTAGAGGTAGGTACTACTCTTTCTGTGGGAGTGAGAGAGAGAATGATCAAACAAAGTATTGTATATATTTTCTTTTTCTATACTACTACTCTCTTTAAATGTTTTAATGTAAATATAGCTTTTCCACAACACTTTGAGTTTTACATTATGTACTATGATGGATGTGTGTGTTTGTGAATGGAGTAACTGCTTCTAGGTCCGTGGGATTTGGCGGATTGCTAACGAGCAATTCGGGTCACCTACCTAATCCTCCCAGGGAGTGGTTTGGGGTGTGACAGAGCTTGGTATCAGAGCGAGAAGCTCTTTCTACAATCACAGACAGTGGAATAGGAATAATAAACTTGCAAGAAAGTAAAACATGTAATAATTAAAAGTTATAGGGGGCAAATGTAAACAAAAGATAGAACACACACTTAAAACTTTAATAAAGGTTAAGTTGTGACAGAAGCCACTACATAAAGTTCAAATGGAAGTACTACTTCCAATTACATCTGCGGGAAATGAACAAAAAAAAAAAAAAAAAAAAAACTACATAATCCTTGATAAAAAAAAAAGAGAGGAAGAAGCTACATAAAGTCAGACTAAGTGAGAGGACTAGGTCCCAGGTTAGGAACTGATCCTGGAAGGCTACTCCTGGGGTGGAATATCGCTCGACAGAGGCTGAGTCTGTCAGGGGTCAACGCGATAGTAGGAGTCCCAGAAGTCTAGGTGCTGCTCAACAGAACCTACTCTCCCCTCCAGAGAAGTGAAGCCCTGATCCATCCAAGTCGACATCTGAGCCAGCTGGGTGTGGAGACCTCAAAACTGTGCCATCATATCAGACAACCCATAAGACTCTAGCACCTGAGAACTAGAAGCACCAGTTAGCCCATAGGGAGGTAGATCTACAAACTGTGCACCAGTGTCCTCTGGATCACCCTCCTGCTCACCCAAACCAGCCCCCTCTGCTGCCTCCTGCTCCATCTCAATCTCCTCTTCAAACTTGGGATCACTCTCAGGCTCCCCCTGCATCTTCATCTTCTGGATGGAGGTCTTGCTGATGGGCTTTGATTTGTCACTATCCTCATACTCTCTAGCCAGTGTAACCCCAAAATACTGGAACACAAGAGTTAGGAACTTCCCATAGGGTAGGTTCCCATCTGATGGGTTCTGTTCATGGTAGAGCATCACCTGCATCAGTAAGTATCCCCTTGCCGGTCCTCAGTAAATAGTATGTGATATATGCCTGAAGCATAGAAATACTACCCCGGTTCCCACCCTTTGGATAGATGTTATAAGAAATACATCTGCTAATGATCCTGGCTGTAGGCTTGTAGTCTGCCTTAGAGTTTGGAATCCCATCTGTCCTAGTCAAAGCTTTGAAGACTGTCCTAATGGTCTCCGGAGAAAACATGTCAGAAATATCACCCGAGGCTTATAGTAACATCTGTCACCTGTGTCGGGCAGTCCCAGAATCTCTGCTAGAATGGCAGTGGTGAACTTCATATATACTCCCTTCATCCTGCTCTCTAGACCAAACCCTTGCACCTCAGAGGCTGGTACAAGGTTGCAATAGAAATACCGAACCAAGTTCGGGTAGCATGGCAGCATAGGAGATAACATCGATGCCCAGCCTAGGGCATTAAACTTGGCATAGAGCCCATACTGGTGGAAGTCACCAACTTGCACCACCCTTCCATTCACAATATTCTTAGATTTGAACTTCACCCAGTCTTGCAAATACGCGTACAGGGAGAACCAAAATCGGTCAAACTCCGGTTCCTCGGACGAGGAATCATTTTCGGGCGATGGAGAGGGTACTACCGAAGGTGAAGAAGGCACAGGGTCTGACCGCAGGCGCTTGCGGGTCACTGCCTTCCTCGCTCTGCTATGTCTACCACTTGTGGACATGGTTGCTGCAAGCAAGAAGGGAAAACAAGAATAAATTAGGGCATGAAAACTGAAATTCCAGCTAAAAGAAAAAGAAAATGTGGACAACAGTCCAAAGATGAAGAGAATGTGAGGAAATCTTACCGTAGACTCACGTGGATATGCAGGGGACTTGCGGAAACGCGTGGATTTGGTGTGGAATTAGTTAAAAAGGCCTATTGAGCTCTGCCCTAGGGGTTTGGGACACTTAGAATGGAAAATGGAATGAGTTTGAGAGCTCTCGGACTGATATAACCTGTGCCCCGATTCTCTGGACGATGCACTGGGTGATGGAGCCAAATGCCCAGAGGCTGGATTTTCAGCAGGATTTGAACTGTTGATGTATTAACTTATGGTTTCTACACTAAAATGGCATGAATAACACTACTACAACATTTGAATGATCAGGTGAATAAAAAATAATAATAATAATAAATAATAAATAAAAATAAACAATAATGAGTAAATAAATCAACAATAGGCAAAATTGCATAGGTGTATACCAGAATAAGATGAGGAAGTAAGGGATTTGAAGGAATACATTTTTTTTTCTATATGGCCTAATATAAGCATAATTATTATGTTTAAGTGATATATATATTGTTATAAACATGTATGTATGAACCATCATGTGAGTGATGCTGTGCAAAACTCAAACATAGATACGTAGGCATATGGTGATGTGTGGTTGTAAAGTCTTGGGGACTTAGGCATTGCTTAGGACATTGTGCCTACAAGTAGGCCATACTTTACCCATAACCTACCCCAACCAAGATTAAACCTAATAGGTTACAGAGTAAAATAAGAACCCTAAGCATTGCACCTATCTTTACTTGAGAGGTGTGTGAATCCCGTAGAACACTATAACACTGTGTGCAACCTCGAGTGACCTATTTAACTTCCTATCTATGATTGTTTTATTTACCTATAGTGCTGCACATAAATTTTAAGTTAAGTAGCCATAGTAACCTGATACTTAGAAATTCTCCATGGCAGGACCTGTTTGTGTTCTTCGGGCTTGGAGACCCCAGCAACATGTTCTACATTAGATGACTGAGGAAGAGACTAGCTCGGATACGAGAGATACAGTCCCGAGCCGAGAACTAACTGATTGTCTTTCTGGCACTCGTAGATACTAGTGGACCGGAGGGTCGTGTCATCTACCTTTCCTTAGCAGACGAGGTTAGGAGTGATATAGGATACCTATACGTACAGGCTCTTATCACCAGAACGAAGTTAGAAAGACTTGCATGCTAGGTACAGGTATAAAACTAAGAAATCACTGTTTAATATAAATCTTTACGTAACATCATGCATAACATATCATGGCATAAAACACTCCACGAGCATAAAACACTTAACAAAAACATTCAATGAATAACACACCTTACTGAGATGATAACATTATTACACTAGAACTGTGGAATCAGTAATGTACATGTGATAGTTAGGAACTATATATTGACCCCATTAAAAGTGTAGGAAATATTGCACCTAAAGCTTCTTTCAGAAAAGCAATCATGGTCAACACTAGATCCAACCGAGGTGGTCGTCATGGAAGACGCCCTCGATTTGTCCCAGAGGTTGAGCTATCGGACGGAGCCAAAGCTCAAAATTTTGAAGTGTCGGTTACTTCATCGAGGGTACCAATGGCTGCCCTAGCTACTGCCACTGCACCTCAGCCAGGTATGGCAGTGGGAGAGGTGAACACCTTCATGATCATCATGATGCAGACCATGCAGCAACAATAGGAGCTGCTGGGCCAAATGTCTACACAATTTGTAGCCATGATGCAAGAGCGAGCAGTGCCACCACCACCACCCAACCGGCCAATATTTTTTCCACCACCTATGCCTCAATACATAGCGAAAAACTCTACAGCTAAGGTGATGGAGAGATTCAAGAAACTCCAGTCGCTCGCATTTTTTGAGTTAAATTCTGAGGCAATGCAACCGAAATGGTGGATTAGCGCCTTGGAAAAGGCATTTGACGTACTTGAATGTACGGATGTGCAAAAGTTGATATGTGCTGGATATCAGCTACAGAACGAGGCAGAAGTATGGTGGAAGGCAACCAAGCCTAATCTTGAAGCAGCTCATCTAAATCCCACCTGGGAGCAATTTAAAGAAGTTAACTTTAAGAACTACTTCCCTGAGAGCTTTAGGGACAAGAAGGAAGTTGAGTTCTCTGCACTCGTGCAAGGAACCAAAACCGTGTTGGACTACCAGCAGCAGTTCAAAGATCTATTCCACTTTGCTCTGGAACCCCTGAAAGGGGAAGCTAGTAAGACGAAGAAATTTGAGAAAGGACTCAAACCTGAGATTGGGTCTATCTTGTCAATTATGGATATTCGAGACTACGCACAAATGGTCGACAAGGCGAAAACTATAGAAGATAGGTTGAAAGAGAAAGAGAAAGAGAAAGCTACAACGTTGCCCGACTTGGGCAAGAGGCCAAGCAATCATCAGAATTTTGGATGGCCAAACAAGGTTTTTCGAGGAACTAGTTCGAGCCTCAACTCGACTCCGTATCGTAGACCAGATATGGGCCAGAACCCTTTCCACTCCACTTATAACCGGCCTACCCAACCAACTGCAAGTCAAGTGACAACTACAGCTTCACCAGCCCGACCTGCAATGAGCTAAGTGAGCCAGGCCTCATCACCGGCCGCGCTGTCCAACAGATGTTACGTGTGCCACAAGGCAGGACATATAGTCAGGGAATGCATGCACCACGGATACAAAACTTACTCTCAAAACCCGTTCCACGCTCGACTTTCTAGCCACGGGATACTAGGTGAGGAAAAGTGTTCATGCTGACTAACGAAGAGGCAGAGGTGAATCCCGAAGTGATGACAGGTAAGTCCACTGAACACTACAAAATTGTAGGAAATAACAAGTGGATGCAAGAAACTTAATTGCATCCTTATCTTATACAAACCGTAGGTACTCTGATTGTCTCATTCGTCCCCGCACGAGTGTTATTTGATTCGGGTGCATCCTACTCTTTTATTTCCAACACTTTTACAAGTAGGATGACTGTTCAACCAAGGGACATCGGGCATGATTTAGTAGTCAGTACACCGAACGGTAGTGTCGTGAGTCTGAAGAAAGTCTACGACCCCTATCTAGTAGAAATTTGTGGGAAGAACTTAGCCGCACATCTGCTTAAGTTCGATATGATGGACTTTGACGTGATACTAGGCATGGATTAGCTATCCGCCTATGGAGCGAACGTCATGTGTGCGGAGAAGAAGATTACATTCAAGTTGGGTGATGGCTCAGTTTTCACCTACCAAAGTGAACCGATGAGGAAGCCCAAAAGAATACCCTTATCTGCCCTCCAAGCGCGGAAGTTGCTGGATGTCAAGGCTATTTGGCCATGGTAATGGATACCGAGGCAAAAGTAAAGCCTTTGGAGGAACTTGACGTCGTTAGGGAATTTCTCGACATTTTTCCAAAAGATATGACCCAGCTACCGCCTGATCTTGAGACAAAGTTCATAATCGATTTGATTCCTGGTGCGGCACCGGTATCCAAGCATTGAGTTGAAAGAACTATAGGTCCAACTACAAGACTTGCTAAAGAAAAGATTCATATGACCTATCGTGTCTCCCTAGGGAGCACCTGTGCTATTTGTGAAGAAGGATGGTAGTATGTGTCTGTGCATCGACTATCGAGAACTAAAGAAACTGACAATCAAGAATCGATACCCGTTGCCACAATGACCTATTCGATCAACTGCAGGGAGTAAGAGTTTCTCCAAGATTGATCTTAGGTCCAGATACCACCAATTGAAGATCAAGAGTGGTGATATTCATAAGACGACGTTTAGAACTTAATACGGATATTATGAATTCTTTATACTATCGTTCGGGTTAACCAATGCCCCTGCAGCGTTCATGGACATGATGAATAGGGTATTCTATGACATGTTGGACAAGTTCGTTATTGTATTCATCGACGACATTTTGGTGTATTCTAAGAGCGAAGAGGAGCACGCTCGACACCTTACTTTCGTGTTACAGCGATTGCTGGAGCACCAACTATTCGCCAAGTTCAACAAATATGAATTTTGGCTCCACTAGATTGGATTCTTAGGGCACATTGTCACCAAAGACGGAAATAAAGTAGACCCAGACAAGGTGAAGGCAGTTCTCAAGTGGGAGACTCTGAAGAATGCCACTGAGATTCGAAGCTTCTTGGGTTTAGCCGAACACTACCGCCGATTTATTGAGAATTTCTCGCACATCTCGGCACCCATGATAAAGCTGCCAAAGAAGGGTGCAAAGTTTGAGTGGAACGATGCTTGCAAGAAAAGTTTGCAAGAGTTAAGGAATCGATTGGTGACGGCGCCAGTTTTGACTATTCCAGATGGCACCGAAGGAATGGTGGTCTACACTAACGCATCCCGAATAGGATTGGGTGGCGTGTTAATGCAGAAAGGTAAAGTGGCCACCTATGCCTCAAGGCAGTGAAGGAACACGAAAAGAACTACCCCACTCATGACCTAGAATTGGCTGCGGTAGTCTTTGCACTAAAAATATGGCGGCATTATCTATATGGTGAAAAGAGTGAGATCTTTAGCGATCACAAGAGTCTGAAGTATTTCTTCACCTAGAAGGAGCTGAATATGAGGCAGAGACGGTGGTTAGAATTGGTGAAGGACTACGACTGTGAGATCCAGTACCACCCTGGCAAGGCCAACGTAGTGGCGGATGCGTTAAGCAGGAAATCCCAAACTGCATCCCTCGCTTCCTTGGTCGTAAGTGAGCAACTGATAAAAGAAGCTCAGAAATTTGATCTGGAACTTATGATTGAGGGGACAACTATGCAATTAGCATCCATGGACATACAACCATCGATTCGGGAAGAGATAATTGAAAAGCAGCCCAATGACCTCGATCTAGCCAAGATAATCTGGGAAGTGCAACATGGAGTCCATAAGCACCTAGACTTCTCACTGGCCCATGACGGGGCATTAAAATTCAGAGATAGATTGTGCGTGCCTGACGACTACGAGGTGTAGGACCGAATTCTTAAGGAGGCACATAATTCACCCTATTCAATCCACCCCGAAAGCACAAAGATGTACAAGGATCTGAAGAAGTATTATTAGTGGATTGGAATGAAGCAAACCATAGCAATATACGTGTCCGAATGCCTCATCTGTCAACAAATAAAGGCGGAAAGACACCGACCATATGGATTGTTACAGCCACTCCCTATTCCTGAGTGGAAATGAGAAAGAATTACCATGGATTTCGTAACCAATTTACCCAACACTAGGAAAGGGATGAATGCAATTTGGGCGATTGTGGATGGACTGACGAAAGTGGCTCATTTCATTCCCATCGGAATAAACTATTTGATGGAAAAGCTCACCCAACTATACATTGAGAATATAGTCCACTTACATGGTGTACCTATCAGCATTGTATCTGACAGGGATCCCCGATTCACCTCAAGATTTTGGAAAAGTCTATAAAAGGCACTAGGATCTCAACTGAATCTCAGCATGACTTTCCATCCTCAGACGGACAAATAGTTTGAAAGAATAATCCAAACTCTGGAGGACATGCTCAGAGCTTGTATATTGGAAATGAATGACAGTTGGGATGCCCACATACCCTTGGTGGAATTTGTATACAACAACAGCTACCACTCACCATTGGCATGGCACCATATGAAGCTCTTTATGGTCGGAAGTATCGGACCGGACGAAGTCGGAGAACAAAAATATCTTGGGCCCGAAATGATATAGGCAACCTATTAGAAGGTGGATATAATCAGAGAAAATATTAAAGCAGCCCAATCAAGACAAAAGAGTTATGCCGACAATCGAAGGAAGAATATAGAATTTGGGATCGGAGAGAAAGTGTTCCTTCGAGTATCTCCAATGAAGGGACTGCTACGCTTCAACAAGAAGGGAAAACTGAGCCCAAGATTTATTGGTCCTTATGAAGTCCTCAACAGAGTGGGACCCGTAGCTTATCGACTGGCATTACCACCATCCTTGCAAGGCGTTCATGATATTTTTCATGTGTCAATGCTAAGGAAGTATGTCAACAACCCGGCACATGTACTCTCAGCTGAACCTGAACAACTGGATGCATATATGACCTATGAAGAGTGGCCTACGAAGATATTGGACAGAAAGGAACATAACCTCCATAACCGCACGGTCAGATTCATCAAGTTCAGTGGGGAAATTGTCCCATAGAGGAAGCATCGTGGGAACGTGAAGAGGAAATGCGGGAAAAGTATCCCAAACTATTTAAGCTACAAGGTAAGCCAATTTCGAGGATGAAATTTTTGTAAGGTGGGGAGAAATGTCAAAGCCTGCCCCTGACTGATTGGAAATTTTGGATGAAGGATAGGGACCTCTGACCAGTCACCTAAACACATTGTGGAGCATCTCTCCAGTGGTTGAACCCCCGAGGATGTCCTCCTATATACCTGTCAGAAAATGGATTGCAAGCCCATTCAGCTGCACTGCCCACAACATGATGTACTGCATAAACCCCAGGTACTCTCTCTCCTATCCATAAATGTGGAGCCCACACCCATTCAGATGTGTATCAGACCCTGGGTGAGGTGTTGGTGCAAAGCCCAAGCCCTGGGCCAAGCACCTGTGCAAGCCCAGGGCCTATACAGTATTGCTATATTCTCTGGGCGATTGGCCCAAAGGCCTAGAGAATCGCCCAGAGTGGTTGAAATGTGTTTTTTTTTTTGGACTCTAGACATGTGGAGACCACCCATACAGACCATGAACACCCTCTAGGGTTAGATGGGAATTTTAGGAACCATTACCCACCCCTAGAACCATGTGGACCCCACCTATGTAGCCAGAATGGCCCAGAATTTAGTAAAAAATGCATTCTAGAAGGAGGGGCCTAAAACCAAACAGACCCCAGTAGGGGCCAACACTATTAATAGAAGGGGGGCAGTACATAATTCATTTACTGCCCCAGTTGAAAACAGAAAAGGAGAGAAAGAGAGGAGGAGAAGAGGAGGAGGAGACTAGAGCTGCATCCAGCCCTCTGTCTCTGCAGCATATCAATCCCAGGTAATGAACCTTACCACCTTGTCCTGCTACCCTCTGTATTTCTCTGTTGATCCCTGCTTTGAGATGGTGTATTTGGCTAAGTAAAGCCCATAACACCTTGGGGCTGCCTTGGGATGCATCAGATCTCACATGCAAAGCTGTTGCATGTAAGATCTGAGCATTTTACATATGATTTTACCGCTGATATATTGCTGAGACTGGAACCAGTCTCTGTGCTAGACTGCATTGCCCAGTTGCACCCAGAACAGGCAGTCTGGGAATGGATCCGTACATGCAGGATGACCCTTGCTTATCTATTAGTGTAGGAACAGTAGCCTACCACAAAAGTGTACATAAAACTACCCTTGCATACAGCCCAAACCGTGGCTCTGAGCTGGAACACAGCCTGGGCTGCTGTTCTCTAAGCTATCTGGACAGCTCCTGGTTTCTAAATGGGTGAACCAAGCCAAAAATCATTGGGACCAGTGGATTGTACCTCAAACATGGTCCATGACCATCATACATGCATTCCTGGTCGATCCCATGGCTGCCCATGTAGCAAAATCTAAGAAACCAGGCCTGAACTCGTCTCAAACAGGCTCTGGGCGATTGGCCCAATCACCCAGTGAAACTCCTAGAGATTTATTTTGGGCTGAATTGCTGTCTAGTCTTTGTGGGCCTTCACCAGTGGGCTATGTACTGTGTGTGGAGGTGGTAAATGACCAAAATACCCCTCTTCACATCTGTGTAATGATATCCATACCTTGGGTACCCAAGTGGGCCCCATAGGGCCTGGTAACCATGCCAGGGTTAGTCCAGCTGAACTGCTGACTTGGGTACTATTTTATATGACTATTTAGACCATGTACAACTGACCATATGGCTATGTACCAAATCATATCCTATTCCACATCTCTGGATGATGCATCGGGACATGGACCCGAAAGCCCAGTGCAAGACCCGGAGAATTCCAAGTAACACCAGACTAAACACCGAGTCAGACCAGTGAGCCTAGACCAACACTAGATTATCAAAACAGCTTGAAATATAAATTGACACACATTTTTTATTTAATAAATTAGGAATTGATCCCATGCTCGAGGTGCACAGCCAGACACCTGTCAGAATTGAACCAATAATTGAACCAGTAGGACCAGACCAAGGTGAGTTAAATTACACCGTGTATGTAAATGTAACATAACTAATATGTTGAAATGAATTATAATATAATAATATTATGTTGTTTACCTATTCCATAAATTTTGAAATCTGAAACAAAGATATGTTGACTGCTGGAATCTATGAATAAACATTGAATGTTGTATGTGAATTGTTAAACTAGATGCCGTAGCCGGCTTGGAAATGAGGCCTATGGTAGCCCGTAGAATGGGATGCGGTTGACACCTCCCAACTCATACGATGTCATATAGATGCATTGGGCTAGAGTTTCATCACCCGTGCTACGCACCCTAGCCAACAGGGGTTAAGGTGTTGGATGCCTGTGGGAGTAACCATATGAAAAAGAAAAAGAAAAGAAAATAAAGAAATGTTATTGCACCGAAAAGGTGATTATGGGCTATAAGCCAGGAAAAGAATTATGATATGAGAAAAAGGATGGATGCCTCACAAGTTAATCCCAGAGGGCTGGTCGGGCTGACCTTGGTGATTGATACGGGAGCTGACTGGTCCTCTCCGACAACTCAATGGGTGTATCGCGAGAAGGGGTTAAAAGCCCACACCAGGGATACATGTATTGGGGATTGTAGTAGTACTAACCCACCTTAGTTGTGATGTTAGGTGGCTAATAAATAAAATGAACTGCACCTCATGTAGGACTCATATGGTTGTGATTGCATGTGCATGCATGGTGATGTATTTCATTCACTGGCTCGGTGGAGCTCACACTCTGTTATATATGTTTTTTTGTTAGATGATCCTATAGGTGGATGTTACTGTGGCGGGGAGGCTTATCATCCGAAGGTGAGCTATGGTGGTTATGATGTATTTGTATGGACCTGGATGGAGGTCATACCGTTGGTGCGAGTGTTTTCTGTGACAGCTGAGGATGACACGTGTGTTGCTGCTAACTCTTTTTGTCTTTGGGGACTCCTTTTGTTTTTGTCAGAGTTTTCTCCCGTTTTACTTTACTACCTTCTTCCTTTTTGGGGTTCGGGTAACCCTGCCCTGTATATATTTCCTTTATGTAAAAGTTGTATATGGTAGAGGTAGGTACTACTCTTTCTGTGGGAGTGAGAGAGAGAATGATCAAACAAAGTACTGTATATATTTTCTTTTCCTGTACTACTACTCTCTTTAAATGTTTTAATATAAATATAGCTTTTCTGCAGCACTCTTATTTTACATTATGTACTGTGATGGATGTGTGTGTCTGTGAATGGAGTAACTGCTTCTAGATCCGTGGGATTTGGCGGATTGCTGACGAGCAATTCGGGTCACCTACCTAATCCTCCCAGGGAGTGGTTTGGGGTGTGACAATTAATGTCGCGCTATTGTTGTTTGTAGAGCAATGGCTTCCAAAAATGTGATTGCTGACTTGAACAAAGGTGGAAAATTAGAAGGCTCCAATTATGACCTATGGGTTAAGAAGGTTTGTTTCTTGCTCAATGAGTAAGAATATCTGGACTTTATCACCACTGAGATGCAAAAGCCCCCTGAGGGAACTACGGCCCAAGCTCATAGGGACCTTGAGGCTTATGATACCTGGTTTAAAAAAGATCATAGTACGCGCTACATTTTGTTGAGCAACATGCATGACGATCTACTTGGTGAATTTGAGACATGCACCACAGCGAAATCCATGTGGGATGTGCTGAAAATAGCTTTTAGTGGTACATCCACCACCAGGTTGAGGGGCCTCACCTTGAAATTTAAAATGTATAGGAAGGATCCCAAGCACACTATTACTAAACACCTTAGAGTGGTCAAAGAAATGATCAGGAAACTGGTGGTGGTCAAAGAAACACCTTATTCGAACACTCCCAGACTCCTGGAACCAAATGAAAATTGTTCTTACACATAATGACAATATCAAGACCTTTTCTGATATTGCTCAACATGTGGAACTTGAAGCGGAGCACCAAGAGGCGAACCACACTACTGCCCTAGTCGCCTAAGGTGGCAAGCGCAAGAACAAGAAGCGTGCTAGACAAGGAAAACTAGGAGGTCAGGGTGGGCTAAGAATGATGCGCCACAGGAAGGAAAGGTCGCCAAGTGTAAAAGGGGTAAACATGGCGGTAAAAGGGATATCAATAAGATGACTTGCTATAACTACCAGAAAAAGGGACACTTAGCTCGTGACTGCACTGAGCCGAAGAAGGTACCATATCATCCTAGCTCTCTACGTACCTTTGTGTGTACACATGTCTTTGTTGCTAACACACAGTTTAATTGGATTATGGATAAAGGAGTGATAAGACACATAGCCAGAGATCGAGCCGGGTTTATAGATTATAGAAGGATTCCGGATGGTTCGCAGAGCATCTTTATGGGGAATGGAACAAGCGAGGACGTCAAAGGTGTTGGAGTCTATCAACTCCAACTGCACACTAGGCGCCCCATCCTACTCCATGATGTGCTTTATGCACCTAGCATCCATCATAATCTACTTTCAGTTACAGCTATGTTAACTTTAGGATATTCATTTACCATTGACTCAAAGGTTTTAACTTTTATTCTGGATAATGACGTTGTTGGACATGATTTGATTTATGATGGTTTTATTAAATTAGATCTTATTGATTCTTCACCTTCTAATTCTGCCTTTGTGATTGATGTGAATGCGTGTTTTGAATCCACTACTTGGCATGCTAGACTAGGATACATAGGGAGGGATAGGATGACTAGGCTAGTTCGAGAAGGCCTATTAGGACCACTCGCTAAAGTCACCTTACCAACTTGTGAGCCCTATCTAGCAGGCAAAGCTTATCAAAAGCCTTTTGGTAAGGCAGTCCGTGCGACTTGTCCCTTAGAGCTAGTCCACTCAGACATATGCGGACCTATGAATGTAAAGGCATGCCATGGCGCCTCATATTTTCTCACATTCATTGATGATTATTCGCGATACGGTTATGTGTATTTGATTGTTCACCACGACGAAGCACTAGATCGCTTCAAGCGCTTCGTGGCAGAGGTTGAGAATCAGTTAAGCAAGAGTTTAAAGACTTTGCGCACTGAACGAGGACGTGAGTATCTCTCTGATCAGTTTAAGAAATTGTGTGAGGAAAAGGAGACACACATGCAATTGACTATTCCTCACACTCCACAGCAACATAGTGTAGCAGAAAGGAGAAATAGGACCCTCTTAGACATGGTTAGGTCGATGATGGCGCAGGCCAACCTCCCAATATCCTTCTGGGGAGACGCTCTCTTGACTGCAGCCTGCATCCTTAACAGGGTGCCTTCACAGTTAGTTCCTTCCACCCCCTATGAATTGTAGAAAGGCACAAAGCCTACCCTGGGGCATATGCGACCATGAGGAAGTGCTGGTTATGTTCACAATGCCTCCCACAAGTTTGGGAAGCTAGGCCCCAGAGCTAGGAAACACATTTTTATAAGATATTTCGATAGCTCAAAGGGCTACATAATGTACGGTGAGCACCCTGATGGAGGAATGACCGAGGTAGAGTCTCACGATGTTGACTTCATTGAGACAGATTTTCCTAGCATTAGTGATGCGAGTAGGGATCTCGACCTCTTTGAGTTAGAGGACGACATTAGCATCTCACCTACTCTTAGCGAGGGTGGGGAAGTAACTCATCCTACAATCGCCAGAGATAGTGAGACTGATCATCAACCTAGTGGGAGTGTACCAACTAGTGGGAGTATACCATTAGATGATCAGGAATCCCTTACGCGCAAGAGTGCACGTGGACACGTACCTCATCGTCGTCACCCGATTGAGGGGAACGTTGCCATTGGTGCACCAAATGATAAGGATGAGCCTACTATATGAGAAGCGCTCTCCTCATCTGCCAAGGATTTGTGGCTAGCTGCAGTAGAGGAAGAGTTGGCCTCTATGAGCCAGAACCAAGTATGGGAGTTGGTTGATCTTTCGCCAGGGCGCAAGGCCATTGGAAACATATGGGTCTTAAAAATTAAGCGCAAAGCGGATGGTTCAATTGATAAGTATAAGGGCACGCCTTGTGGCAAAAGGTTACACCCAAATGGAGGGCATTGACTATGAAGAGACTTTTTCCCCTGTAGTGAGAATTGCCTCTATTCACCTCATTCTAGCCATTGTCGCTAAAATGAATATGAAAATCTTCCAAATGGATGTTAAAACTGTATTTCTCAATGGAGAACTGGATGAAGAGATCTTTATGACTTAACCAGAGGGTTTTGAATTCAAAGGTCAAGAGCATAAAGTCTGCCACTTAAAGAGATCCATTTATGGACTCAAGTAATCGTCCAGGAAGTGGTACTTCAGCTTTTATAACGCCGTTACATCTTTTGGGTTTGAGATGATTGAAGAAGACCACTGTGTGTATGTCAAACGATCCAAGAAGAACTTCGTCATTCTTTCTTTATATGTAGATGACATACTATTGGTTGGAAATGACCTTGGGATGATTTTCGCCACTAAGGAGTGGTTGTCCTCCACATTTGAGATGAAGGACATGGGTGAAGCCAACTTTGTGTTGGGATTTAAAATTATGAGAGACCGATCTAGGAACTTTCTCGGTTTGTCTCAAGAGACTTATATCAACAAAATCCTTGAACGGTTCCACATGCATAACTCAAAGCTTGTTGAAACTCCCATGGACAAGGCTTGTGTCCTGAGCACTGATCAGTGTCCCAAAACTGATTAAGAGAAGAATCAAATGTCCAAAGTACCCTATGTAGCTATGGTGGGTAGTTTGATGTACGCAATGATATGCACGCGTCCGGACATATGCTTTGCAGTTGGCATGGTTAGTCGCTATCAGAGTAACTGTTACACCCGTGCCTAGATTTATTATTTAATAATATTTTCTCTCTCGTGTGACGTGTAGATTTTGCTGCCGATTATTTTCACTTGTGGTCAAACCTAGCCACAAGATCGTTGACCATATCACGGGCCTGCCTGTGGAAGAGAGGTTCCTTAACTGGCAATGGGGAAGATTTGTCGATGGTGATTTCGTCGATCATCCTCCCAGCACGAGTCCACAAAGTGAGGAGTACCGAAAGGCATTCCCTGTGTCCCCATAGTTAGATACCTCCTTTGGCGATGAACTTAGTATCGCGATCAGGAAACTATTTGGGATCATGAAGGGCACGTCATGACGGCTGAGGGGTAAGATTTTAACCTTATGAAAGATACTGAACCTTACTCTAGTTGACCTTGAAGTGTGGGCCAAAGCCCGACCCTTTTCCTTTGTGTTTCTGCCGTTACAGCAGCACAACGGACGCACGAGCGGACTCATCAGCACTGCATCCGTTCGTTAGTCCGCCCGTGCTGTCTCGGGGTTTTGTGTATTTTCCTTATGTGGCACCCACACCTCGCACCTCGGACACTCCAGTTCAGTCTTTTGGACGAGGTTGGTCTTATCCTCGTCTTTCCTTGGTTTATGGGTTGCCATTGAGTGGACCCATTGGCTAAATAAGCCTTTTAATGAGTTTTGGCTCATTAAGCCTTAGGCCAAACAAACCTTATGAGGGAGATTAGTCATAAAACCAAGACTTAACCCTCAAGCCTCATTACTTCTCTACATACCCAATACGTTGAAGGCTTGGAGCATTGAAGGCCTTGGTGGAGGGAAACTTAAAGGGTTTTGAGAGGCTGTGGAGGTGGAGGTCACTAGTTTATCCATCTTTAAGGTAGGCATCTTCACCTTCCTCTCTCTCTTCTCTTTTGAAAACTTCGAGAATCCCTTGAGATCGATTTTAATGTTGGGGTTTCCCTTAGGAGCTCAACAATACCTAGTTAATGCTTCTTTAGACTTAATCCCTTTCACCTTAATGCATTCATGACTTTGATTGACCCCTATGCTGTTCAATCATAGGAAACCTAGATTAGGTTGGGAAGAATCTTGGGAATGGACCTAAAATCCCCAAATCCCCTTATCTTTGTGTAGGGCCTCATGTATTTGACCTCCAACGAAGGTCTGAGCTCACCTCCCCTACCCCAATACCCTTTTGGATTCATGAATGAAGGGCTGGAGGTGATGCTCTTCGCTGCTGTTCAAAGGAAGGGCAGCAGACGAACGACCGGACTCACTGTCGTGTATCCATTCATTTGTCCGTTCAGCCTAATATGGCTCTCCTTTTGGGCAGACTTACAAGCGGACCCACCTAAGTGAATCCACCCGAAACCCAGAAATCTTAAGTTGCTCTCGGGCATGTCTCAGGGTTGGAACGGATCTACGAGCGGACTCACGTTCCGCATCCGTCCGTGAGTCCGTTCCATATATTTTCAGGGCATGACCTGGGCAGATCCACGACCGGATTCACTTGTCTGGTTCCGTTCCTTCATCCGTTCCTGCTGTCTTGGCCCAAATCACATTCAATTGTCGGGATCTTTTGTGGGACCCACCTATACACTTCTAACACCGTTCCCATGCATTCTCAGACCTTGGAATCTACATGAAAGTGCATGCCATAGAGCAAACCTTTCCAAACACACCAGTGGACAAACAAGAAATCGGTGAGTGGGCTTTAGGTGATGTTTGGGATTGATATATATAACTATATGGATGCATTATCTAGATTAATATATTGATTTTTGTGTTTACATTCATTCTTGCTATGTTGCATCTTGCATATGAAACCTATGGTTATGAATTGATGAGATGTGTGCATGATGTTTTGATATTGTGATATTGGGTTAAGGTGCCGGTTACATTGGTACCGGAACCCTGTGACTTTTATAAATACAATATTTACTTGTTGCCATCCTGGTCTATATGCTCCGTGCCGTGCTGGTACCCGGGTACTAAATTGAATGGGACGTCAATGCACTCGGAATACCTCTCAGGATGATAGGACTTGCATATAGTATATCTACGGCCAGGATGTTTGTTTCCTATGCTACGACCCTTACCAACAGGGGTTTAGGTGTTGGATAGTCTGAACACCTGTGGTCTGTGGAGGCGGGAGAGGCCAAGACTGGGGTAGTGATGGCTATTGGCGCAGGTCCCATGTGATTTATTGAGGTTTCGCTGGGGCGATAGGATAAGTGACCCTCAGTGTCTCCCGAGTTATCACAGTATCATATGCCATGACTTAGATTGGTTGTTAGGTGAAAAATATGAATTTAACATTTCATGCATCATGGACTATGAGTGATTGTATATATGTGCACTCCCCTTTCCCCTCACTAGCTCAGTGGAGCTAACCTCCTGTGTACACAACTTTTTAGACTTTGATGCAGGTGATGGTTACTTGGCTGGTCTAGATGTACAGTCGACGGATTATGATAGTATTGGGTCAGAGGAACCTGAGTACGTGTTAGAGGAACACGATGACGGTTGTCCCTGCGATGATTGTGCCTATGGGCATTGACACTTTCAAGGATACTTCCCCAACTTTTGATTCTTTTGGGGTATTGTACCCATTATAGACTCTTTCTGTAATAACTTATTATAGTTTTGAGTAGTTATGTCATGGTTAGCTGACATCAGTACTACTACTATATTATCACTTAGATGGCTGAACATACTGTAACTACTTATGTAATTAATGCTTCCGCTCATTATTACTCTGACAAATATTGGAATTGTATTCTTTTTTTTTTACTCAATGTATTTACTGGGTGGGGCCTTGGATGATGGTCATGCGCTAGGACACTGTGTCATTGATCCTGGTAGGTATTGGGGTGACGTGTGCATCCCAATCACCCTCTTGACTATGCTTGTGGCAAAATCTTGGGATTGGGGCGTCACAGTAATGCTGGTCTAGGTCATTGGCTAGCGGTGAAATGAATCTTTAGGTACCTACGTGGTACTACTAACTTCGTCCTCAGCTAGAGTGGCTCGGATTTAAGACTGAGAGGCTACAGTGACGCGGATTGGGCAAGTGATAAAGACAAGCGCAAATCCACTTCAGGATATGCATTTGTCCTTGGTGGCGGGGCTGTATCTTGGTGCAGCAAGAAGTAGACCTGTATTGCCTTGTCTACGATGGAGTCAGAGTACATTGCTTGTTCAGGAGGCCATTTGGCTCTGGGGGTTCTTGAGGCGCCTAGGTGTTTCAGCGCATTTAGATGAAGCTGTAGTTGTACACAGTGACAGTACAACACCTAGGTCTTGGCATATGCTAAAGATCTCAAATATCATGGGAAGGCCAAACAAATTGATATCCGTTATCACTACATTTGGGACATGGTTGCGCAAGGTGAGGTGATCCTGAAGCATATCTTTACTAGCAACATGGTGGCTGATCCTCTTACCAAGCCTATTGCTAGGGATGTCTTCCTTGTTCACATTAGGAACTTAGGACTCCGTCGTATTTGAGTTATTGCTATTTGTATGGACACTTTATTTGGACATTAATAAAATAAATTACTTGTTTTTTTTTCTTCAAGTTATGATTTGAGTAATAGATTATGTACACATCTATTTAATAAATATGTCACTAGGCTTGAATCGATCCAATCACACGGGTGATTCACCTTGGCACTTGAGATAGCAAGCAAGATGAGCCAAATTCACTTTGGCGCTTAGAGGTAGCGAGCAAGATGAACAGAAAGCTTTTACGCTGAGTGGCGCCTCAGTTAGAGCTAAGATGACACCTTTATATGGTCAAACACAAAGTTTCCACATCTCAGTGTAGCCTGCTTATAGCCGAGTGTGAGACTTCTGGGAGGCACCGTGGAGGCGACTGGACTAAAAGACTGAGGTCAGGTGCTTGACAGTGCGACTGGACCCAGACTCGTATGGTGTTCTTTTATATTTTTTGAGTGACATGCCCACCTTAGTGGGAGAAGCACCATAGCATACATTTCATACTGTATGTGTTTTATTACAACCGTTTGTGAGAGTGACTGAATGGATCCCTGCTTCGTCACTATGTGAATCACATGGATCAAATTCAGTTAATCCTACAGATACCCTCTACCTAAGACCATGTCATGAAGAGGACAACCAATGGCACTACTTTGACGTGCTCCTTAGGACCATGGATGATGTGGTCCAGCGGGACATGATTGGGAAAGCTGTTGGGAATAGTCAAATTGACATGTGGGGCTCAGGGAAAACTATTCCGAATTACACCCCTGTTATGTGACTCATTGCTTTAGCGACTTGCCGTATTTGTGTTTCAACTTAGTCATGAGCATATTACATGTTTTGGGCTCAACACTGCTCATCATGAGGGATCGAGAGTGTTTGATCTGGTGTAATTGCATTCTTTAGGTTACTCAAGATAGTTTGTGAGTGATGTACTATGTTGGTTATTTGGAAGCTTGATATAGCACTCCTTTTCTTCTATCTCGTTAGGTCGCACGCTCCATTTCCTATATGAGGGGATACACATAGGAGAGAGACTTAGATGAGCGATTGAGTATATCCGCCCTATGTGGGCGAGTGGGAGATGTAACCAAATCGGGTTTGGACCCGAGCCCATACCTATGCCCACTTGGGGCAGTTGTGGGTCCAGATGACCCATTAGGGTTAGGGTTAAGGAAAGGGACCACATGGTGGTCCCCCCAATATTTTATATATATGGGTGAGAGGAAGGCTACGTGTGAGTGATTCTTTCGTAGCTCCTTCCCCTTCATAATTCCCACTTCTCTCTCCCCTCTCTCGGCTCTCACTCTCTTTCTTCCATTTAGTGTGGTTGTGTTCCCAAGAGGATTCCATCATTGCCTAGGGTTTTGGAATGTGGGCGATTGATTTGTGTCAATCACCTATCGAGTGCACCGCCGCGAGGAAGCCGCTCTCTTCCGTTGTTCGTTCGACTGTCAATCAAGAACATTTCGATCCTCTTCTGCTGCATTGTGGATATCACACTACAAAGGTAACGATCGATATCCCCTCTATTGATTTAAGAGAAGTAAAAAAGGAAAGTTGGAGAGAGTAGAAACAAAAAAAGGAAAGAGAGGGGGAAGAGTTTCGGAAGTAAAAAAGGAAAGTGGGAGAGAGTAGAAAAAAATAGGAAAGTAGGACAGAGAGAGAGAGATGAGAGGAATAACGAAATTAATTTTTTAATAAGTAATTGAATATTAATAAAATAGAAAGGATACCAAGATTTTGGGAAAAAAAAAATAAATAAATATAATAGAAAAAATAAGATATTTAAATAAGCAAGAAGGGTAAAATAATCAAGTGAAAGTTTTACCATGAAGCATGAGTCCATGCACTTATTCGGCATGGACTCATCCTTTTTTCATCCTTTTTTTTTGTTTTTTTCTAAAATCTTTCATCTTCAAGAAGACAACGCTATATCCGATTAAAATCCTCTCCAATTCTTTAATCCGGCAATTCTTGGCAATACCACTTTCCCTGCAAGACACGTGGCATAACAAAATCCTATGGTGGAGATTAATTTACTCATGTCATGAACCCAGAACCCGATTTGGGATATGGATCATGGGTTAAACCCAAAAAACGTGGTTTCCTAAATAAAAAAAAAAAGCGCAGAAAGGGGAAAACAGTTTCATACGGCGATGTTCTCTCCCCTTCTCTCTATCGGTTCATCCCCTTCCTCCTTCCGATGACACTTGCAGCGATGGGTACCTGTAGCCTTCTGTGCTTGTTGAGAGAGCTCATGGAAACAATGTAAGTTATCCCTTCTCTCTATTGGTTCATCCCCTTCCTCCTTATGATTGCTTTATACTAGTCTTCTATTTGGTTTCTCATATTCAGATTCTTCTTTGGATTCATGATGTCTAGCTGGTTTATATACTTCTCTCTTGTGTTTTTGTTATTCTTAGATTTATTTTCGTCTTTCATATCTCTCTAGCTTCCTATTTTGGTTTTTTTTTTTTCTACCCAGCTACTGTTCTATTAGGATGGTTGTGAATGGTTCATCTTTTTGCTTCGTGATTTCTATTTTGTTCATTAGTCTTCTTTGGTGACTCCACATCATGTGCAGTTCTTTAATAATGGATAAAATGCAGTCAATATCTTCATATTGTGTTCTGTGAATAATGAGGCAATGGTTTGTTATTTATGCTTGTTAATTTGAGCATGCATCTGTGACAAATAATTATGTCCTGAACCCGTGGCCTTGGGATTAATTAGTAGCCTCAGAGATAGCTTTTGGTGAGAAGTTATTGTCTATGACCTTGGATGAATTAGCTCTGGAAACTATCATGTCTAAAGAAAGGCAACAATATGTAGTATCTTAAAGTAGGGTTTCAGGATAAAAGGTGGGATTTCTAGGCCACCTCTGTGCGTGGGACATGCATTTCCTTCCTAAATTGTTGCTGCAATTTTCATTTTAATTTCTTTATTTTTCTTTTGGTGGTGTCCTTTCCCATATGCATCTTCCTTCTATGGTCAGTAACAAAAAAAGATAAAGGTTGGTTGGAAAAGCCAATCTTTTAGATTTTGGGAATAGGGATTGCTATTGGACCTCTGGATGAAAGTATTCTTTTCAAATGTGCATCTCATCTAGCATTCACATAGGTGAATATATATGGCTCTTTTGCTTTTGACAATCCCTTTTTATTCTCAAGGAAGATTTAGTTCTTTTTGAGTGTTCTTGAATACCTTCTGTTTCAGGTGGATAAATCTTTTTTAAAATTTAATTGCTTTTTGTTCTCAAGGAAGATTTAGTTCTTTTTGAGTGCTCTTAAATACCTTCTGTTTCAGGTGAATAAATATTTTTTAAAATTTAATTGTTTTTTGTTCTCAAAGAAGATTTATTTCTTTTTGAGTGTTCTTGAATACTTTCTATTTTAGGTGAATAAATATTTTTTAAAATTTAATTCCTTTTTGTTCAAGGAAGATTTAGTTCTTTGGCATACTGGCAGCAAATATGGAAAAGATTATGTTTCAGTAATGCTAAAGGTGGTCCAGTCTCATGTTAATGTGAAAATTCCCAGGGAGTACAGTACCCTAATTAGTACCTGAGAGACATGTTAGTCAGCTAGTAAAGCATAATTCAAGCATCTAGGTTAAAATAAATTAGACATATCATAACTGGAATTAGTTTAAAATAAATTAGACATATCAAAAGAAAGGTTTTGAAAATCAAGTTGGTTGGATAGATTAAAGGCTGATTTGTATCTCTGTCTCTCTTTTATGTATATAGAGATATAACATGTTTTTTTGAAGGTGAGTCCTTAGCTCAAAATGGTAGAGCACCTGGGAATTATCCAGGGTATGATGGTTCGAATCCATCAGGATTCATATATGATACTAAAAATGTAAATATATTATTCCATGAAAAGGTAAATAAAGAAGAGGGTGAGAAGGTTACATCTTCTTTTACTATCGGTTCTTATGAATGAGTTCGTGTCATGCTTGATGGAATGCAAAAGAAACAATCTAAAGTTGGGACCAATTCAGTGACCTTGGATTAATTTCCAGACCACTCCTGTATGTGGCTATGCTCTTCAAGGCAACAACTCTTCAAGGCAACAACTCTATCAGCAAGAGTAATAGAGATGCTAAGGAAACAAGCTAGAAGGAAAAAGAGAAAGAAAAGTATGACATCAGAGATTCAAACTTGGAACTAAGATTCTATTACCACTAAGTTAGCATTAAAATATTAAAAAAACTTCAAAACATAGCCAAAACAATTCAAGCTTGTCATGAAAACATAGCCATTGATTTCAATTAAAAGCAGAGCCAATGGGGTTGGATGAAGCAACAACAAAACATAGTGTATGATTAACCTTGAAATAGACTTGTCATCTTGGATATGAGGAAATAAACAAGACTAGGCTACCAAACGAAGCTAAAAGACTGAAACAACTACCAAGACATCTTGAATAAATTAAAATGCTAAACAATTTGCTCAACAGACTTGAAGTCATCTCTAATAAACAAAAATCAGTAAAGAGTAAAGACCATGAAATTAAACAGTATCATTGATGGGAATCAAGCTTTAAAAAAATAAAAAGAAGAAACAATATCTTTATTTATTTTTTGCTGAACTCTAATCTTGTATAGATGTTGGGTAGTAACTAAGTGTATTTATGAATCCTGATGGATTTGAACCATCATACTCTGGATTAATTCTCAAGTGCTCTACCATTTTGAGCTAAGGACTCACCTTGAAAAAAACATGTTAGATCTCTAGATACATAAAAGAGAGACAGAGATACAAACCATCATACCCTTCTCTCTCCCCAGCTACTCTTGCCTGCATTGGGCTAAGTTTTCACCTAAAAAAAACATGTTAGATCAATATATGGCAAAAAATAAAAAAAAAGACAGAGATAACTATGAAAATAAAATTCCACTTAATAATTGTAGGCATTCCACTACAACAAACATATTCTCAATCCAGTGAATCTTAAGTTGTTTAATCTTGTTCTTAGAAATAGTGAACATGTCTTGTTGATGCTTGAGAGGATAATGCTAAGGAAAGATCATGATCAAAGTTTTCCTGCACAAAGGAAATAATAGGAAAAAAAAATTAAATTCAATAAGTGACAGCAGGAAATGAACTGTAACAAAATAATTATGTTCACATTTACCGTTAACAATGAAGTGAAGCTAATGTTCTCATCCATTTGTTGAGAGTAATTTGGACCATCAGACATTGTAAATGCACCACTAGTGGGTGCAGGAACTAAATGATTGCCTTGTGAATCTTCAGTGCTTGTTGTCTCTTTACTTCTCTTTTCTTTAGTATTTGTTGTCTCTTTATTTCTCTTTTTTTTTCCTGCTTTTTCTCTCCAACCCTTCATCCTTTTACCACCTTTACACTTTTCTTTCTTCTTCAGTCCTATTACAGACATTACATTTGGGACCTCATCAGAGGCAACCACTTTTGAGCCATCAGATGCATTGATGCTATCAAGCTAGACCCATAATTCTTTTGCAACTTTCTTTAACAAAGCATAACCCTCAGTTGACCTTGAAGCTTGTGATGCTATCTTGACAAGTTCAGGGCATAGATCTCTATATCGTTGTGAACTATCTAAGTTAACATGTTCTTCAACCTGTTTGTCCTCATTGTCTACCACTACCATGCTTCTTGCGGCCCGTATCCATCTCCTCAAAATATAAGTTGCAGGAATAAACTTGATATCTAGCCCATCCAATACTTTCAAAGCATGGCAACAAAGAATGCCAAATGTCTAAAATTTCTTGCAATTACAATTAATCATAAGCTCAAATGGGTTACAACAAACTTTAAACTCATATTCTGATTCCACAATACCAACCACATATTCACACAAGGGCTTACTTTCATCCTTGTATTTGAGTAAACAAACACTAACCCAGCTATAGTGCCCTTCAAAGGCACTAAAGATCTAAGGAGTGTAGACTTCCCCAGCTTGTTTGATAATAGGTGACATCGGGAACAAGTTTCTTGGAAGCTTGTTTCTTGAATCAAACTCAGCTTTTAACTCATTAGCTCGCTTATCATTCACAACCCTTTCAAAGTGCTTAAAAAATTGCACAATGTCCAAAGTGGATTTTAAATAATCCTTCATGTCACTGTTCAAACTCTCACTAAGCTGTGTACTCCGCATACCTAATGTGAAGGTATTTTTCATATAGCACCTAGCCCATTTATATTTTAATTCATATATATGATTCAACCATGAATTATTATCCACTCCATAATCACTCAATAATTTCAGCCATGCATCCTCAAACTGTATTTTCTCATATTCAAATATACACTTTTTCAAATCTTGGAGAAAGTGTGAGCCACCCTTCATCAAATTACCCAAATGCTTAATGCCATTTTGCATTATGTGCCAAGTACACAGCCCATGCCATGTCTCAGGCCACATTTCATTTAATGCCTTTGCCATAACAGCATCTTGATCCGTGAAGATGGTAATAGGCTTCTTCTGTCCATTTGCTTCCGCGAATGCCTCAAATAATCACTTGAAAGATTCAGCCGTCTCATCATATAAAAGTGCAGCCCCAAATATAATGACTCCTCTATGATGATTAAACCCAACAAATATCCCAAATGGTCTACTCTCTCTGTTTGTGCCAAAAGTAGTGTTGAAACTAACAACATCACCAAAATGTGCATAATCAATTATCATCTTCGGATCGGCCAAAAAAATATTAGTTATCTTTTCATCACTGTCCAACTGCACTACGTGTGTAAAAGAAGGATTGATCCTACTTTGCATTTCAAAATACTTCAACAGACTTCCTGCATCACCATAAAATAATGACCGTTGTCTTTTAGTTCGAAGATAGTTCCTATGATCTTCAGTAGTGTAACCAAGGTTCTCCCTCCCACCTGCCTGCTGACCTATGTACTCAAATATGGCCTTAGGTTTGATCCCCGAATCATCAGCCAAATCAATTTCATAAGTGTGTATGTCTGAAATTTTCCTCTGTGAAAGCATCATATGAGTAGTAGATGGAAGATGAAGGATGTGATTATGTTCTTCAACAAAATCACGGCACTCGTATTTTCCATGTGCAAGCAAATATATGGACATCCGTGCCATGCAATTTATTCGTGTTTCTGCTTGTGGCTTACTTGTATTAATGTCTCACTTATCTTCTTTCCGTAAACCAGCTTTATAACATACAAATCCTCGTGAAGTTATGGTTGTCTTGTCTTTCTTGCTCTTATTTGCAAATTGTCTCCTAACACTAAAACCAATACTTCCTCAGTATTTGTTGTAAAAATCATATGCCTCTTCCTCTGAATTAAACATCATGCCAATCTGAGGCTTACACTCAACATCTCCATTTAACTCAACCTCAAGGATTATTGTCGGATTCCCCATGATTATGGAGGGAAGGAGATGAACCGAGAGAGAGGTCAAGTGGCAATTTGAAAGCCTTCAAGTAATCTTTGCGTTTTCGAGTCAATTTTGGGACCTGGTTTCAGAATATGAGAAACCAAATAGAAGGCCAGTGACCACCAGTCCACCACCATTAAAAGCAAAATAGGAACTCAAAGATAAAAGCAGATCCCATAAACAATAATGGTACCACAATAAAACAGTAGAAAAGGAAACAATCCTGATCTGAGAACAGTAAAAGAAGACAAGAACTAATCACAATACCCAATTGGCAAGAGGGAAAAAAAAAAAGAAGTAAAGAAACTCAATTTTTGCTATCCATTCAACAACCAGGAGCAGAAAACACTGAAAAGAGGAAGTTTTACCAAGACAAAAACAAGACTCACCCTTGTAATTGAATAGTGTTGGAGTAGCTTTCTAGATCTTCTAGATTAAAATTTCAACTAGTAGAAAACTAAGGCAGGTCAATCAAGGTCATAGCCAATAAAAATTTTCAATAAAAAAGTAAGTTAAAACAAACTTTCTTTAAGAAGTTGAGAGTAGAGCTAATTCATCCAAGGTCATAGACAGTAACTTCTCACCAAAAGCTACCTCTGAGGCGGCTAATTAATCCCAAGGCCACGGGTTCAGGACATCATTATTTGTCACAGATGCACGCTGAAATTAACAAGTATAAATAATAAACCATTGCCTCATTATTCACAGAACACAATTTGAAGATATTGATTGCATTTTATCTATTATAAAAGAACTGCACATGATGTGGAGTCACCAAAGAAGACTAATGAACAAAACAGAAATCACGAAGCAAAAAGTGGAACCATTCACAACCATCCTAATAGAACAGTAGCTGGGTAGAAAAAAAAAACAAAACTAGGAAGCTAGAGAGATATGAAAGACGAAAATAAATCTAAGAATAACAAAAACACAAAAGAGAAGTATATAAACCAACCAGACATCATGAATCCAAAGAAGAATCAAAATATGAGAAACCAAACAGAAGACCCGTATAAAGCAATCGTTGATTAAAAAAGGAAGGGATAACTCACTTTGTTTCCATGAGCTCTCTCAACAAGTGCAAAAGGCTACAGGTACCCGTCGCTGTACGTGTCATCGGAAGGAGGAAGGGGATGAACTGATAGAGAGAAAGGGAGAGAACATCGCCGTATGAAACTGTTTGACCCTTTCTGCGCTTTTTTTTTTTTTTTTTTTTTGGAAACCACGTTTTTTGGGTTTAACCCATGATCCATATCCCAAATTGGATTTTGGGTTCATGACATGAGTAAATTAATCTCCACCATAGGATGTTTTTATGCCACGTGTCCTGTAGGGAAAGTGGTATTGCCAAGAATTGCCGGATTAAAGAATTGAAGAGGATTTTATCCTTCTGAGATAATAACCGTCTTAAAACTTAAAATCCTTCTTCGTCTTTAACAAGGCAACACCATTATTAGAGAGAAGTTTCGCATAATAGCTGTATTAAGAGGGTCTAACCAGTCATTTACTTGGATATTTTTAATCCTGCAATTATCATTTTGTTTTCTCGCAAATAAACAAAGACTAAAGAGCAACAAGAAGAAGACAAGGAGAAATTTTCATATCTTGACTTCTGACGTCTTAATTCAGCTTTAACTAGATAATATAATTCAATATCTATTAAAACGTTCAGTCACTCCTCACCATATATTTCTAAATCGCACATTGTTCTCCTCACCATCCCCACCGTTCTTGTTTCATTTCTTCATCGATACTCATCAGGCAAAAGGTTTTCTTCACTGGTGGTGGAGAGAATCTAGCCATTGGGGTGTCTTACAATGTCTTCTCTGAATCGGCAGAATCGCTACAGATGAAGCCATGAATCTCTGCAATAAAAGCTTTACTTTTCCTCCTCAAGTCCTTCTTCTTCTTCTGTAGAACTACGTTTCGTTTGCTACAGACTGGCTACAGACAACGAAGCTATAAAGGGATCGCCTTCACTCGAACACCCACTAGTTAAGAAAAGAAAATCATAGATTTTCTCTGTTCTCTATTGCTTTTTCTTTCTTAGGCTGTCCCTCCACCCCCCCCCCCTCTCCTCTGTTTTCCTCTGGTCCCTTCTGCTTCTGTGACTGCAACATGTATTGAGCTCTCAGAAGCTTCAACCTTGGAGGGTTTTCATGCTCTCTTTTAGAAGCTTTGTACTAAGCTGCGCTTCTTTTTTATATGAAGTTTCTGGTTTTGGGTTTTGCGAATGGCAATCGTTGACAAGCCACATGCTGACGTTGGAGAAGGAAGTCATCGTCGTTCCGTGGACAGTAACGAAGGAGGGAGTGAGGGCAGCTTATGCTTCTCCGATGCTGATGACCGGTCGTGGCATTCCCCGTTTAATTCTACCGTAGATGAGTCATACGATGAGTATAGGTTCTCTTCCGTCTCCAATCCCAAGATTGGGGGTGTTTCAGACCAGCGGAGGAACTCATGCGTGTCGGATTGCTCGGTAGAGGTGGATGTGGAGGCTGGAGCTCCAGAGGTTAAGGTACATTTGGCTACCAAAGTGGAGAAGGATTGCCGGATTTGTCATATGAGCTTGGACACTGTTAATCACGAATCAGGGATTCCTATCGAATTGGGTTGTTCATGCAAGGAAGATTTGGCTGCGGCGCACAAGCAATGCGCAGAGGCCTGGTTCAAAATAAAAGGAAACAAGTGAGTAGAAAAAACCCTAGCTTTCTCTGTTAGGTACACTCATTCCATCTTTCTGCTGCTCGGTTGGGATGTTTTGAGAGAAAACTGGAATCATCGACCCCTCAAACCTTTCCTTTTGCGGCTAACTGTGTACCCCTTTACTTGATTTTTATGATCGACTCATGTTTTTTTTTATTTTTTTATTTTATGGAAAAACAAAAGATATATTACTAAAGCAAAAGTAGATATACAGTATTCTTGGATTGAGCATACTTAGCAAGGTTCATGGCTATAGCTATACAAAGAGGGTCTCCTTGCTTATCAAACACTATTTCTTGGGCCATATCAGAGATATACACTAAATCCTTACTCATGTTGTATTACTAAATGTGGTCACACCTTTTACCCCCCAAAAAAAAAAAAATGTGGTTACACTGAAATATTTCTGCTCATCTTCTTCACACCATGAATTTATGAATAATTCAACCCTCCACTGGTCTGGGTTTTTCCTATTTGTGGAGGAAGAGATGATCAACTGGAGTTAGTTTGTCTAATTTTGGAATTCAAACCTCCAAAAGCTTATTTTAAACGGTTTTCTGCTTCTTCTGGTAATCAACGCATCCGTAATTTGGTCAATGTAAACATATATTTTTTGAAGGGAGGTAGACCCAAAGGTTCCCTGCTTATAAGTCAAGTTTCAGTTCAATCGGAGTTGGGCAACTGGAAAAATAAAACTTTCAAAATGCAGGACTACCAAGAAGGTGCATGACAAAAAATGGGAGGGTATATGATTGAACTTAAGTATGGAATTTGGCAAGTGGCCAATCCAGAGCATTTTCTAGATATAATGGTCAGAATTACTGTATCACCAATCCACATGGCACAAGTGGGTGGTTCACCCATAGATACTGTATGGACGGGATTGTTTGTAAAACTCTTTGCCTTCTTTGAAACTTAAAATAAGGACCAAATTGCTACTTTGTTAGAGAAAGGAAAAAACATTGGCAGATTAAGTTAAATAAAGAACTACAAGAAAATAAAGTGAAAGTTAAATATTTGGAAGTTCTGATTGTGTCTTAACTGCAACTATGATTCCTTCTGATCTTTGATTTAAGATTTCACTACAGCAATTCAAGCTTCTTTGCCTTTTCCTATATAAAGGTGAAGGTTTGACCCTTATTGATGTAATCAGTATGTGGGTGAAAGAAATGGTAATGGGAGATACACTGGAAATGGTATTGCTATTCTGATTCAATAACTTGGTGCAATTTATTTATTTATCTATTTACCCCTTAATATAACACAAATTGCATTTATTTGTATATGCAGTATTTGAGACCACGGCATTGTGGAGACTTAAAAATTGCATGCTGTCCCCATGATGTAATCTTAACCTTGCTGGTTTAATTGATGGTCCACCTCCTGTAATCTTAACCCTTACTGGTTTAATTGATGGTCCATCTCCTGGATCCAATATCACTTCAATCAGATGATTTTAACCTCCAGTAAATCACATTAGTTATAGTGGTGGAAGGCAGCTTTCCCCTGGTCTTAGTGAAGTGGGCCAAATCAGATGGATAAAATTATCTGATTAATGTGAGATCCAGCTTTGAGTTCCTTCAATTGGACAGTCTGAGTTAACTGGAAGGCATTTGTCATTTGGCTTCTATATCATGTTTATCATAACTGTTGCATCTTTATCACAAAATCTACAGATGCTTTTCTGTGTCTCTTCCTCTTCCAGGGCTTTGGTGTTTGGTTGACTGCCATGCTTTTGAGTGGTATAAAGCAGGCATCTCTTCCATAGCTCTTTTGAGAAAACAAAATTCAGTAAATCCCAGATATTTCCATATATTTTATTTTAGCCAGCAAGTCCTTAAACAAATTTAGCGACTTCACATCTTGCTATGGGACTTCAACACTTCTAGAACATTACCTATCCAAAAAATACCAAAAAAAAAAAAGGAAAAACCTTCCACTAGGTCAAGTTCCCTCCCCCATCCCCCCTTCTTGTATGTCAGATCTTTGTACCCCTTGCCAATCCTCTACCCCTCCTTTCAGCTATTATCTTTTTATGGTTGCATTGTTGTGGCATTTTTTATTTTCTTAATCTGGCTCCTTGAAATGTAGTACAGCTGTCTAGAGTTGTATTTGCACTCATAAGATGTCTTCTAACATTTCAAATCCTTTCTGCGTAAGTATTAAACAATCATTTCTGTCTGGACCTATGATATGTGGAGTAGTATCACAGATGGCAACCATCTGAAATCTTTACCTATGTACATGTATGCTATGTAGAGAGGGGCATTCTTCTTTATTAAAAATCTTAATGTTATCAAATGAGGGCTTCTTGGAGTAATGTTCCTTTCAGATTGCTAGAATAAACAGGTTTCCATAAGGTCTGGGTGTGGCCATTCCAGGATATTACTTATCGATTGGGTGGTGTTGAGCCATGCAATGCGGTTAAGGATTGGAAACAGAGAAGTTTCTATACAACAAGAAGTCCACCTTATCCCAACTAAATGGGGTTTCTATGCATAGCTTAAAAACACATGCATGCTTCTGTATCAGCATGCTGAGCAACCTAGTTATAAACAAGCTTTATTAATCAGTAAAGATAGCACAATGTCCTTCATATTTGTTTCTTGACATTTCCTTCCTTCTTAGTCCTCGTTTTTGAGACCCAGACATTTGGAAATTCTCAATTTATTCAGGAGATCTCTGCAGGACTTGATTAGCTTACAGGAAGCATACCTTAACCAATAGAAAAAAAATATATATTTAACATAAAATTCGCTGGAAACTCCTGTTTGGTTTTTATGCCACAAGAAAATACCCTAAAGTTATCAGTTAATACAGATGTGTGTTCCTTTTTTGGTTGAGCAAGCCTAGGATGTCATGATTTTGGAAATAGAGTAGGAATGAAAGCTATGATGTTTGGATACGTGTACTGGTTTTTTAGAAGCAGACATGAGGCTCCAGTTGTTATGTGTCCATGTTGAAATATTATAAATAAAGATGTGTTATAAGATAGGTACAGTATGTAGGAGCTTTTTATCATTGAAGGTTTTATGCTGACCTGCGTCTATATCAATATCTTCGTAGTTCATGTGCATACTCTTGTGGTTCAGTGGCTAACTAATGATTTTCAAATATGTTTTTTAGCATGTCAAAGTATTATTAGGTGATTAGCCTCTTCTTATTCTTGTCTGGTACCTCTTAGGAGGTGTTCTCCGTTCATGCTTATAGCACTTTTATGTGAACATGGATGGCAGGCTCTGTGGGATTTCTCCCAATTCCCAATTGAAGTTTCTTTTACAATGTTTTGATGGAAGTCTATCACCACAATGGATCTATTGAAGTCTAACACTGTTATACCCTCATAACAATCTAGTACGGCCTCTCAGATATTGGCATATGACATATCTTGCTTGCCCATGATTTTTTATTTTTTTTCCAATATTTAGTGAAGTCTCCAATACCTCAACATGATTAATTTCAAATCTTTATGAAAAATTCATTACCTTTATTAGGAACCCTTTATAGGCTTCACTCTAAGTCGTCCATTGATATGTATCTGTGTTTAGTTCTTCATTTTTGATAAGTGATATCTATCTTTATTATTGACAATCACTGAAGGAAAAATGGTGATAGATGAGAAACATTTTTTTAATCTTTTTTTGTTATGAATGATGGATGATCATCTATCTGGCTCCTATTGCTCTCTGAAAACTACAGAAACTGATCAGGGAATCGCTTCTAATGATATTCGCTGCAGTACTTTCCTTGAATTTTTTTTATTCATCTCCATGCCTCCTATATTACTAGCCTAATTCAAGGTTGATGCATCTATTTTTCCTATCCAATCCCTAGTGCTGCACCTCAAGTTTCACCTCTTCCAATGCAGTGGACTTTGGCAATTTCCACCTATATTTGTCTTTCTGTAGAATTGTATTGTGTGCCTTGTGATTTTGTGAAAGATAAAGCATAGGACTATATAGATGTGTTGAGATTGTACAAGGAGTTATGATTGATCTGTTGTGTAGTGGTAAAGAGATGTTTTGAACCTTGTAGAGATTATATTGTACGGCTTTCTGGCTGTCCCATTGACATGCAATTCCCTTTTCTACCTCCTGTAATTTGATTTCAGATTCAAGGATATTTATCAAATTTGGTTCTCTGGTAAATATTGTCTTGTTCTCTCTCAACATACTACTTTTATGTATGAGCTCCAATGGAATTAGGCCCTTGTAAATTCGTGTATTTATTTCTCTTAACTTTATATTTTGTAGGACCTGTGAAATCTGTGGTGCAACTGCACAGAATGTTGTTGGTGTAAATGAGAACCAGTTTATGGAGCAATGGAATGAGACAAACACCGCAACGGCCACAGCAGGATCAGCAGCAACTGCTCCTCTCACAGAGAACCGAAGCTTCTGTCATGGTCATCGCTTCCTGAATTTCTTGCTTGCTTGCATGGTATTTGCCTTTGTAATCTCTTGGCTCTTTCACTTCAACATGCAATCGTGAAATCCTGTAAATGGGATTCCAACAATCTTTTGCTATGATGGATGAGGAGGAGCAACTGGCAAGCAAAGCCTGAAGCTTCATTGTGTTTGTAGCATGTGAGGTACCTAGCTTACTTCCTATATAATACCAAATAGCCCTTTTGCATCACTGAGCAAAGGGGTACCTACTCATATATTTATACGTTTGTACTTTATCATCAATAGCTTAAGAAGAGGTTGGCCAGCCATGGAATCAAGAGAACCTAAATTGTACATGTACAATTCATTACCTCCATTCCATTTGTCTTCATGAACTCTCAACTCCCCAACTCTTTTCTCTGGTAGTTCAAACTCAGAGGCGTGGTTTTGGACCATTTGGTTGTTGAAAATATAATGCAGAGAAGAGAATCAGTGAAGGTCCATTGGTAAAGCACAGTTCATAAGGAGGGCCTGGGCCCTGGTTTGAATAAAAATGATTTGGGCGATATACCCTCAAAACTTAGATAGCCAACTCTTTGTTGATTTTGGTTGCCGCTTTGATGATTCTTTCTTAAAGAGTAGTGCGAATGGAGAGAAGATGCTTTCAATGGAATCATTATCGTTTCCTGTTACAGCACGGTGCTGTAACACATCGTGCGGCGTTGCAGAGGTCATGTGGTACAGTGGGTTTCACATGGTGCACATGGCCTCTGCAACCGCCTCATGATGCGTTACAGCATTATGTTGTAACAGGAGAGGATAAAAATTTGCTTTCGATGGTCCATTTTTCCACGAACTTATCAAAGTGATTCCCAGTGGGTCGTTGGTGTTCCCACTTCCCACACTTTATGAAAATTAGTTGTTGATTTGATTAATCTATGGGGTTTGCCTTAATTAATTCTTAATTAAAGACCTACCGATCTATCGTTCCTGGTGACGTCGAAGAGCTGTCCAAAGTCCAAACCACGTGGACCAACTTATGCTGAGCTTCCAACAAAATTTTATTTTATTTTATTTTATTTTTTGTTGGAGACAGGAGGGGTGTCCGAACTTCCAACAAAATATCAAATTGCTGCGAAGATGGAAGATGTGACTCTCAGGCACATAGGTAATCGGTGCTTTCTCCATCAGCGATTTAAAAATTGGAATACGATTAGCCAATCGAGAATGGGGCCAACTGGTTCGGTTCGGATCCACTAATATAAAAATTCCAATGGCATGATTGGCAGCGTGATGGACACATCACCATCATGAATGAAAAAATAAAATAAAATAGACGAAATACCCCGGAAGAAGAGGGAGGAGAGCGGAGCAAAAGAGAGGGTTACAGGCATAGATTAAGGAATCGGTATCGATATCGGTATTGGTATCGGATCAACACAGTATTAACCAAGGCCGATATTGGTCTTGGGATGGGTATCGGATTTGGATCGGCCGATCCGACCCGATCTGTGTCACAAGTACTTTGATTATTTGGTGGTTTTTTTGTTACTAAAAAAATCCACAAAAAAGCTGTTTTAGTAGTTTTTTTGTTATACCAAAAAAATCCATAAAAAAATTATTTCTAAGTTTTTATATTTTTATTGTAATTTTGTTTCTTGTTTTGTCCATTATTTCATTAAAATTAGGTATTTTTCACTTTTTTTCTTCTATTTTTCAGATTTTTTTAAAAATTTATTTTAACCGATCTAGGCCAATATAGAGATTGATCCCTAAGGTTGCGTTTGGTAATGTGTCTGTGTTGTTCTTCTGTTCTTTGTATAGAAATGTTAAACTTGTTCCAGAATTGTTCCCGAAACAGAAAAATAAGAGTTTGGTGTTTGATAAAGTCTGTTTAGGAACTATTTCATTAAACTGTTACAAAAAATTAGTGAAATGTGATTACCATCAAAATTAACCCAATTAAGATTATATAAATGTCATTTCCCTTAAAATTAGTCTAACATCAAATTACATACATGCCACTAATTAGTCAACTATCTAAAATAATTTTAAAATGTCACTTCACAGGCCTTGACTGGAATAATGGTATTGTCCCAACAATAAATACTTATCTTCTTCACTCAATGAAGTATAATTCATATCGCTATTTGATACATCATGAAACCGGCACCCAATAGGGTTCAAACACGTGTATCACCCATGTGGGAGAGGACGGTACGAGTCTGCGACCAGATTGTCCCATGGAGGACGAGGCAAGGAAGGATTGATCTAGAGTAGATGGCGACCCGATCCTAGGAGGGGGGACGACCACTCCCCGACGCCAAATCCGAATGAGGTGGCAAAGTCACGCCCTGAAAATGACGTAGAATGGCCCTAACGGCCCTAAATTAGAGCACCAATGTAGCCTGACAAGGCGTGATGGGCTGTTGGGCTTATCCCTAGCCCTAAAGGGACTCCTAATCACCTAAACTCAGGCCAGGAAAACTCCCTTCCCTATTCAGTCGCGTCATCGCCTGCAGGACTCTCTCAATCGCCTATAAATAACTGGGTAACCTCCTTCTATGATCATCTGAATTCAATCACTATTATCTGTTGCTCGAGAGTTCTGACTTAGGCATCGGAGCGACTAAACCGGCTCGACTCGGTCCTCTATTCCTATTTTCTTCTTTGCAGGAACGACACGCTCCACCTCGATTCTTGACGCAATAGATTGGCGCCGTCTGTGGGAGCAATGCTTGCAAACCTATGAAAGCTCTCATGGCTAGTAATCGGGAAGTAGTCCTCACCAACCCTGAACTACCCTAGCAAGAGGGGAACCAAGCAACCCGACGAGCGGCGAAAAACGCTCGTGGCAAAGCTTATGGAGTACGGTTGACAACACGGGCAGCAACCGCCACAGCAGGAGCACAACCAACCATCGCGGCTTCAACGGCAGGACCCAACACGACCCAGGGGGAGACACAAGTCAATGAGGGATCCCTTCCCCCGCCACCTTCTCTTCTAGAGGGGATGTCGGCGGACTTGGACCCGAACGCACCTACAACCATCGGTCAAAACAACGGCTTGCAATAGTAGGTACTCTAGTAGAATGCCCTTTTAGGGGCATGCTCAGAGAAGTGCATGCAGGAAGAGCACTCAACCTTACGCCGGCCGCCGCGCTTGCCCCTACCCTTTCACCTCTACCCCTAGAGCTGTAGGCCCGGGTTTAGGAGATGAAACACGTTCACCCCATTGGCGAAGATACTCAGAGAAGCCGGAGTCAGGCAGGGTCGTCCTAGTCGACTCAAAGACGTGTCCCCCCTCCGGGGGTAGTCCAGACTGGGAACCTACCAACTAGGGTTTGTGAAAACTTGGCACACGCCACAGAACTGTCAGTCACGACAGGACGGGAAGCACATAGCTAGATTGATCAGAGCCGCACCGGGTGATCCTCGTAGCACACACAGCAGGAAGAAGGCTCCAAATTGGTAGACTAAGGAAATGGGCGTAAAGAAAATGGGCGCAGTCAACAGGACGGCCAAGTGGCCAATGCAGGAACAACCCAACTTGCAGGAGAAGAGCTTGACCGTAAGCTAAAAGAAATCAGCGACAAACTGAAGGCCCTGGAGAAAGGGATCGACTGTAGACACCTCATTTTGTCCTTCCCCCAGGAGGTTTCCCGTAACGATGATGAGCACCCTCCAAGGCCTAGTGCCGGTGTATCTATGGATGTAGAGTCAGTGCGCACTGCCTGAATCCATGCCCATCCTTCCCTATGCCTTTGTCGGAGCCCGAACCAAAGCCTCCAAGCCCTCCAAGTACCTCTGGAAAGGCTAGCCCTGACTCAGACCCATTGGAATCAGCCTGGCCCAGCCCAGAACCTAGCCCAAACAATCCAAACCATGGCCATTGACATCTAAACCTATCTTGACACTCAAAGGCCCCGAGTTGACACTGAGACAACCTAGTCTCGACATCGGGCCAGACCCTCTCACTGTCGAACAGTACCCTTCTACTGTTTATCTAGCCAATGGCATTCATCATCCGATCCATTTCCCTCAATGTCGAGTCTTGTTCATTGACAGTCATTCGATGTCGAGTGTACCCCCATTTGATGTCGAATCGGGCACTTTCATTGTCGAATAACAACAAATCTGAGAAGCCGAAACCTTCCATATTTTGCTCCGATTGTGATACCTTTCGCGTCCCAGCCTATTTTTAGCACTTTGGATCCCAATCTTGGCTCCCTTAGGCCCCAAGAAACAACCCCAAAGGCAACTAAACACTTGCCACCCATCCATTGGTCCTTACCTTGGCTGTACACCCACTGTCGATACAAAGACCCCCCATCTGGACGATCTGGATTAGCTCCACCAACCCTACACGAATTTGGGAGTGCACACACCTCTCTACATCTATAAATACACCCTCTCTCACATTGAGGTGCGTTAGCTAAACATTGCATAAACTTGGCACATCCTCCCTTTGGTGATTCCTTGCCCACATCACATTAAGACACCCCTCCATCCCTACTTAGCCTTCACACAATAGTTCCTACCACTATTCCTTTGCATCCATGAATACACACAACCCCATTTAAAGCCTCAAGTCCGATACTTGGAGACACCAATCCAAAAATCTTGACTTGCTTACGAAGTGCTTAAGTGTAAGAGACAAGAGAAGCCCTACAAGCGGCGATACTTGCTCCCCGTACAAATCCCCTGAGTTACGAAAGGAAAACTGTTACACCAGTGCTCAAAATACATCCTAATATCCCAAGCCAAATTGAATTTTTTTCTGATGGATGTCGCTACGATGCCAACGATCAACACCTGTGACCTTGGCCCGTAACAATCAAAGAGAAAGCTTAAACACAAGGATTGTATTCATACCTTGATGGGCGAGTGGACCACACAATGGGTAAGCTTTGAACCCTAAATGTTTGGTATACATACTCCCCTTGAAGTCCTTGAAATGTGGGTCAAAGCCCGATAACTTTCTTCGTGTTTTTAGCCCTTACAATAGCGAAGGAGTCACGAACGGACTCACAAGACTGGTTCCGTTCGTAGATCCGTCAGTGTTGTTTCTTACTTTTTATGTGTTTTCTCGTGTGGGGCCCACGTGCCCATGTTCCGAACACTGTGGCTATGTTCCCAGACATGGTGGACCCACCCTTACCCTCTTTTCATTGTTAGACCTTGTTTGTGGGCCACAAAGCCCAAATCTGATTTTAATGAGTTTTGGTGTTAAAGGCCTAAACCAAACAAAACTTAAGACCTTAGCACTTGAGGTTTTAATGGAGAAACCAAATGGACCTTAAGGCCCATGTTTTATTCTAAAGCTAGCCTTAGATGTGTTTCTTGTTAAATGAACTTTTAAGCTACCCTACCCAAATTGGCCTTAAGTTACAACTAAGAGACCTTAGCCAAACAAGCCTTAGTTGGGCTTTTTCTATAAAAAAGGTACCTAAGGCTAAGCTCTCCCGTTTTCTCATTTCATCTCCTCTCTAAGGCAAAAACGTGGGAAGGAGAGGAGAAAAGGAAAAGAAGGAAGGAAAGGAAGAAGAAGAAGAAGAGAAGGGAAGGGAGAAGAGAGGAAGCTGCTGTCCTACCCTCCTATACCTCACCTCCTCCCTCCCCTCTTGTTGTCCAGACAAGGGAAGATGAAACCGTGTAAGGGAAGGGAAGAAGGAAAAGAAGAAAAAGAGCGAAAAGAGGAGAAGGAAAGAGTTAAAGAGGGCTCATCTAGCCTTTGTTCCTACTGCCTCCATTAATGGTGAGTCATCTCTTCCTCTCTATTCCTCTATTTTTAATTTTGGGGTTTGGGTTTTGGGTATAACCTAGGTTGGGTTTGGCTTGGGTTCCTCTTGGAACCCAAGAGTTGGTTGTGTGCTTGATTGTAAACCCATTGTAAGGTTAATACCTCCCCCCTAATGCTCAGTGACCTCTCCCTTAACTCCATTGGGATGCTTAGACTGCAAAGACATCAAAACCTAGTTTTAGTTCTTGAGATGGATTCAATCCATTGAATCTGATAATCCCTTGGTTAGATGTGTTATTTTGGCTCTAGTAAACCCTAGGATGCCACCCCTACAAGCCCTTGAAGCCATTGAGGGCCTTGGGGATCGATTTGGATGAAGTATGAAGTTGAAAAACTCATTTCTACTGCGAACAGACTCAGCGACGGACTCACCATCGTGCCACTGTCCGTGCCTCCATCGGTCTTTGTTCTTATATCTGAGAATGGAGCCACAGACGGATTCACACAAGTGCCTCCGTTCGTGAATCCGTCTGTTGTTGATAGCTTGATTGCTGCTCAGTATTTTGGCCATAACTTTGTCTATACATATCGTATCGACGTGATTCAAGTTGCATTGTAAAATAGACTCAAAGGAATATATTTTTATGAAAGAACCTTGGATCCAATCCAAATGAAAGACCCTCAAAAGTGGGCCCAAACCTAGCTGATGTGTTTTAACAGTAACGTTAGAACATAACTTTAATCCGGTGACCTCGCCCACGTTGTGGCTGCTTGTGTAAGACTTGATAAATTTTAATAGGGGTTAATTACCACCTAAAGTGTTACACCTGCGCTCGGATTTATTATTTATTAATGTATTCCCTCGTGTGATGTGTAGATTCTGCTGCCGTGTATGCTGGCGAATTATTTTCACTTGTGGTTAAACCTAGTCACAAGATTGTTGACCACATCACGGGCCTGCCTGTGGAAGAGAGGTTCCTTAACTAGCAGTAGGGAAGATTTTTTGATGGTGATTTCGTCGATCTTCCTCCTAGCACGAGTCTGCAAAGTGAGGAGTATCGAAAGGCTTACCCGGTGTCCCCACAGTTAGATACCTCCTTTGGAGATGAGCTTAGTATTACGATCGGGAAGTTGTTTGGGATCTCGAAGGACATGCCGTGATGGCCAAGGGGTAAGATTTAATCTTGTAGATGATACTGAGTCTTACTCTAGTCGACCCTAAAACGTGGGTCAAAGTCCGACCCTTTTCCCTTGTGTTTTTGCCCTTACAGCAGCAGCGGATGCACGAGCGAACTCATCAACACTTCATCCGTCCGTTAGTCCGCCCATGCTGTCTTTGGGTTTTATGTGTTTTCCTTGTGTGGGACCTACACCCCGTACTTCGGACACTCTAGTTCTGTCTCTTGGACGAGGGTAGCCTTGTTCTTACCTTTCCTTGGGTTATAGGTTGCCTTTGGATGGACCCATGGGCTATGTAGGCCTTTTAATGAGTTTTGGCTCATTAGGCTCCAAGCCAAACAGACCCTAGGAGGGAGACTTGTTTTAATATCAAAACTTAACCCTTAAACCTCATTACTTCTCTACCTACCCAGACAGTGGAGTTGAAGGGGGCATTGAAGGCTTGGAGAAGAAGGGGCTTGAGAGGCTGTGAAGGTGGTGGGCATCGATTGGTTCAACCTTGAGGTAATGACCTCACCTACCTCTTCCTCTCTTCCATCTCTGGGTTTGGAAATCCTATGAAGATCGATTCCAAGCATAAGGGTTCTCTTGAGAGCTCTTGGAACCTCATTGATTTCTTCCTTTTGAACCTCTATTCCCCGTCTTTGGTGCATTTATGACTTTCGAATGACCCTATGCTGTTCAAGCATTCTAAACCTAGCTTAGGTTTGAAAGAAACCTTGGAAATGGATCTAAACCCATTAAACCCTAAGTAATTTCTTGTTGGGCTTCGTGTGGTAAACCTCCAACAAAGGTCTAAGCTCACCTTCTCTACCTTAAAACCCTATTGGATCCATAAATGAAGGGCTGGAGGTGATGCTCTTCTCTACTGTTTAAAAGAGGAGCAGCGGATGAACGATCGGATTCACTGTCGTGTATCCGTTCGTTAGTCCGCTCAGCCTATTATGGCTTTCCTCCGGAGTAGAGTTACGAGCGGACCCACCTAAGATGAATCCGCCCAAAAACCCAGAATCCTTAAGTTGCTCTCGGGCGTATCTCAGGGTTGGAACGGATCTACGAACAGACTCACGTTCCGCATCCACCCGTGAGTTCATTCCACATAATTTTCTGGGCATGGCCTAGGCGGATCCACGATCGGATTCACTTGTCTAGTTCCGTTCCTTCATCTGTTCCTGCTGTCTTGGCCCAAATCATATTCTTTTGTTGGGATCTTTTGAGGAACCCATCTATACACTCCTAACACTATTTTCACGCATTCTCAGACATTGGATTACATACGGGATTGCGTGCATGTGACCAAGCTTCACCAAACAACAATCAAATAATCGGTGAGTGGGCTTTGGGTGATGATTGGGTTTGATGAATATATTTATAGGGGTGCATTAGTTAGAAATATATATTGATTTTCGTGTTTATATTCATTCTTTCCATGTCACATGTTGCATATGAAACTTATGGATATGATTTGATATGATGAGAGTATGATGCTTTATATTTCAATATTGGGTTACGGTGCCGGTTGCACTGGTACTGGAACCCCGTGATTCTTATGAATATAATAATTACTTGCTTGCCATCCTGGTCTGTATGCACCGTGCCATGCTGGTACCCGGGTACTAGATGGAATGGGACATTCATGCACCCAGAATACCTCCTCAGGACGATAGAAATGCATGTAGTATATCTGTGGTTAGGATTTATTATACCCTATGCTATGACCCTTGTCAACAAGGGTCTAGGTGTTGGATAGCCCGAGCACCTATGGTCTGTGAGGAGGGAGAGGCCAGGACAGGGATAGTGATGGCTATTGGGGTCTGCCACTAGGTGGTCATGATGGCTTCTACCGATGCAGGTCCCTTGTGATAATTGAGGTTTGACTGGGGCGATAGGATAAGTGACTCTCAGTGTCTCCCGAGTTATCACAGTAGCATATGCCATGACTTAGATTGCTTGCTAGGTGGAAAATATGAATTTAATATTTCATGCATCATGAACTATGTGTGATTGTATGTATGTGCACTCCCCTTTTCCCTCACTGGCTCAGTGGAGCTAACCCCCTATGTATACAATTTTTTAGATTTTGATGCAGGTAGTGGTTACTTGGCTGGACTGGATGTATAGTCTGTAGACTATGATGGTATTGGGTCAGAGGAACCTAGTTACGTGTCGGAGGAACATGGCGACGGTTGCCCCTGCGACGATTGTGCTTATGGGCACTAATACTTTTAGGGATATCTCCCTAACTTTTGATTCTTTTGGGGCATCGAACCCGTTATGAACTTTTTTTGTAATAATTTATTATACTTTTGAGTAGTTATGTCATGGTCAGCCGACGTCAGTACTATTACTATATTACCACTTAGATGGCTGAACATATTGTAACTACTTATGTAATTAATGCTTCCGCTGATTATGACTCTGACAGATATTTGAATTATATTTGGTTTTGGGTGTTTATCAGGCGCCAGGACACTGTGTCGTTGATCCTGGTAGGTTTGGGGTGACATGTGCATCCTAATCACCCTCTTGACTATGCTTGTGGTATAAGCTCAGGATAGGGGCGTGACAGCATGTTAGCAGAGCGTGATGCTCTACACTGGACCTGATTCACCAGGGCCTTTTGATTTACTCTAAGCCATAGGGTCTAAGTAAAAGCTTTAACAGGCATAACTGGAATATGTGCAGAACATAGGAAGAGAACTAGTTAGGGAGCAACACGGAAACATAGCACATAATAGGAACAACATGAGAGTTAAGAGTTATATATATATTAATTAAGTCCCTACGCTCCAGTCGGTTTTCTTTTGACCTCCTGTAGAGGCAAGCAAATTACAAAGGATCCAAAATAGAAAGTTTCACATTCTAGCTAGCAGGACTATATTTACAAGGTCAAAAGAAAAGCTAAAAACAAAGGAAAAAGAGAACAACTAAATAGCAAAATAGAAATATTGTTCATAGTCTTCCTCCAAACACAAAAGGGCTAAGATCAGAAAGGGCCAACAGAACTTCATCTGACTTGGGGTCTAGTCCCCCATTCCACCATCATCCTCCTTCTCGTCATCATCACCCTCGTAGTAGAGGTATGCATTAATGTCATGAATGTCTTTCTCCATCCTCTCCAAGCGATTGTTGTATGATGTAAATTTCCCATGGACACCTGTAAAACCATCTAGCATGTCCGAATTTAGCCGGGTCATGTTGAGGTTCATTTGGTTCAGGGTACTCAGAATAGCACCCATCTCTAAAGTTTTAAAACTAGAAGCACCAGTAGTGTACTCTATGGGTCCCTCCTCCTCATCCTCATCACTAGCCTCTCCACCTATAGGAACCACCGGCTCCCCGTCACTATTAGTAGTGACAATGATCTTCATTCGAGCTAGGGAGTTTTTCCCAAATGGCTCCTTAAAACTTTCACAGGGTGGCTTGTCACTTAGATCAATCTGAAAGTGCTAGAAGATACGGGTTAGAAGTCTCTCGTAAAGAAGAGTTTTCTCAATCCTGGATTTGAAAAGTACTTGCTCCATGTGCTTGATGATGGAAAAAGGGAGACTTAACTGATATCCCCGGTACAGACAATACCCTAGAGTGGCGGCCATAAGAGAGGGCTTAGTAGCATGTCCCTTCACTGGCTTCAGATTTGCCTTGACTATCATAGTCAGAATCCTTTGGGAATAGCCAAACTTGGTCATTTTCACCCTGCTTGCATGTTTGTCCTTGGTCATGGTCTTATACAGATGCTCATATTCTGCCAAGGACATGCAGGACAAGGGATCCCTGGAGGTGGGTGATACACTTGAGCACCCAGGGAACTGATTCCTAAAATTGCCCCTAGTTCCACCTCATTGAAGGTAATATGGACCCCCTTTACAAAGGAATGGATCCTGAGCATTTCCATGTTTTCCTGCTCCACTGTTAGGTTGGCATAGAAATGCCCAATCAGCTTGGAATAGTAGAATCGGGGTAGAACCAACATGTTGGACCACCCTAGGTACTCAAACCTTGGCCCTACCTTAAAGGCCGCTAGTTCTTCAAAGATGGCATCCCTACCTGTCTCAATCTTTCGATTCCGCAGTACCTGAGTGTATAAACCTTCGACCTCTGCAGACACGAAGAGGGTGGCATCGAAGGGTACTAGGTTTGGAATCGGCGCTGGCACTGCAGCAACTGCTGGAGCCCTGCTACTCCTTGTCTTGGGACCCATTCTTTTCTCACCTACACCATTTAACCATAAACCAAACAAGGAACAATGTGATAAAGAGACCATGTCAAGGTTAATAAAATAGAGAGATTTAAGGGCAATGTACGCAAATGCAACCAAGAAATTAGATATTCCTCTTTAGAGACAAATAGAAAATCATCCCAAATTTTTTTAAAAAAGGGGAAATGGTAACACTCTATGAGGGATCGAAGTTTTTATACACCCAACCTATGTAAGGTGGAGAGAATAGATATCAAAGTCCATGCCTTAGAGACCAAACCATCAAAACAAATGGGACAAATCGATTTTTGCAAGGATTTGGCTAACCCTAGCCCAAATCAACGGGAATGTATATGATTGGACATGTTGACAATGGATTAATAGTAAAAGAGAACAAGACCATGATGTAACCATGTATTTTGATCAATTCAACACAATGTGGAAACATAAGGATGAAGAACTTAAACAAAAACCCTAGAAAAGAACTCCACAAATCCAAGAAGTTCAAAATGGGGGAAGGAAACTCATACCTTGAGATGGGGAGAGTAAGATTTGAAGTAGAAGAAGCCAAATCCATGATTTGAGGGCAAGAAGTGTGGGTGGGACGAAGCTTGGACACCCTTGTTCTACTCTTCTGCTCCTAGCCTCTCCTTCAAAATATGAAAATGAATGGGGCGGTTTCAATTTTTGTTAAAATCTGTCGAACGAATGTACGACCGGAGTCACTTATCGTGAATCCGCTGAGCCTATAGACTCTGACCTTTCATCTTCTGCGCTGAACGGACGAACGGACGGAACCACAACATAAGGATCCGCCCGTTGATCCGTTCGACCCCTTTCCTCTGGGCCTTTGAACACCCTGAGAACGAATGAAGGAGTGGATTCACATTCTGCATTAGCCCGTAAGTCCGCCCAGTTCAAATTTACGAACGGACTCACGATCAGACTCAGAGAAGTTGATTCATTGGTGGATCCGCTTATGTTCTAAAGGGCCATTGACCTATATTTTGGGCCTAGCCTCCTCCTTAGGACTCTTATTGCTTCCGTGTGTTAGGACACACAATTTCTTATGCAATTTTATGGCTTTCCTCTAAATTGTGTTTATCTCTCTTGCTTGTGCTAACATGTGAAGCATCTAATGAAATCAGGTGCTGGAACATGGTCAATACTCGCAACCAGAATCGTTCCCCTCCTAGGGATGATGCCGGTGATGTTTCTGAGGAAGGTTTGCCTGCACCTCCTCCGATGAACACTAATGCCGATGTTGCAGCGCTCTTGGGAAACATTCTTCGGGATATGTGGAGAGAACAGCGAGATTCCCAAAATGAGCAACGCACTTTTATGCGTGATATGGCTGCCCAGCTTCAAAATGCTGGTAGAGAAGGACCAAGGGTACCACCCCAGGTACATGGAGTCTCAAATCCTCCGGCTAATGCTACTCCTATCATTCCCCCTCCTGGGTCGGCTGCTAATGAAGTTCCTGCAGTACAAGTAAACCAAGGTCCACCTCCCCCTCCTCCGGCAGCCCTACCGGTTAGAAATGTAATACCATAATCGGTTGATGCCTCCAAACTCTCCGAGAGATTCTAAAAGCACCATCCTCCCACTTTTTATAAGCTGGTCCATGTTTCAATGTTCCCAGCTACTTGGCTTAGGGATATTGAGAGAATCTTGAAGTACTATCGTGCAGTGATCTCGAGAAGATCCGATGTGCTACTTTTCAACTCCGAGGCCACGCTGATGTATGGTGGTGTTCCTCGAAGGATCACTTTTGGGTAAGATATCCCCATGCTACTTGGAATCAATTTAAGGAAGCTTTTCTCGAGAACTACTTTCCAAGAAACTTCCGGGAAAAGAAGGAAATTGAATTCATGAACCTCAATCAAGGATCTAAATCGGTTCTTGAGTACCAACAGCTCTTTAAGGAGTACTTCTATTTTGCCCCGACTCATTTGAAGACTGAGGACGTAAAAGCAAGATGGTTTGAAAGAGGACTTTGAGCCAGTCTGAGCACTACAGTGGTGTTGCATAAGTATCCCACCTATGCTGAGGTGGTTGAAGCTGCCAAACTGATAGAGGACCAACAGAGGGAGAATTATCGGGCCATCCAGGCAGGCAAGAGGCCGATACCATCTCATGACTCTAGGGGACCTGGCAAGTTCCAAAGAAGGGGATCTTATACCAATGCGGCTCCAATCCAATTCTGCAGGCCTAATTCAACTCAAGTGCCTAAATCTGTACCTGCATCTCACTATGGGGCACAGACTCTCATATGTTACAACTGCAAGGAGTCTGGGCATATGGCCAAGGATTTTCCTCAATCACGACAATTGGGTTCGTGGCCAGTAGCGACTTCCAAACCATCCTCGACAAGAACTGTTGTTCGTCCACTTGCTCCTGCTCCAGTGAGCAAGACTCAGGGGCAAGTCTATTCTGTCACCCATGAGGAAGCCCAATCTGACCCCAGTGTTATCACAGGTACTACACCTAACCACCTTAGTCAAATTTATTAATTTTGGTTCACCATATTTGGCTATTCGGTGTCTATCAGGCATGATTTTTGTGTGCTCCTTACCTGCTTATGTGTTATTTGATTGGGGGGCGTCACACTCCTTTATATCCCCCTCATTTGCTGAGAAGTTACCTTTTCAACCGGTCTTATTGGGGCAAAAGTTAATGGTTAGTACGCCGACTGGAAGCAAAGTTGAGCTGGATCGATCTTTTCACTTCTACCCTATTCAAGTGAGTGACTACGGACTCGAAGCCAGTTTGATCATCCTAGACATGAAAGATTTTGATGTGATTCTGGGAATGGACTGGTTATCCACGTATGCGGCTAGTCTGATTTGTGCAGAAAGGAAGATACTTTTCAGGACAGGAGAGGAAAATGAGTTTATGTTTAAGGGTAATAGAAGTAAGAAACCCAAGAACCCGATCATATCAGCTCTCCGGGTCCAGAAACTCTTGGCGCAAGGCTGTCAGTGTTACTTAGCCTCAGTAGTGGACGTTGAAGCCAAGATTTCACCGATGGAAGAAATAATTATGGTAAGAGGTTTCCCTGATCTCTTTCTGGAAGACCTTACACGCTTACCACCGGATCGAGAGACAGAATTTATGATCAACCTGATACCTGGTGTTGGTCTAGTGTCTAAGGCACCATACAGAATGGCCCCATCAGAACTGAAAGAACTTTAGGGACAGCAATGACCTACTGAAGAAGGGTTTTGTTAGGCCAAGTGTTTCCCCATGGGGCGCGCCTGTTCTATTTATGAAGAAGAAGGATGGTAGTATGCGCCTATGCATCGACTACCGTGAACTTAACAAGCTGACAATTAAGAATCGATACCCATTACCTCGGATCGATGATTTGTTTGACCAATTGCAAGGTGCTAGGGTTTTTTCTAAAATTGATCTCCGCTCGGGGTACCACCAGCTGAAGATCAGAGGTAGTGGCATTAGCAAGACTGCGTTTAGATCGCGATATGGCCATTATGAATTCTTAGTTATGTCTTTTGGGCTAACCAATGCCCCAGTAGCTTTTATGGAGTTAATGAATAGGGTGTTTCACGATGTGTTGGATAAATATGTTATTGTGTTTATTGATGACATCCTGGTCTACTCAAAGAGTGAAGAAGAGCACGCTGACCATCTTCGATTTGTACTTCAGTGGTTGAGAGAAAAGAAATTATATGCAAAGTTCAGTAAGTGTGAGTTCTGGCTACAACAAGTGGCTTTTCTAGGCCATTTAGTATCTGCAAAGGGTATTGAAGTTGACCCCGGCAAGGTACACTTGGTAGTCGATTGGGAGACACCCAAGAATGTGGCAGATATTCACAGTTTCCTTGGTCGGGCCAGTTACTATAGGAGATTCATCGAGAACTTTTCTAAAATCTCTGCTCTTATGACTTGATTGACCCAAAAGGGAGTGAGATTCGAGTGGCCAGACGAATGTGAAAAGAATTTCCAGGATCTGAAGCAGTGACTGATCTCTGCTCCAGTACTTACTATACCAAATGGTACTGGAGGAATGGTATTCTATTGTGATGCGTCGAAAATGGGACTTGGCTGTGTGTTAATGCAAGGTGATAAAGTGGTAGCCTACGCTTCTCATCAATTGAAGGAATATGAGAGGAATTATCCAACTCATAATCTAGAATTGGCAGCTGTGGTCTTTGCCCTGAAGATCTGGAGACATTATCTGTATGGAGAGAAAAGTGAGATTTACAACGACTATAAAAGCCTCAAGTATTTCTTTACTCAAAAGGAACTTAATATGAGACAGAGGCGTTGGTTGGAGCTCATGAAGGATTATGACTGCACTATTCATTACCACCCAGGTAAAGCAAATGTGGTAGCAGACGCTCTCAGTAAAAAATCACAGACCTTATCTATCGCATCCCTGGCCGTCAGCAAGGAACTTATTGAAGAAGTTAGGAAGATGGATTTGGAATTATTAGTAGAAGGTGTTACCCTGTCCTTAGCATCTCTAACGGTGCAGTCCACCTTGGTTGAAAAGATTAAAGTAGCTCAAGCTTCAAACGAACATTGTAAGGAAATCATTGAAGCCATCCAAGGTGACACACAACGTGATTTGGACTTCACATTGACGGATGGTGGTGTCCTCCTATTTAGAGATGGTCTATGTGTTCCCAACAACGACCAACTCAGGATGGAAGTATTGGCAGTAGCACATGAATCCCCTTACTCGATTCACCTAGGTAGTACTAAGATGTATAGGGACCTAAAAGGACATTACTGGTGGTGCGGGATGAAAAGGGATGTAGCTGAATATGTAGCCCAGTGCCTCACTTGTCAACAAGTGAAGGCAGATAGACAACGTCCCCATGGACTATTACAATCATTGCTTGTGCCAGAATAGAAATGGGAGCACGTGACTATGGACTTCGTCACAGGATTAAGGCTGCTTAGTCAAGGCAGAAGGGCGTTGCCGACCAGAGGCGAAAGGACCTGGAGTTCCTTGTTGGTGATAAGGTATTTCTCAAAGTGTCAACTATGAAAGGAGTGAGGCGGTTCAGCAAGAAGGGTATATAAGCTCGGGATAGGGGCATGACATAAAGTGTCCCCTAAATATACTAATCAAGTGACCTATTGTGTTGTCAAGGTCTACCCTTGATGCCATCAAAACCCCCTTGTTGTCCTAATGGACTTGTGACCTCATCCTAGAAATGGAAAACCCTAAAGTGATTCCAAACCCGTGAATCCCAAGACTAATGCTTAGGCTAGGCTTTGGTGGTCTTGTTGGACCTTGAGGTGATCCTCTTAGGGTCCTAAAACCATAACACCTATAGGGGTGAAGATTGGAAGTGAATGACTTATAAAGTTTATGTTGTATTTTGACAAACTTAACAATAGTAACACTTAGGGAATCCTAATGGGATCCCTCCACACATCTTCTAACACTTGCTCTCACATCTTTAGGCTATCTAACTCGTACAAGAGAGCGTGTATCAAAGCAAGAACTAATAGACACACCGTATCTTATGCAAACTAGTGGTGAGTGGGTTTTGGATGATTGTTTGGGTTTGCTATGTATTAAATATTCATTATCATGTCACTATATGATTAATAAGCATCTTGCATATTTTCATTATTTATCTTGATTGTGAATTGATTTGAATGTGGATATGTGAATTGCTTCATTAATGTATCGGGTTACAGTGTCAGGTGTATCGGTATCGGAACCCCAGAAATGTTATTAAACTTATGTAGGATTAAGCATTTGCCAATCCCCCAAAAGATGCCTTGTGAGGGAAGGTGCAACTTTAATTCCTTATTGCACACTAGCCAGCGCGCATTGTTCCCTCGCTCGAGCCGGGATCTGGGCAGGGCATTTTGGGTCACTCCCAACAATCCCCCCCAAATGCATGCCCAATAACAGAGCATCCATGGCACTAATGCATGCCCAATAATAGAGCACCCATGGCACCGGGGAGACTCGAACTCGTGACCACCTGCTCTGATACCAATTGTAGGATTAAGCGCTTGTCAATCCCTCAAAAGACGCCTTATAAGGGAAGGTGCAACTTTAATTCCTTATTGCACACCAGCTAGCGTGCATCGCTCCCGCGCCCGAGCCAGGATCTGGGCAGGGCATTTTGGGTCACTCACAATAACTTATTGATTGTCATCCTACCCTGTTTGTGCCGTGCTATGCTGGTACCTGGGTACTAGATGGAATGGGACATTGATTCACCCGAAATACCTCTCGAGACGATAGGACTTGCATATAGTATATCTGTGGTTAGGATTCCTGTTCTCTTATGCTACGACCCTTACCAACAGGGGTTTATGTGTTGGGTAGTCAGAGCACTTGTTGCCTGTGGGGGAGAGAGGCTAGGTTAGGGGTAGTAATGGCTATCGGGGACTACCACTGGGTGATCTTGGTGGCTTCTACCGGCGTAGGCTCCCTTGTGATAACTAAGGTTTTATTGTGGCGATAAGTTAAGTGACCCACAGTGTCTCCCGAGTTATCATAGTAGTATATACCTGACTTAGATTTGTGTGCTAGGTGAAAAATGAATCTAACATGTGCATGCATCATGAACTGTCTGTAAATGTGTGTTTGTGTGTGTGTGCATTCCTCTTTTCTCTCTCACTAGCTTGTGGAGCTAACCCCGTTACGCAACCTCTTTTAGTTGATATGCAGGTAATCTCTTGATGTGCTCCTTTTGATGTGGATCGAGTGGAGTTAGTGGCTGGACTTGGATGTTGATGTACATTCAAGGATGATGCCCTTGGGGCATAATCTTACTCTTTACTTTATGTTTATCTTTTGTCGAGTATAAACTCCATATGTATCTTTTGGAGTAATTTCTTGATGGTTATAGGAAAATTGTAACTACATTATATATTATTATTAGCCAGTGAACACCTTGTAACTATTTGATCTTAAATTGACTTACGCTTCCACTGACTTTGATCTATCTTGGAATGTGTCATTCCGTTGGTTTTCGTACTCTGATATTATTATGTTTTTAATATTGGTTATAGATTATGGATTGGGACACTGTATCTGTGATCCTAGTATTTTCTGGGATGACATTGGTCGTCCCAGTCACCCCTTTTTCATGTAATATATCCTTTATTGGGATGGGGGCGTGACAGAAACCTCCACATCTTTGTTTTGGTCTCTTTTGCTAGGTAGGCCTCCTTTCTTTATTTTCTCTACTTTTACTTTACGTGGCTTCTCTTTTTTTACTTTCGTGTTGCATCTCCCGAAGGACTGTGATCCCACCTCTCTAGATGGTGATCATGCCTTTCCTCTCTTTTCTCCCCCCTTCCCCATAGATTTGAGCATATTCCCTTTTTTATGTCATTCATGCATACATTCTTACATGATCCCCATCCTCGGTAATTCAAGATCCCTTCATGCATTTATTTTACTATTCTTCTCGCATGCCATGTACGCATATGTTTCCATGTTTCACTATCGATTTTTATGCTATACCATGTGCATAGGTTTAGCCGTCATTTTTGTCTCCTTCCTTTCTATCATCTTCTCCATGCCTAGTCTAGAGTCAATCATGCTCAGGTTTATTAGGTTGTGAGTCCATTTTACGTTTAAGCATACTAACCTTTGTTTTGCAGCCAAACCCCCGGGTATGTGCACCTCACCTTTCCTTATATGTTACTTCTTCGCATCTTCTATCATTTGACACCACCTTCAAAGCATGTTATGTCATTCCACAATGCCTAACAATAACCGGCAAGTCCGGGCGGACTGGGTGCCTAATACCTTCCCCGGACAGTAACTTGATCCGTACTCTAACAGACCATTTGTCCCCAAAAGGGCATTTATGAGAATCATTACATTACAATCTTGGGTCGTAGACCCTCCTCTAGGGGGCAACTCCAACATCCAATTTACCTCTCTCTCTCTCTCCTCCCCAAAGAGGGATGAGGTGGAGGACACGTGACGACCCCCCGCCATGTCTTTGTCCTCACAGTGGCAACTCCACTGGGGATTGCTCTTAGTTGTGTAAAATAGGTCGGACTTTGATGTACTTGGCATATATGTTGTACTATAATAACATACCTTTTCTTTTATTGAGTGCTTTTAGATGCTAACTTCTATGCACTAACTTCGCATCATACTCGCATACACTATCACACACCGTGGGTTATCCAACTACTGTAAAGTTCTACTTCATTATTTACACCTCGTAGCGTAACCCTTAGCCCGGTGCATAGGCACGCGGCTTACCCTTGGTGAAACTACAACTCTTAGCACCGTACCTTCAGGTATATCAAATAGGCTTGCACTGCCGTACCACTTAATCATCTTACTCGTAGGAGTGGTGAGAGGTATATAGGAGCACCTTGCTAAGGGAACCCTTTTTCGGTCCTATTACCCTCTAAACTAGCATACATCATGTAAGGATCTAGAGCCCAACGCTTAGGTCATGACACACTAATGGTAGTATTGTTTGAGAACCGAACTGGCACTTTGTTGAACTCATTCTTAACTGGCCTGATCAACCTTGATCTTGTCTGGGGCATGCTATGCCAATGCCACCCTTAACATTTGGGCCGACTTAGAACTCGATCAACTTAACACCCACACTCACTAACCATTATTTGAGTTTGGCGTGTTTATTGTGAACTTGTTTGCGTATCATACTGCATACTACTTTTTCCCTAGTGTGACATGCTGAGAGTACGAGGCCTGCCATAAAGCTAGTTTTTTCCCAACTTACCTTTTTGGTTTAATCGTGCCCCTATTGTTACTAGGAACCATTACTTCGGGATGGCAGGATATCCGTTCTTCTACTAGTTGGACTAGGATCGAAGGGAGATTAGTTCGTATTTCGAATCCCCCTGAATTACCAATGGCCGAGATGGAAGCTATTTGCACTGATCTAGATGAGCTAAAGGCCCAGATGCAACAACTGGTAGTAGCAATGGCTAAGCTTACCCGACTCTGGCTACACTGGCGTCGTAAGATAGTAATGACCAGAATCGACCATGTTTCTTTGGAGGATTCTCTATGAACCCTGACTTAGCCCGAGAGGAAGGGATTATCACTTCCAGACCTCAACCATCAATTGAAACAATCAAAACTCGACTCTTGAGACAAAAGGTTGAGAAGTTAGAACATGATATGAAGAATGTCAAAGGGGTAGGGGATCAAATGATCGATCCTGAGGGACTTTGTTTCTTCCCTGAAGCACGTTTACCTGAGGTTTTTAAATGGAAATCTGAGAAATTTGATGGAACTGGTGACCCACGAGCCCATCTAAGGGTATACATAGTCCAGATGAGGATCCGCAACTTTTCTGAGCAGCAAATGGGCTAAGCATTTCAGATGTCTTTGACCGGGCCGGCTCTAAGATGGTTCATGTCCTTAAACTCCTCCCAAACCCGTACTTGGGATGACATAGTGAAAGCCTTTAAGAACCAATACTCATACAATACTAAGATGGAGCTTACCCATCGAGATTTGGAAACTACAAAGCAAGAGGCTAATGAAGGGTTCACTCAGTACCTGATGAGGTTTAGGTCCAAAGCCAGTTTGATGTGGGATCGGCCCACCGAGAAAGAACAAGTCAAGATGATCATCAAGAACCTCCTAATGTCCTACAAGAATCACCTGTTCGCTCAACCCTTGACCACTTTTGAGGCTTTGTTCAAAGCGGGTCAACAAGTTGAAGATGCCTTGGACCCTCCTGACTTGATTCAAGGGAATCCCAAACAAGGTATAACTTTGAATAACTAGTGAATCAGGGTTGGTAAGAAGACTCTTCCAGGCAAGAATATTGAGGTGAATGTGGTAGCACCAACCATAGAGGCCCCACTTGTGATCAACAACAATGCTCCGAGGGCCGAGGTGAATCGCCAGAGAAGATAATTCATTGATGTAGGCATGCCATTGAGTTTAGTCCTCAAGAAGTTGATCCAAAGGGACTCCTTGCTAAGATCCAGCCGGCTAACTTGTTGAATCCATTACCCAAATGGTACAAACCTTTACTATGAGTACCATCAACAAAATGGGCATTCAATCGATGAGTGTTACCAGTTAAAGCATGTTGTCCAAGACTTACTAGATAAGGGGAAGCTTGTGGTTCAATCGAACCAGCCCAATATTCAGACAAATCCACTCCCTCCTCATGATGGGAATTCCTAGTCCATTAACAAAGTCCATTAACAATCTTGAAGAAGAGGACCAGCCCATCAATTTACAAGCCTTGATCACACCGGCCGAGAATCAACCTGAACCCCCTATTACAGAATGGACTGAACAATTGGTCCAAGCTCTAACCGCACTTGTCTTAGCAGAAGCCCTGCCGGATGATGTACTCATGATAAACATAGGGGCTGATAATGATGAAGATTCTCAGGACTTTGGAGAAGAGCATCCCAGTCATGAAGAGGAGATCCCTGACGAGTCAATACCAAAGAGATGCTTGGACGAAGAAGGCCAAGAGGGTTACTATGTTGATGTAACCACATATGAGCAGTATTATGATCCACCTCATAGTCCACCTAATAGCCCTGTTTAGGATAGTCGTTCTCCCAATCAGACCCAAGAAAGGGATGAGCTTACCGCAACTGTCTAACAATTGAGATATGCAATCACAACACTTGGGTATGATCATTAGCAACAAGATGGAAACTTGTACGATATCCTAGAGCAAGTCTACCATATTATGAAGGAGGCCGACTCGTCTCTCCTATCCCATGTTACTAGGGGACCCCACCCATTTGGATGTCATAGTCGTAGAGCGTATTGGCAATATGAGTGAGTTGAAGACATAAGGCCCTTACCAGGGATGGCTTAAGAGCTCAAAAATTTGTCCCAATTCATTTGAGGACATACTAGAGACATGGACAATCATCGACAAGGCATGCAGACATTTCTTAGAGAATGTCGGGAGCAAAATGAAGAACTAATTCAATAAGGCTGGAACATTATTGCAGCCCAAAAAGAACGAATGGAAGAACTTTGCGATGCAAATTGGAGAATGGATGAACGGTATTGGAGACTCTGGGACAGGCACACCAACCTTTGGAACAGTGTCCGAGATCAAATCAACGCCATTACCGAGCTAATTCAAGGGTCCATTGCATATGCTCAAGGAAAGGTGCCTGAAGAGCTTGACCTCAGTTCAAGGAGACTGACTAGCTTGCCCTTCCCTTGCTATGAGGATGAGATCTTTGACCACCTCAAAGAACTAGACGAGGAAACCCGAACCATTGAGGCCATAATATGGGCATTGAACGACAAGCTTCAAGAACTTACTGTGACCACTGATGAACCCGAAATCAAGATGATCATCATAAGTGATGGGGAATCGGACGAGTCAGATCAAGACGTTGACCACCTACTAACCCAGTTTGATTCCAAGTTTTGCTTCCCCTCTTATGAAGAATGTAACAATGCCAATATGAGGAGCAGAAAGAATATCAAACCAGCCCGACTGAATGTTGACAACCCGGCTGAATTGGAAAGAAATCATAACCAGAACTAGAATCAGAGTCATGCCACCATTGAGCCAGAAAATGAGGTTCTGAAACAACTTAAGAGGACTCAAGACAACATCTCAATCTGGGGATTGTTAACGGGTTCTCAAACCCATAGAGAGGTAGTCCTAAAAGCTTTGGCTAGTGTACATGTGTCAATTGAAACTGAACCAGCTTAGCTAGCCAATATAGTAAGAGCCCTTTATATGGCCAAAGTTGTCATATTCTCTGACAAGGATCTCCCACCTAAAGGATCAAATCATACAAAAGCACTCTACGTTACAGTCGATTGTAATGGAAGTCGAATCCCTCAAGTCTTAGTGGATAATGGCTCAGCCCTGAATGTCTGCCCACTATGAACCATCCAACACATAGGGTTCATCCCCGCCGAGTTATGAGCCTCTACACAAGGAGTGAGAGCCTACAAAAACACTCGAAGGAATGTCATCGGGATCCTGAGCACCGAGATTACCATGGGTCCGGCTAAGTTCCAGGTCGAGTTTGAAGTCATTGACATCCCTCTTCTTTCAATATGCTCCTCGGAAGGCCTTGGCTTCATGTAGCCGGGGCCGTACCATCCTCTCACCACCGAAAGCTCAAGTTCATAGTTGACGACAAGGTCATCACCATCATGGCCAACCCTAAAGTGATAAGCATGCTTGCCAACGTGGAGGCTAGCAAAGAACCAGACTCCCAGTTAGTCGGTTTCCAATTTGACACTGTGTGCGCCACATACCAGGCCTGGCCCCTGAGGGAGAAGCTTCCTCTTAGCTACTTGAACAGCCATAACCTTGCAGTCCCGAACATGCTCAAGAAAATGGGATATTTTCTGAGTATGGGCCTTGGAAGGTCTCATCAGGGAATGTCAAAGATCATCTTACCCTCTCACCACAGGGAGTACTACGGTCTAGGCTACTCCCCAACCAAAGAGGATCACTTCAAACGGGTCCAAAAAGAGAAACAAAAGAAAAATGAGGCTTACATGAAGAAGCTCTACAAAGAGGACCTTGAGAAGTACAAGATGGTAAAGAAGTCAAAGAGCACCAAAGCTGAGGTAAATGTCATTACATCTTACCCTAGGACTCTCAATGGATAGTTCATCAAAGAAGGGGATACCCTCCCTTATTGTGGATTTAATGAACCATGGTATGATGAAATTTCTAAGCAACTAATGCCAGGTCTTGAAATCTTCTTTACAGATCAAATGGACTGGTTGGAGATCCTTCAAGAAGATCGTGTGGACTCCAACAAAGACTGGCAAGATGAGGCGGTTTCTTTCTACCTTGAAGACCTGTTCGAAGGAGTGATCGTAGCACTAGAAGGCCCTGAAGATTGGAATCCAAACCCGCAAGCCTTGATCTACCCAACTGAAGGAGCAATACCCAATTGGACCCAATTTTCAGAATATCACCTCTACGAAGGCGTCGCTAGTTCTAGTTTTAGTCCTAGTTCACATTTCAGTTCTTCTAGTTCTAGTTCTAAGTCTGAGTTTGAGTCCCATTCTTCTTCTAGTTCTTTTGAATCCAATGTAGATGTTGAGTTTGATTTCAATGAATTACTTTATTCTGGTTACATTGCGCCTCTTCTTGCATATAGCAATAAGAATGAAATGTTCAATGATCCTCTACCTGATCTCCTAAAAATAATTCAAAATAAAGAACAAAGAGCTCTACCAACTTATGATAGCTTTAAAATCATCAATTTAGGATCACCAAAATTGCCAAGAAAAATAAAAATCGGCTCAACCTTGAATGAACAAGAAGTATGACCTCTGATTGAACTCTTATAGGAATACTTGAAAGTTTTAGCATGGTCATACGATGACATGCCCGAAATTGATAGCAACATTGTCATGCACCGTCTACCTTTATATCCTGGGATGAAACCAGTAAAGCAAAAACTCAGATGGATGAGACCGGAATGGATCTTAAAGATCAAAGAGGAAGTCACTAAACAACTTGAGGGAGGCTTTCTAGAGGTGATTGACTACCCTGAATGGTTGGCCAACATTGTGCTGGTACCCAAGAAAGACAGACGAGTCCGAATGTGTGTAGACTTTAGGGACTTAAACAAAGCAAGTCCAAAGGATGACTTCCCTCTACCTCACATTGACATACTCATAGATAATACGGCCAAGCATGCCCTTCTATCCTTCATGGACGGGTTCTCAGGGTATAATCAAATCAAGATGGCACCTGAAGACATGCAAAAGACATCCTTCATAACTCCATGGGGAACATATTGTTACAAGGTAATGTTGTTTGGTCTCAAGAATGCCGGGGCAACCTATCAAAGGGCGGCAACCACCATTTTACATGATCTAATGCACAAAGAGGTCAAAGTCTATGTTGATGACATGATCGTTAAGTCAAAAGAATGTGAAGGGCACATTAAAGCCTTAAGAAAATTCTTTGAAAGAATTAGGACATACAAGCTAAGGCTAAACCCCCAGAAATGTGTATTTGAAACCATGGTTGGAAAACTCTTAGGCTTCATAGTTAGCCACAGGGGCATTGAGGTTGACCCTACCAAGATTAAGGCAATTACAGACATGCCACCACCCAAAACCGAAAAGGAAATAAGGGGTTTCCTAGGAAGAATCCAATACATCAGTCGTTTCATTTCTCGATTAACCACGGTGTGCAAACCAATCTTCAAGCTACTTAAGAAGAATGGGCCAACAGAGTGGAATGAACAATATTAGGCAGCATTCAACACAATCAAGAAGTACTTTGCTAACCCACCGGTATTGGCACCCCCGATACCCGGCAAACCACTGCTACTTTACTTATCCATAACGGACCCAACTATGGGAGCAATGCTAGCACAACATCAGGATGAGGGTAAGACAGAACAAGCCATTTATTACTTGAGCAAGAAATTTGTGGATTATGTGACTAGATAAACATCACTAAAGAAAGTCTGTACTGATCTTATCTGGGCCACAAGGCGGTTGAGGCATTACATGATTGCCCACCAAGTCTTCTTAATCTCGAGGATGGATCCAATCAAATACCTATTTGAGCAACCCACCTTGATAGGAAGACTAGCACGTTGGTTGCTCTTACTATAAAAAATCAATGTCAAACACGTGACACAAAAGTCCATCAAAGGATGAGCAATCGATGGTCACCTATCAGCACACCCAACCCTTGAAACTAGACCATTAGAAGATATAATTCCTGACGAGGATATTGCACAATTGAAACCAGAGAATGACGATACGGTCTGGCAATTACTATTTGATGGAGCAACCAATCACAAGGGTTGTGGAGCCGGCATACTATTAATCACTCCCGATGGGACTCATATGCCCTGGGCGTTTAAGCTAAACTTTGAATGTACAAATCACATGGCTGAATATGAAGCTTGCGCCATGGGACTTTAGGCCACCTTGTCAATAGGCCTCAAGCGACTAGAAGTCTATGGGGATTCTTCCTTGGTCATATGCCAAATGCAAGGAAAATGGAAAACTAAAGATGAGAAGTTGATACACTATCAAGAACATGTTGAGACCCTATCAAGGGAATTCAAAGAAATTATTTTCTCCTACTTGCCAAGAGACAACAATCGGTTGTTGATGCGCTAGTGACGTTAGCATCCATGGTTGAGATGGAATCTAAAACAACAGTACACCCCTTCTCAATTGAATTACGGCACCAACCGGCATACATCAATCATGTTCATGCCTTGATAGTTGATGGAAGACCATGGTTCACAAACATAGTAGATTTCATTAGGGAAGTACAATACCCTAAGGATGCTACAGCTAAAGAGAAGCATTTCTTGAGGAGATACGCTACACAATTTATCTTACTAGAGGACATTCTATACAAGAGATCATACGATGGAGTGCAACTGCTATGCATCGATGAAGAGAAATTAAGGCTAGTCATGGACTGAATTCACCAAGGCACATGTGAGACTCACATGAATGCAAGGATGATGGCCAAAAAGATCCTTAGGCAAGGGTATTATTGGAATACCATGGAAGCCGACTACGCACAATACGTCAAGAAGTGTCACAAGTGCCAGATTTTTGACAATCTCATTTCGGCCAAGTGGTCCCTAAATCTTCTAATGGCCATGAATACATTTTAGTAGCCATCGACTACTTTACCAAGTGGGTGGAATCACAGTCTTACGCCAAGTTAACAGTACCCAAGGTGGCTAAGTTCATAAGTAATAACATCATGTGCCGATATGGAGTCCCTCATGAGCTCATATCAAATAAAGGATCCCACTTTAGAAGAGAAGTGAAGAAGTTATGTGACAAGATGAATATTCCAAGACACGCATCATCACCATACATTCCTCAAACTAACGGTGCAGTAAAAGCCACCAACAAGAACATCAAGAGAATCATACAGAAGATGGCCGAAAAGCACAATGATTGGGCCGACAAGTTACCCTATGCACTTTGGGCATACTGAACATCCATCCGAACTTCGACTAGTGCAACACCCTACTCACTGGTATATGGAATGGAAACAGTCCTTCCAGTCGAATTAGAAATACCCTCTCTTTGGGTCATGATGGATAACGAGATTCCAGAAGCAGAATGGATCAAAGCTAGATTTCAGAGCTAAACCTCATTGACGAGAAAAGGATGCGTTCTATGGACAACATGAAGTACCAACAAAGAATGATGCAAACATTCAACAAGAAGATAGTACCACGCCAACTATCCATTGGTGATTTGGTGCTTAAGGTGCAACGAACACCTGTACATGATCCACGAGGCAAATTCAAGCCCAATTGGAGTGGCCCTTACATGATCAAAGAGATACTACCTGGTCAAGCAGTATGAGTAGTGGATCTAGATGGGATTGAGCTCCCTTACTTGACAAACATGGATCAACTCAAAAGGTATTATGTCCAAAGTTTCCTAAACAATGGAACTACGTTCGACCTGATCCCTTAAAAACTTAAGGATATGTAGGCATCTTGGTGGAATAACATCAGGATCGACCACATTAAAAAAAAACCATCAATCTAAAGTCCAATCACAAGTTCAAAGGTTGAAGCCACATTAATGCAAAAACACAGAGTACTAGTGTAATAAATGCAAAATAAAGAAATACTACTCTTGGCAACCAAATGATCCTAATAACTCAAGTCTTTCACATTCTTCTGCAATTTTGCAATCCTTGCCTTCAAAACCACCGGATTATCCTTGTCTTCGCCATCGTCTTCACCCACTTCCCTGGAACGCTTGGATCTTGAAGAGCTTGAAGTCTCCTTATGCTCCCATGACAACCTTCTCCTTGTAGTCTTCATCTTCCCTTGGTCCTCCACCTAACCTTCATGCTCTATAGTCATTCCTCCATCATCAATGGCTCCTATAGCCTTTAGCATCATTTTGGATCGCCACAGACTGGCTATCTTTCCTACCAACTCCTTGTCCAGTTCCTCTGATGGATAGAAGTTCACTAAGTCCTCAGGAACATCTTGAGTCAGTCCATATTATCGACGCAGCCGATTGGGTATGTAGAAAGAAGTATGGCCAAGTCCCATCAGATGTACATAGTTACACCCTGAAGAATTCAGCACTAGGGCATCAACAGTCCACCATGAGCACCGCTAGCGGATACCATCAAAAGTTATGCGGGACAGAGCCCGTTTCCAATCATCCCAATGATGGTACTCCATCACTACCGAACGGAGACGATAGCGCTTCATTTTGAAGCCTCCTATAATAGGCTTCACGCATTGCTGTCTCTCACAAAGCCAAACATACCATACAAATGGAAATAAGGGTTTATCCAAACACATGGTAGAAAGAAAAGAGGAAAAGAAAAAATTACGAGAGAAGATTACCTGCAGCAAGTACAGACTACCAGGGAAGTCTTCACTATGAGGAGTGTGACTCCCACTCAAGATGTCCAATCCTCTCATCGTTTCCGCCAACACTGTAGGAACGATATCACTACCATGTTGGTTTTGTTTAACCACCTCCACCAGTATGGGGGAAGCCCTGCGGGCACTAGAGCAGATAAGGAATTGACCAATGACACAGAACAAAAAGGCCCTCTTCCTACAGTCCATGAAACCTTGGTCGCCCCTACATTCACCCACAAAGAGGCAAATGATCGCCAAGACATCAATACAGTGACCATGCATAAAGTGGGGAAGACGTCCCTTTTCTAGCCCAAAGAAGGACATCATATCTCTGGAATAGTCTTCCTTCAATAGGGGGCATATCATAGCCCTATGTCAAGGAGAGAAAAAACATGCATGAAATTCCTCATAAATCGGACATACCTCGGCAATACCAAATCAGGACACATGCACTTTCAGGATCCAATAGCGAGAAACACCTTAAAGCAAGTCCCATACAAGCGTCATGTTTTTCATACCCATCAGCGGTTGGAGGTGCACTCTCCCTAGGGTTTCATGATCATCTCTCAGCATGGAGTCCATCCATGAGCTCAATGCCTTGTCCATTGAATGAGGAATATAACAAAATAGTAAAATAAGAGAAGAAGGGAGAGAAAATCCAAAAGCAACAGCCCAAGAGCAAGGAAAGGAAGAATGGAGAGTTTCCACATTCTCCAAGTCCCTAAATATAGCCCCAAGGATGAACAAAGCCCTAGGAAAGAAAGGGAAATAAAAAAGCCTCGCAACTGGATAATCCAAAAAGGAAACAAATCAAAATTGGAAACACAGAGTTGACAGTGAAACTCCCCATTTAGACAGCAAACCACCCTACCATCGACATCGACCCATTGTCGACTTTTTTGCCTCGATGTCGATCCCAAGTGTTCCACTGTCAAACAGTGCTTTCCTACTATCTAAGCCAAATCGATAGTAAGGCCATGGCACTCGACACCCAGAATTTCCTCCTCGATGTCGAAGGATACCCTTTCACTGCCGATTGACAGCAGCTCGATGTCAATATTGTGTTGTTCACTATTTAAGCAATGCTTTTCATTTTTGGGCAGTCTGCACTGAACCAATGGGTCCCTGCCATCCTGACACGTTATCCTACACCCTAGGGTCACGATGGACCATCCCCCACTACTTCCACATTCATACATCACATTTTGACTTACCCAACCACACAATTGACTAAAAATCCTAAAAATGGATCAAAAAATCAATTAAGCCAAATCATTCAAAAACATTTATAGGGCTCTGTAAACGCTGAATTTTACCACCCCCAGCAATGACGACAATCGGATGCGAAAGATTGGTAATGCCCTTTAAGCTCTCTTTTTCTTTAGGGTGACTCAGACACCTCTTGTTCCACCTTATTTCCACCCGTGGTCCCCCACATCCCCGGTATGACCCTACACGACGCCCCCGCTTGAAGCCACAACTTAGCAGCACTGCACGCGACTGCGACACTGCACGACAGTGCCACGATCTGTCGAAGCACTGTGCGATAGCACCACACCCGGTTGCGACACCGCAGATTTTGCCATGGCACCGCCAGATGGAAATTTTTCCTATAAATACCCCCACCCCTCATTTCAACATGTTCCAAGTTGAGGAGAGGGGGCACCCCCAGAGCTCCAGTTTTCTTTTTTCCTCTTTTTCCTAGTTTCGGGGCCCTGCCCTAGTCTAATTTCGAGCTTTCGAGCCTCGTTCCTCTGTCCAGAGTCCAGGTCCCCTAGACCCGCCTTCCCTAACCCGTTTCGGCCCAAAACCCCGAAGTCTCCCATGGTCTAGTCTCCCTATCCAATGTTCTAATGCCTAGTTTCTGAAGCTTTTCGACGTCATTATTCTATCCGAGGTCCTAGTACCCGACACCCATACACCATTACTCTGCCCAATATCCGAGGCATCCAGTGTCCAAAGCTTTCAGATGCCGTTATTCTATCCAAGGTCCTAGTACCCGACATCTGTACGCTATTACGCTGCCCGACACCCTGGTAATTATTCTCCAAAAATTTTTTGGCGCCGTTATTCTAGTTGATATCCGGGCAATCACTTTTTGACGCTGTTACTTTGTCTGACGAAGGACAAAGCCAGTCTTTTACCTCCACCTGAGCTAGGGATGCGATCCATCCCATATAATTGCATTGGTTTAAAGCATACAGGTATTTAACCCTTTAATCACACTTTAATTTTATAACGATGTAGACTTTTAAATTGTGCCCGTGTAATGTATAGTAGTTAATTTAATTAAGCAGTTTGTGCATCATTTTAGCTATACATGTGAAAATAGGACATTTATGAGGGAAGAATATTAAAAAATAAGCATCTAGTAGAAAGACTGGTTTACCTGGGCGAGGTGGGTGTCTAAACACCTTTCCACTCTCATAACCTGACCACTTACCCCAAATCTCTGACCATACCAAACGAAGTCCTGTAGCCCTTCTCAGGGTTATACCAATGGGTCCTAAGCCCTAATCCTAGGTGGTGACTCCATTTCATTTAATTGTATAAACCCCCATCCCTTGATAAATCATGAACTTTGAGAAGACACATTCCTTCTCTCTCCAACCAAGGAGCATAACCCAACCCCATCGCGAACCAAAAGTGCGCCCCAAATGGGAACACAGGTGCAGTTCCAGGAGGAACGGATCCTCAAGTGGCGACTTCACTGGGGAAAAATGATAAAGCTTTCAATACTAGATGCTACTATTGAACGCAAGAATATTCTTCCTTCTGCATTGTTTGATTGATAACATGTTTGGCTAACCCCTTTTGTGTACTAACTGCATCATGCATCATGTTTGAAGTGAAATAAAACGATGAGTGTACTCCCTGTTGTGCCTCTACCCCCGGGGAGGTGGGGCACATCATACTAAGTACTCTGAGATCGGATGATACCTGCTTCCACCACCACTATCATGCACACACAACACTTCATGGAAACACATAGCCCCGTGGTTAGTCGTTGGACCCCATATGTAGATATGGGTAATTCACGACGAAGCCACAGCCCTTGATATTTACTGTACGAGTTTAGAATCACCGACGAGGGTATTCACTGGTGTTCCATGGGGTACTTCGCTACTCAAAAAGGGCACTAATTTGATTACTCTAAGATCGTGTGACCTACTCTCCAAGTATATTAAAAGAACCACGTGCCAATAATTTACAACCACGAGCGATAGGTATATTGGTTCTGTCAAGGGTAGCCTTTTTCTGTCCTATTAGCCTACCCATTGCATGCATCATGTAGGAAATTAGACCATATATGATTAGGATACGCCACAAACTAATGTAGCAACCCTTCGGGACCAAAAATGATGTTCTTAGCAGAATATCCTCCTTAATGTAGTTTACTTGTCATGGGAAAGAGCTCCATTTGCCCCTCGGATGTCCCTCAATAATCCCACGATGAAAGCAACACAATCGTCCAAGATGGTGTATCAAAAAAAAATGTAGCCTCGATAGTCCCTTAAAAATTGGTACACCACCCAAGACATTATGTCAATAATAGAGCTCTGTTTATCCTGAAATGGAAGGTACTCTACATTAGCTAAGGATAGACTGTCGGGAGATCCTTGAGAAAGTCTCTTCATGATGATCCTAATTCGATCTCTGGGAGCCATCGAACAAGGAAGGATTTATGGCAAGATTTTATCGACCTATAGGGCCATGGGAGTCATTCCCAGGTCATTTTAAAGTCTGATGAAGATCTCACTACTAATTACCTGAGTAAGGTGGAGCAAAGAGGTCAGAAATGGATTATTATGCTACCCAACCACTGTTTGTGTATATATGTTTGTATATTTGCTTTGTAAACCAGAACATAAATATATATATATACATATATTAAGAAAATTAAAAAAAAAAAAAAAAGAAGATAAAAAATGATAATTTGTTTGTCATCCAAAATCGTAAAACAATCTTTCGCCCTTATAAGGCACAATTCCGCATGAAAGAACCCTTTGTTGCCTGCTTGGGACCGTCAGGCCAGCCAATTAACTCGGGCTGACCTCCACCAACCTCCATCCTCTTTGTCCAACAGAAATCCCAGCCCATCTTCTAGTCCAGCAAGGCAGAGTCCAGTAAGGTCACCTCCTCTTACGAGTACCATGGATCCACCAGAGGCTGGTTCTTCGGAAGAAGTTTTGAGTCAAGAAATGGTCAACATGCGAAGAGAGATGACTGAGATGAGGCCACTAGTCACATAGATGGTTTAGGAAATGCAAAGTCAGTCTCGAGGAGACAGTGCACAAATCCCCGGAGAACCTAGGGTGACACCAATACCCAGGGTACAACCCAAAGTTGTGATAGAGGAGGAAAAAGTTGTGGTCATCAACACCCCATAGAATCCCCCTGAAACTGAAAGAGAGAAACAGATGAGGGAGAAAGTTGAAAAACTGGAGATTGTTGTGTTAGGGAAAGCAGTAGCAAAGCCAGAAGATGATTTGGTCTTCTTCCCGACGGGTAGAATACCTGAAGACTTCAAATGGAAGCTTGACAAATTCAACGGGATGGGGGACCTTAAAGCCCACCTAAAGATCTTCATTACTGTGGCCAAGTGTCACGCCCCCATCCCGATGAAGATATTTTACATTAAATAGGGGGTGACTAGGACAACCAATGTCATCCCAATACCTACCAAGATCACAGATACAGTGTCCCGAGCCACAGTCCACCCTGTCATCAATCGTGATAACATCAAGGAACGTACCCAAATGGAATAAATCGTTTCAATTTACAGAGTTAGCGGAAGTGAAATTTAATTAAAGCATGTGAAATTATAGAGCATCGGTTCTCTAATGATAACACATAGTACAATTTCCATAAATGTAACCATTCATTCTCTCCTTATAATTAAACATAAAGTTTATACATGATTGTGGATGAGTACAGAAATTAAATAATAAATAATCGCCTTAAGGGCACCATCCTTGGGTGTACATCTACATCCAAGTTACAGCCACTGGCTTCACTTGATTTGCATCCAACAGTGCTCATCAAGAGTTTACCTGCATATCAACTAAAAAGGGGTTGCGCAACGGGGTTAGCTACACCAACTAGTGAGGGAGCAAAGGGGAATGCACATACATACACACAAACAATTTCAAGCAGAATGATGCATGCTAATGTTAGATTTATTTTTCACCTAACACATAATTCTATAGGTCAAGTGTATGCTACTGTGATAACTCGGGAGACACTAAGGGTCACTTAACCTATCGCCCTATGAAACCTCAATTATCACGCGGGAGCCTACCCCGATAGAAACCATCAGGTCACCCAGTGGCAGACCCCGATAGCCATCACTACCCCTAACCTGGCTTCTCCCACCTCCACAGGCAACAGGTGCTCAGACTATCCAACACATAAACCCTTGTTGGCAAGAGTCGTAGCATAAAGGAGTAAGCATCCTAGCCACAGATATACTACATACAAGTCCTAACGTCCCAAGAGTTATTTTGGGTGCATCAGCGTCCCATTCCATCTAGTACCCGGGTACTAGCATGGCACGGCACATACAGATCAAGATGGCATATAATAGTTTTCATAATTAAATAAATTGGGGTTCCGATACCGGCACACCCGGCACTGTCACCCGATACAATGGTGAGAATAATATCACATTCATAATAGACATTTGAGATAAATAATGCAATGTGCACAATGCTTATATTTATATAATAGCATGAATATGGTCACTTAATAAGTATATTCAAGCCCAATAAAGTGACCCAAAACCCACTCACCGAACTCGGGTGTCACCCGGCATGGTTGACATGAATCTCACCAGTGCACCAGCTATCCATCAAGTTGGGTAGCCTAAAAACACAAAGGCAAGCATTAACAAGTGCATAGAGGGGTCCCATGCTAGGCCCCCAAGATTAAAACTAAGTTTCAACCAAGGCAGCATGAGCGGACTCACGGACGAAAGCAGCAGGGTGAGTCCATCCCTGAATTCGTTCAGGCCAAAAGGTTAAAACACAGGGAGCAGATCCATGGATGAAACATCTTACTTGGATCCGTTCGTGCATCCGTTCAATTTCTGAGACACACCCGAGAGCGAGCGGATCCACGGGTGGAGGCAACATCTTAATCCGCCCTTGCATCCGTTCGATCCCTGAGACATGCTCGAGAGTGAACTGATCCACGGGCAGATGCAACAGATTGAATCCGTTCCTTCATCCATTCAGGTCAAATCACAGGGATTACACTGGGCGGACTGACGGATGGTACCACGATTGGTGGATTCGGTCGTGCATCCTCCGAAAATCCTTTTTGAGATTTCAAAGGGCTTCTTCTCCAGCTTGAAGCTTGGGGTACCCCTTGCTCTTAGGGACATGGAGAGGGTGTCTAGGTCTCCCTAGGGTCACTAGAACCTGGGTTCACCTCATGGATCCAAGATCACATAAGGGTTTGGTCTTAATTTGGTCCAAGGGTAGGGTTTTCTTAGCTTAGAACCAAAGTTCAGTAGCAATGGCTATAATGCAACACATATAGGTCTTTATTAGGGCTTGGTCAGCACCATTTGAGCTCCCATTAAGGGCCAAGCATTACCTTGAGTCCCAAATGGAACCCCAGGTTAGCTCAAAGCTCAAGGAATCTACCAAAATGGAAATGGGAATGAAGAAGTACCAAGTTTCAGGTCTTACCTTAGTGAAAGGAGCTCCAATTCCAGCCCTAGCCAGCCTTGAAGACCCACCTCCTTTTCCTTCTTCCCTTCCTTTCCATCTCTTCTTCTCCTTCTCCTTCTCCCCTTGTTCGGACAGCAAGAGGAGGAGATGTGGGGCAGCCAGCCATCTTGGCATGGCTTCCATCCTCTTCCCTTTCCCTCCTATTCCTCTCCTACTTCTACTTCTTCTTCTTCCTTCCTCCTTCTCCTCCTTTCCTTGTCTCTTCTCCTCCACGGATTGCTTGGGAGGGGGAGAGATAAGGGAATAAAGGGGTTTAGGTTATCTTTTAAGGGGTAGAAGGGCCTTAGGTCATGTTTGGTTAGGGGTCCTTAGAACACTTAGGTTTTAAATGGGTTTTAATTTGGACTTAGGTCTTGTTTGGTCCATTTCTTAAACCATTAGGTCCGTTTAGTTAGTTAGGGTATGTTTGGGGTGCACCCTAAGTCCATAGGACCTATTTGTCCACTAAGGCTCTTTTGGTTTAAGTTAGGGTATGAAACCCATTATTTATTTTAAATCAAGTCTTGTGGGCCCACTTTCATGGCCCATTTAACTGATTAATGGTAAGGGTGGGGGTCCATATGGTCCAAAGGTCTAAGTGTGGTGTTCGGGACACGGGGGTGTCGGTCCCATAGGAAAATAAACCAGAAGGGTAGGTAACAGCACGAGCAGATCCTCGAGCGGATTCAATTCGAGTGAGTCCGTTCATAACTTCGGTGCTGCTATCAGGGCCCAAACTTCAAGGAAAGTTACGGGGCTTTGACCCATACTTCCAAAACTTCAAGGGGACACTTATAATACAATATTAGGTTCAAGGTCATTAAGGTTGACCATTGCCACCATGGCACTACCTTTTTGGTAAGGTCTAAATTGCCACGGGTATAAGGGTATATTTTGGGTGCGGGTGTAACACCAAGTCATGGGAGCTTACAGAGAATCAAATGGGTCAAGCCTTCCTTTACTCATTGGCTAGATCAGCCCTAAGATGGCTCACTCAATTAGACCAGACTCAAACTCAAACCTGGTCGGGGGTGGTGAAGGAGTCCACCAAACAGTATTCTTACAACACTGAGGTAGATATTACCCGGTGTGAGTTGGAAAACTTGAGGCAAGGAGCCAACAAAGGATTTTCCAATTTCATTATGAGGTTCCGTGAGAAGGCATCTAGGATGTGGAAATATCCGAATGAAGTAGAACAAGTGGAAATGATACTAGAGAACTTATATGGGGAGTACCATGACTACCTCTATTGTCAACACATCAAAACCTTTGAAGCACTCATAGCTACAGGAAAGTGAATTGAAGGCAAGCTCTTCAAAGGAAAGCAAGCCCAAGCTTCAACTAAGGAGGCCTCTAGATCTTATCCTAATAAGAACAACAAAGTAGGAAGAGGGAAGGGTCCTAAAGTGAACACGGTCACCACCGGCCAGTACACCGAGAAGAAGATTTCACCGATGGCCACTACACCGTTGGTTATCCAAGCAGAGCAGTCAGCTTCTCCTAGACAGTTTACTTTTGGCAATATGAACCCTACTCGCCTCTTCTTCAAGCTCAAGAGGGAAGGGATGTTGGATGTTGTACCGCCAAGACATGTAGATTTGGCCAATCCACCTCCAGGATTCAAGCCAGAGTTACATTGCTACTATCACAATCAGAAAGGTCACTAGACCGAAAAATGCATACACGTCAAACATGCCATACAAGACTTGATCGACACAGGGAAGATGACGTTGAAACTGGAACAACAACCCAATGTAACTACTAATCCTTTGCCAAACCATGGGGTGAATATGTTGCAAGAGGATGTCCCTTGTGAAGACCCAATATTCATGATCCAACCTACAAGACAAGGGAGCAAGTTGATGGATTCTCAAATTTATAGGGCCATCCTAGCAGCCTAAACTAAGGAAAATGATAAGAAAAGAAAAGAGTTGGAGGCTCTGAGGTAAAGGCCGAATGAAGGATTCTTCGACTTCGTCAAAAGATTCTGTGAAGAAGCGAACCAGATGCAAACTCACCTAACAAAGAAGAGTAAGTAGGGATAATCCTGGAAAATCTGCATAGAGTGCACCATGAGTATCTTTACCCTTAGCAGCGTGAGATACTGGAAGGATTCACTACCTTGAAGGGGTCGCTTGATGAAAATGAACTTGACTCCCCGAGATCGTCCATGGAAGTTGTGAATGCCTTGGAAGAAGGGACAACGGGTTTGGACCCGACCACTCTGATTCAGCTTGTAGGGGGTCCCTTGAAGGAGTTAAAAAGAATTTGGAGGGATAAGGTGTGTCTCATGTGGAAAATGGACCTCCCAGCAGAAGCCAGAACCAATATCAGTAATTTCCTAAGAGACATGTATAGAGAAGAAATGATTGAGGCTTAGCCAACACCATTTCATGGCCTAAGCCGATATGCTCGGAAGAGGAGAGCGAAAAGGATGATGGTGTGTGCCTATTGTGCAAGAACCAACTGCAATGGAAAATTCAGAGAAGGTGGACAGCGGTGTGACCGAGGGAAGGGAATAGCCTCCAACCATCGGACGATGAAGCTAGAATATCTAGAGAATGGGTTAGACAGCCTTGGACCTCATGTGCAATTGAGAAAATTTGGGTTCACCGATTATGAGATCAGGCACATGGCGTATGTGGAAAACTCAGAAGATGAAGAAGAATGCGCTAAATCGACGATTCACATTCAACCCATTGTGGGAGAACCACCTGAGGATAATATGAAAATCATTGAAGAAGTCACACTAAGCTTGATCCAAATCGTATCAGCACTGGCCATTGGCTAGACTCTCTCTGGAGACACTTTCTTCATCTAGATGGGAGGAAATACTGATGACAACGAAGAAGAAGACTTCGAATCACACTCTAAAAATGAGTTCTCCGTTAAAACTGCAATAAACAATATTGGAGCAGAAAATGATGGAATAGACCTAAATGATCTCATCCAACCCATACCTCCTAGAAATGAGGGAAGTAGCAGCAGTGAGGGAGAAAGGGCTCTCAAAAATCCGAGAAGATCATGGTTCATCAAAGAAGAAGACTTCGATAGATGGGGTATGCGCGTCTTCCATCAAGTGCAAGACATCCTTGAACTAATATCTACGGCCTATGACATCATGTATGAAGCTACTTCCAGCTTCCTGAATATGGTGTGTGGTTATTTGGCAGAACAAGTTGAAAAGATAGAATTACCAACAGAAGAAGATGTACTTCAGAGAATGTTACATGAGCTGAGGAACATGGCTTGGCTGAACCTGGCATTAACAAAGGATTTCTTTAGGAATCCACCCCAAGATCCTATGTTATACTCGGATGATTTCCCCTATGCAAGTCCACTAAGAATGATGGAGGAATGGGAAAATTGGATCAGTAACGTCAATACCGGAGACCCATGGCAGTGGGGAAGAAGAAGACGACCCAGGTCATCAAGATTCTGAAGGACAGTCAGATGAAGAAACATCCAATGAAAGTCTGAACGACGAAGTAATGGATGAAGGCACTAATAGTGAACTACCCAGCGAAGCGTCTAAAACGAAGGAAGAGTTTACTGTCAACTAGTATGTGGAAATCTGTGGGCCCAGAATTTGGTCCCTTCCATTCGAAGCAGGAGGGTCAGGAGAAATTTTGACGAATTTGCAACTTCAAATTGGTCAATTACCCATTCACCTCCAGGAACAAATTATGCAAGAAATCTTGCTAGCCAGAAGTAAAGATTACCTCAAGGTGTTTCAAGAAATCACAATTTTCAATCATGGAGATGATGATCTCCAAGGGATACCCATTCATCCGGAATATCCATTCTTCAACATCTTCCAGATAAGGAACCTCTATAGATTGTAAACCGAAGCCCTCTGCTTCCTGTCATACTTATGCAAGAGATACAAGGTGGCATTCAACTTTCGGGTCCAGTAATTGCTAATCTATATGGGCACAGAAGAATCGTCTCCCAAGTTCGACTCTTATCAATCGAACGCGATGAAGTTTCTCCTCAAGTATCAAACCCGAACTCAATGGCTCGAATAATTGTCCGAGTGTGCAAAATGGAATGTCCTTTGTACCTTTCATGACCTTACGAAATGCCATTCCAGTGAGATGCCGGAAGGATCAATTTCAAGTATGGTTAAGGAGCAGCCACATTGTGTTTTCCATTCAGGTACTGATCTTGACTTGGAAGAAGTTTTCAGCCTAAAAAATTGGGAGAACTATTGGCTCAGGATAAGGGGTCATCTGTGTGAAATCAACGGAATCCTGAAGGAACAAATTCCCCCAAAGTTGTGGGAAGATCTTTTTGATATCACTGAAAGTGAGGAATGGGATAACCTCCTCCAAATCGCCCAATTGTGAAGGAGGAAGGCTGCCAAAATGACGTTTACCTAGAAAAGAGACTGAGCGCTGTTGTTCGAAGGTGTTAAACTATGACCATTGATTTGGTGAGAATTACTGAAGTTCCCAAAAAAAAAAAAAAAGAGAAAGTAAGGGCAATGGCCTCAAGTCTACATCAGAAAATGAAGTTTATCCATGAAGGGAAGATGATCACTATCTTTGGTGACCTAGAAATAGTCCACACCATGGCAAGCATTGAGGTAGGAGTAGAAACTCCAGAAGATACCCAGCTAGGTGGATTCAAGATTGGGGCAATCGGTGTGATGACCTCAAAAGTAAGAGAGATAATCCCATTCAGATATCCATCCGCATAGAGTAAGTCAACTTTGAAGATGATGAACAACATGGAATATTTCCCAGAGCTTGGACTAGGAAAGAATCAAGAAGGGATTCCGAAATTCCCTGAGTTTCCAACTTATAGCAACCGTCATGGACTGGGATATGAAGAACCAAGGAAAAAAGGCAAACTTGAAAACAGGCTGAAATGTGAGAAGGCGAGCACTGCCATGGGACCATCTCCATATTTCAAGACTCTGAACAGGTATTTTGTTAAGGAGGGAGAGAACTTCCCTTATTGTGGTAACATTGAGCCATGGTTTGATCATGAAAAGGGAAGCCTCCAGCCGGGATTTAAGTTTTCTTTCAAGACGACAATGACTAGGTGGCACTAGAAGTGGACCAAGCAGAATTAAAAGATGCCAAAGAAGATCTGAGCATCAGAGAATTGTTTGAGATAGCCATGATTTATGTAGGGGATGAAGAAGGACCTAAACCTCATCTTTTAATTCACCGTCTTCAAAAACCCATTATAAATTGGATCAGTGTTTCTGAAAGGTTTTAGGAAATAGAGTCTCAAGGAGTGGTCAGCTCCAAACTAATCTCATCTGTTAGTAAGTCTCTTGTAATCGAGGAAGGTAGTAACTTCCTGTCTGTTGAGTCTGCTTGTACTCCTCTTTCCATCATGAATTGGGTCAACCATTCCAAGTATGTCTCTTCTTCTTCTTCTTCCGATTCATCTTCCGATGATGAGGATATCCTTGAATACCATCACTTAATAAAGCAACTAAAATAAAGAAAAGCACAACCTGTCTGAGAGGACACATGTCTTATAAATCTGGGAACAGAGCTATGCCCCCAAATGGTTAAAATTGTCTCCTCACTCAATAAGGAGGAAGTTAGTCAGATGATAGCTCTGTTGAAAATCCAAGAATAGTACAGCATCAACTGCCCACTTATCCAGGCGCTCAGTCGGTCAAGTAGAAGTCCAGAAGAATGCGGCCTGAATGGAGTGAAAAGATCAGGGAAGAAGTCATCAGGTAGTGGAATGTAGGATTTCTCCAAGTGGCACAGGACCCTCAATGGTTGTCCAATATTGTCCCAGTTCCCAAGAAAGATGGAAAAGTACGGATGTGTGGATTTCCAAGACCTCAACAAAGTTAGCCCCAAGGACGACTTCCCATTGCCGCACATTGACTTGCTGGCAGATAACACAACAAAGCATGCTCTATTGTCATTTAAGGACAGATTTTCTAGGTATAATCAACTTAGCATGTGCCCAAAGGATAGAGAGAAGACAGCGTTTACCACACCATGGGGAACTTATTGCTATAAGGTAATGACCTTTGGTCAAAAGAACACATAAGCAACGTATCAAAGAGCAGCTTCGGTCATCCTACATGACATGATACATAAAGAAGTAGAAGTGTATGTGGATGATATGATCGTTAAATCAGTCACCCGGCAGGGGCATTTCCTGGCACTATGAAAGTTTCTCAAGTGAATAAAAGAATATAAGCTCAAATTGAGCCCTAAAAAATGTGTGTTCGGAGCAACGGCAGGGAAGTTTCTGGGATTTATCATCAGTGAAAGAGGAATAGAAGTGGATCCCAACAAAATAAAGGCTATAATAGAAATGCCATCACTAAAAATAGAAAAAGAAGTCCAAAGTTTCTTGGGTCGCATCCAATATATAAGTCGGTTCATAGCACGCCTAATCGCGACATGTGAACCCATCTTCAAGCTCCTGGGAAAAGAACCAAAAGTAGAACGATAAGTGCCAAGAGGCATTCGAAAAGATAAAAGAGTACTTGACTCATCCGCCAATACTTGCCCCGCCAACGTTGGGTGAACTGTTGTTGTTATACTTATCCATTGAAGAAATGGCAATGGGGTCAATGGTAACACAGCTTGATCAGAAGAATGGGGAAGAGCATGCAATCTACTGCTTGAGCAAGAAATTGCTAGAGTATGAAACTCGCTATACCCCTTTGGAAAAGACATGTACCGCCTTGGTTTGGGTACTAAAAGATTGAGGCAATACATGCTTTCACATCCAATCCGACTCATCTCAAGGATGGACCCGGTAAACTACCTGTTTGAAAAGCCAGCATTAACTGGAAGGATGGCCAGATGGCTATTGTTATTATCAGAATTTGACATAACATATGTCAACCAAAAGTCTATGAAGGGGCGAGTAGTCTCAGACCATCTAGCTGCGCATCCGGTGGAGTCGGATTTGCGACCAATCGAAGATAATATCCCGGATGAGGACTTAGCATGCATGGAAGAAGAAGAATGCAAAGACTGGTAGCATTTGTACTTTGATGGCGCAGCCAATCAAAGAGGATATGAGGCCAGAATATTGCTGATAACCTCTGAAGATCTTTATCTCCCTTCTGCTTTTCGATTAGAATTCCCATGCACCAACAATATCGTAGATACGAAGCATGTGTGATTGGCCTTGAGGCTGCCATGGCATTGGGAATCAAGAAGTTGAAAGTTTATGGGGATTCGTCAATCGTAATCTATCAAACTCAAGGGAAATGGAAAATGAAAGATGAAAAGCTGAAACCCTATCAGGAACACTTGGAGGGAATAACCAAGAATTTTGAAGAAATCACATTCGAATATTTTCCAAGAGTCAACAACAGATTTGCAAATGCTTTAGCCACCCTCGCCTTAATGGTTGAATGTAGGTTAGATACCTAGATCCGACCATTTCTGGTGGACAAGAGATGTGAGCCGGCATATGAAGAATCAGTGAATGTCTTGACAGCCGATGGAAAAATATGGTTCACCCCTATAATTGACTTCATCAAAGAAAGGAGGTATCCTGAACATTTCACAGTGGGTGAAAAGAAGCGGCTACGAAAGTACGCCATACAACTCATGCTCCAAGGAGACTTGTTGTATAAAAGATCTTATGATGGCATACAACTGCTCTGTGTAAATGAGGAACAAGCTCAAACAATCATGAAGGAAATCCATCAGGGAATCTACAGACCGCATATGAATGCCAGGATGCTCGCCAAGAAGATCCTAAGTTTAGGATATTATTGGACAACCATAGAAGAAGATTTTGCCACGTTCGTGAAAAGATGTCACAAGTGCCAGATATTTGCCAACATTAATCACATTCCTCCCACAGAACTCCATTTATTGAATGCTCCCTGGCCATTCTCCACATGGGGCATCGACATCATAGGGAAGGTGATGTCAAAAGCATCCAACGCGTCGCCATAGATTATTTCGCCAAGTGGGTGGAAGCACAGTTTTACGCCATCTTGATGGCTACAAAGGTAGCAAAGTTCATCAAGGAAAATATCATATGCAGATACGGAGTGCCACACGCCCTCATATCTGATCAGGGAGCACATTTCTTGGGAAAAACAGATGAGTTTTACGCTAAGTTTGGTATCAAGAGACACCGGTCTACGACTTACAGTGTCAAACCCTGCCCCTGACTGACTGAAATCTTGCCTGAAGGATAGGAACCCCAGACATGGCAACCAAGCACACTGTGGAGTATCACTCTAGTGATTGAAATTGATGAAGAAACCCTGTGCAGGTTTTCCTACATACCTATCAAAAGATGGACAGCTGGCTCTTGTAACTGCACAGCTCATAGCATAATGTACTACCTGGACTCCAGGTATTCTCTCTCCTCTTCACAACTGTGGGTCCTACTCCTTGAAATGTGTGTAAAAGACCCTAAATGGCATGTGGGTATAAGGCCCTGACCCTGGGTCAAACCCCTGTGCAAGCCCACAAAGTTTCAGCCTTGCTGAATTCTCTGGGCGATGCAGACATCACCTAGAGTGCAAAACAGCATTATTTTAAGGATTTAAATTATGGGGACCACCCATATTGGACATGGGAACCCTCCATAGGTTGAGGGGAGTCTAAGGGACCACGTCATACCCCTGCATCACTGTGGACCCCACCTGAGTGCCCAGAATGGTTGAGAATGCAGTCAAAAATGCATTCTGGAAAAGGGCCTTAACAGCCAAACAGACCCTAGTCAAGGCTGGGCCTATAAATACCAGTGCCTTGGGCTCATTTCAACCCTTGGCTACTGTTCAAATCGTGGGGAAAGGGAGAAGAAAGAAAGGAGAGAAAGGAGAGGAAGAAGAGGAGGGAGCAACCTACACTTCTGAGCTCTGATTTCGTGGCACCTTAGACTTGTGCAGGTATAAACACATATGCTCATACCTGCTGCTCTCTTTGATTCATATGTTTTGATGATTTTCTGATCTCTGGCAGCCCAGAACAGCTGAGGACTGCCAAGTACCACCTCAAATCTGCCATGCAAACATGATGCATGGAAGATCTGAGTGTTTAAAGATGATTTTCATACCTGTTTTACAGATCTGGAACCGAAACCAGGCTGTGTTTGGCTGCACTGCTTAGTTACACTGAAAATAGGCTGTTTGGAGTCCTGATTTCTTGTCCTGACTGCATGGGACCTAGCCCTAGGTGGTAGCAGACTTGAATCAGTGTAATAAACCTGAAATCAACCTTGCATGCAGCTGAAACCAAGTTTGGTACCTGGAGAAATCGTGGGTTACTATTTACTGGGCTGTCTGGGCAGCCTCTGGCAGCCAAGTGGTGGGCCCAGTTGAAAATTCACAAGGACCAATGTACAAAACACCCCTAGGGGTACATGATGCCCTAACATGCATGGGGGAATGATGTGGCCACTGCCCATGGCCAACAACCTTGGAAACTCAGCCTGTTCACGTTTTTAAAATCTCTGGGCGATGCACTGGGCAATGCAGACATCACCCAGAGACATCGCCCAATGAATGGAATTTTACAGTTTTGCTGATCTGACTTGGGGGACTTCACCCATTGGCCATGATACAGTGTAGGGAGGTGGAAATGACCAGAATGCCCCTCCCCACATCTGTCCATATGTGGGAATGCTTTGGGAAACCAAGTGGGCCCCGCAGGACTTGGAAACCCTACCTGTGATTGGTCCTGCAGCACTGTCAAGTTGGGGACAGCACTGTAAGTCTAATGTGACCTAGGATCATGTACTAAATTAGCAAATGACCATTTTACCCCTAGGCCACCAACTTTGGATGATGCACCGGGACATAGGCCTAAGGCCCAGTGCAAGGCCCAGAGAATTCTAAGTGAAGACCAACTATATACTGGGTCAACCCAGTGAGCTTAGATCAACCCTAGGATCTCCAAAAATAGTTTGGAATATTAAAATGACAATATTTTATTTATAACTAGGATTTGATCCCGCGCTCGAGGCCTACAACCAGACTATAGCCGGAATTGAATTTGGAACTGAGTTCTTAGAACCAGACCCAGGTGAGTGAAATATTATCGTGTATGTATGTGTAACTGTATTAACATGCCGGCAATTAAATTCTTAAATTATAAATGCTGTGCTATTTAATTTTGTTCAATTACTCAAAATTATTACACATTGAATGTCTATTGATCAACACTGTGATTCTTATCTGATGATTGTGAATGTTAGACTAGATGCCATAGACGGCTTGGAAATGAGGCCAGTGGTAGCCCATAGTATGGGATACGATTGACGCTGTCTGACTCATACGATGCCATATAGACATGGGGCTAGAGTTTCATCACCCGTGCTACGCACCCTTGCCAACAGGGGTTAAGGCGTTGGATAACTGTGAGGACTACCGTAAAACCCTAGAGGCATTTACGTCGGGAAGTCTCAGCACAGCTGGGATGCCCCAGGGCAGATTTACTGGGAAGCCTCAGGCTATAAGCTTGGGAAGCATCGAAAGGTGAATTTTTGGTTGAGTGCCACACATAAAGATTATGCACCGGTTTGGTGAGATTATATTCAGTCGGTTACCTCACAGGAGTTAATCCAGAGGGCCGGTCGGGTTGACCTGGGTAGGGAGATGCTAAAGTCGACTGGTCCTCTCCAACAACTCAATGGGTGTATCCCAGGAAGGGGTAACCAAGCCCACACCAGGGATACATGTATTGGGGATTGTAGTAGCACTAACCTGACTTAATTGTATTGTTAGGTGGCTAATGGATAATCTGGACTTACATATCATGTAGGATCATGTGGACTGTGGTTGCATATGCATGCATGATGATATGTTTTGCTCATGAGCTCGGTGGGGCTCACACTCTGTTATATATGTTTTTCTTCTAGATGATTCTGCAGGTGGATGCCGCTGTGGCATGGAGGCTCATTACGAGGAGGAGAGCCTTGGTTATTATGATGATATTGGTGTGGACCCCGACGGAGGTCATACCGATGATGCGTGCATTCTCGGTGGTCATTGATGAAGACTAGTGAGGAGTGTACTTGATTCTTTTTTTCTTGGGGACTCCTTTTTGTTTTTGTTAGGAGTTTATCCCCATCCTGCTTGTGGAGCAGTTTTAGTTTTCTTTTCTTTTTGGGGTTGAGTTATCTCACCCTATATATATAAATATGTATGTATTTCCTTTTAGCTTTTGTTCCTGTCAGTTTTACTTTCCAGTTTGTGGGTGTAATGGGGAATGTAATAAAACAAACTTATGTATGTATATATTATCATCATTCCCGTATCGCTACGCTTTCTCTTTTGTTATTATAATTGTAGTTTATCTGCGACACTCTGATCTTGCTTATGGTAAAGTGATGAATGTGGAACCATGAATGTAATAACTGCTTCTAGATCCGTGGGGTTTGGCGGATTGTCGTTATGCAATTCAGGTCACCTACCTAATCCTCCCAGGGGGGTTTGGGGTGTGACAGAGCTTGGTATCAAAGCGTGAGGCTCTTCTTACATTCACGGGATGCAGTTTAGGTCTAATAAGTTACTAATATTAAAACATGCAATAAATAAAAGCTACAGGGGAGGTAGATGTAAATAAACAAAAAAATGCATAATTTCATTAACATAAAGGCAATTGTGGCCAAGCCACTACATAAGGTTTGACTGAAAGTACTACTTTCAAATATTTACATAAGCTTACAAAAAAAAAACTACATACATCTCAAACAAAAACAAAAGTACATAAATTTAAAAAAAAAGATGTGATAAGTCTGGACCATGTAACAGGAAAGTCAGGTGCTGGCTGGAAGAACTACTTCAGCGGAGGCAAGTTACTCGATGGAGGATGTGGCTGGCGAGAGTCAACATGGTAGAATCTGTCCCAAAAGTCCAAGCGCTGCTCTACAGATACCACCCTGCTCTCCAAGGATGAAAAGCCTTGATCCATCCTAGTCGATATGTCTGTGAGCTGAGTACTGAGACCCTGGAACTGTGACATCACCTGTGCCCACTCAGATGGCTCTAGCACATTTGAGCTAGTGGCCCTTGCCACCTCATAAGCAGGCAAATCCGTGAACTATGTGCCAATGCCCTCGAAGTCTCCCTGCTCCTCGCCCCGAATGTCTCCCTTAATGCCATCATGCTCCTCACCATGCTCATCATCACCCTGCATCTCTCCTAGCTCCTCATCTCCCTACTGCTCATCATCCTGCCCCTCCATCTACTCCTCCTCCTGTGGATCACCCCCTGGCAGCTTCATCTTCAGAATTGAGGTCTTGTTGATAGGCATAGACCTATCTCTCTCCATATACTCGCCCGCTAAAGGAACCTCGAAGTGCCGGAAGACTAATGTGAGGAACTTCCCGTATGGAAGGTTCCCATCAGATGGGTGTTGTGCGTGATATAGCATGACCTGAAGTAGTAAGTATGGGAGGTTTATCACTGGACCTCCTCTACCGCTCTCAATAGGAAGTAAGTAATATAGGCCCTCAGCATAGAAATGCTACCCCTGTTTTCACCCTTGGGGTAGATGTTGTAAGTCACACACCCACTGATAATGTGAGCACTAGGATTGTAGGAAGCCTCTGACTTGGGTGTGCTCTTAGACCCAATCAATACCTTGAAGACCCTCCTCCTGGTCTCCAAAGAAAACATCTCAGAAATATCAATTCGGAGCTTGTAATAGCACCTCTCCCTAGTGTTGGGCAACCCCAGGATCCCTGCTAGTGAAGCAGTGGTCAACCTAATATCCACTCCCTTCACTCTACTCGCTAGTCCAAACTCTTGTACCCCAGATGGCACCAAATTACAATAGAAATATCGAACCAAGTTGGGATAACAAGGTTCTGTAGGTGTCAACATAGAGGCCCAACCTAAGGTGTTGAACCTAGTAAACAAACTGTACTGATGGAAGTCATCCACCAGTACCACCCGGCCATTCACAATCTTTACCTTCAATTGTCTGGAGGCGTAGGCGACCACTTTACCTTTTTGCATTAGGATGCCACGCAATCCTGTCCTGGATGCATCAGTATATACTACCATTCCTCCGGTGCCATCCGGAATGGTCAAGACTGGAGCTGTTACCAATCGGTTTCTCAATTCCTGAAAACTTTTCTCGCATGCTTCATTGCATTCAAATTTGGCACCCTTCTTTGTAAGTTTTGTCATGGGTGCCAAGATGCGCGAGAACTTCTCAATAAACCGTTGGTAATATCCGGCCAATCCTAACAAACTTCGGATCGCAGTGGCACTCTTCAGAGTCTCCCACGCGAGAACCGCTTTCACCTTGCCTGGGTCCACTTTAATGCCGTCCTTGGTGGCGATGTGTCCCAGGAATCCAATCAAATTCACATTTACGGAACTTGGCATAAAGCTGGTGCTCCTACAACTGCTGCAACACAAAAGTAAGGTGTCGAGCATGTTCTTCTTCGCTCTTGGAGTACACCAAAATGTCATCAATAAACACAATGACAAACTTATCCAACACGTCATGGAATACTCTATTCATCATATCCTTGAACGCTGCTGGGTGTTGGTTAACCCGAATGATAAGACTAGGAATTCATAATGTCTGTATCAAGTTCAGAACGTCGTTTTGTGAATATCACCGCTCTTGATCTTCAATTGATGGTATCCCAACCTAAGATCAATTTTAGAGAAAACTCTTGCTCCTTGTAGCTGGTCAAATAGGTCATCAATGCGCGGCAACGGGTATCAATCCTTAATAGTTAGTTTATTCAGCTCGCGGTAGTCAATACACAGCTTCATACTTCCATCCTTCTTCTTAACGAACAGCACGGGTGCTCCCCAGGGTGATACGCTGGGTCGTACAAATCCCTTCTTCAGCAGGTCTTGAAGTTGGACCTACAACTCCTTTAATTAAATAGGTGCCATTCGATATGGTGCCTTGGATACCGGTGCTGCACCAGGGATTAGATCAATCGCGAACTCTATGTCACGGTTAGGTGGTAGCTGGGTCAGATCTTCTAGAAAAACATCAGGAAATTCTCTGACGACGTCAAGTTCCTCCAAGGGTTTTATCTTTGCCTCCGTGTCTATCACAGTGGCCAAAAAGCCTTGGCATCCTTCGTCTAACAACCTTTGCGCCTGGAGGGCAGATAAGGTTATTCTTCTCGGTTTCTTTACCAGCTCACTTTGATAGGTGAGAACTAACCCATCCTTCAACTTAAACACTATCTTCTTCTTCGCACACATGATGTTTGCACCGCAGGCGGACAACCAATCCATGCCTAGTATCACGTCAAAGTCCTTCATATCAAACTTTATCAACCGTGCGGTTAGATTCTTCCCACAAATCTCAATCTGGCAGGGGTCGTATACCTCTTTCAAACTCATGACACTATCCGCTGGTGTGCTAATTACTAACTCATGTCTGATGTCTCTCGATTGATCTTTCATCCTCCTCGTAAAAGTGGTGGAAACGAAAGAGTGGGATGCGCCCAAGTCTAATAATACTCGTGCAGGTATGGTTGAGACACTCAGGGTACCTAGGGTTTGTGCATACTTTAGGTTACATGAAGTAAACCAGTTATTCCCTATAATGTAGTAGTGTTCAGTAACTTACCTGTCAATACATCGGGGTTTGCCTCGGCTTCTTCATTTGTCATTGCGTACACCTTTCCTTGTGTCCGATTGTCCCGTGGCTGAAAAGGTCTAGCGTAGGGTTGATTTGGCGAATTGTTGCTATACCCACATGATCTACATTCCTTAGCCATGTGCCCTTCCTTATTGCACACATAGCACTTATAGGGTGGAACAGTAGGTGTCGAGGCTTGGCTCACTTGACTTATTGTTGGGCGGGCTGGCAAAGCTACTGTTGTCGCTTGACTCATGGCCGGTTGAGCAGGTTGATTGAAAGTAGGGCGAAAAGGATTTTGACCCACGTTCGGCCTACGATACGAAGTCGGATTAAGGCTTGAACTTGTTCCTCGATACACTTTGTTCGGCCGTCCAAAAGTTTGAAAATTATTTGGCCTTTTGTTCAACCCAGGCAACGTTGTAGCCTTCTCTTTCTCTTTCTCTTTAAACCTATCTTCCATTGTCTTCGCCTTGTCGACCATCTGAGCGTAGTCCCAGATGTCCATAATTGACAGTACTGAACCAATCTCAGTTTTGAGTCCTTTCTCGAACTTCTTTGCCTTACTAACTTCCCCTCTCAGGTGCCCTGGAACGAAATGGAACAGGTCTTTAAACCGCGGTTGGTAATCCAACACTGACTTGGTCCCTTGCACCAGTGCGGTGAACTCAGCTTCTTTCCTGTACCTGAAACTCTCTGGGAAGTAGTTCTTGAAGAAAACTTCTTTAAATTGCTCCCACGTGGGATTCGGATGAGTGGCTTCCAAATTGGGCTTAGTAGCCTTCCACCAAGCTTCAGCCTCATTCTGTAACTGATAACCCGCACATATCAGCTTCTATGCATCCGTGCACTCAAGCACATCAAACGCCTTCTCTAGGGCACTAATCCACCATTCCGGCTGCATTGCCTTGGAAGTTATCTTGGAAAACACGGACGGTTGGAGTTTCTTGAATCTCTCCATAACCTTGGCGGTAGAGTTTTCCACTAAGTGTTAAGGCATAGGTGGTGGAAATAGTACGGGCCGGTTGGGTGGTAGAGGTGGTGTTGCACGCTCATGCATCATGGTTGCAAACTGCGTAGACATCTGACCAAGTAATTCTTGTTGTTGTTGCATGGTTCGCATCATAGTGGTCATGAATACAGTTACATCGCCAGCTGCCACATTCGGCTAAGGTGCCGCAGTAGTAGCTTGCGCAGTCGCTGGTGCCTCTGACGAAGCAGCCGATGCTTCAGAATTTTGAGCCTCAGTCCCATTTGGCAATTCAACCTGTGGTATAACATGAGGTTGTTTTCCTTTACGACCACCTCGTGAACATCTTCTTGTGTTGACCATTATTGCTTCTCTGAAAAGAGGTTCTGTAGCTTCTCTGCAAAGAGGAGCATGTTCAATATTCCAATATTGTTTATCGGGGTCAACAATTAATTCCTAGTTAGTGCATGTACATACCTAGTCCATAGTTCCAGTGAATTTCATAAGTCGCACCAGTAAGGTATATTGTTAGATATGTCTTCTTTGTTTATTATGAGGTGTTTCTTTCATTTTGTGTTCTGTTCTTAAACATTTTATTTAATGATAAGCTATGCATGACACTATATGAGAGACTTCAAATTTTAAGTAAAAGTCTTTTAGTTACTTACTTGATCTAGCTGGCAAGCCTTTGTAATTGCCAACTAACGATAATGTTCTGCACATAAAGGTAAGCTATATCGCCTCTAATCTCATCTGCTAAGGATAGGTAAATGGCTCGACCCACAGGTTCACTGGCGTCCGCAAGAGCTAAGTAAACTACTAGTTGGTTTTTGGCACGAGATCGTATTTCACGTATCTGGATCAGTCTTCTCCTCAGTTGCCTAATGTATCGCATGGTGCTAGGGTCTCTAGTCTTGAATGAGGTAGTAGATCCTGTCATAAAGAGGTTCTAAGCATCAGGTTACACTTAATTAAAAGAATTAAGTACATGTCTGCTGGAATTTAAGCGACTATAAACAATAAAATATAATTGGGTTGGCTTGAAGTACCTTAGCGTCTAAAGAGCTCAGATTGACTGGACAACCTATTAGATCCTAATCTTGACTGACCTAGGCTGTGGGTATGATAAGATCTACGCTCACTGCACGTCGTAAATATGTATTACAACATACCTACGTATCTATGTTCAGATTTGCATTGCATCACACCACTCAGTTCATACAAACACGGTATTAGGCACATAATATTAATTATTTACACACACTATTTCTTATAGGTGTACATATATTTATCTATCATTAGATAAAAAAAAAAAAAAAATAAGAAATTTCAAATTCCCATATGTTTTACACCAGAAATTCCTGAGTAATGTTTATATTCCAACCAAATTGGGTCCATCTAATTATTTAATTTAATTATTTTTTTTTGTTTCACATTATGGTTATTTTATAAAATTTCATATTTTCATGTTTATTGAGGTTATTTGAGTCAAATTTGAGGTTTCCATAGGCTGTTACACAAAAAATAGCAACAAAATAATCTCTGGGCGATGTCTCTGGGCGTTAGATGCATCGCCCAGTGCTATCGAGAATTGAGGCTCAGATATAACAGTCCGAGAGGGCCCCATTTCATTTCATTCTTTTCTTAAACTCCTCTAAACACCTAGGGCAGCTCTTTGGAGGGTAGTGTGACATTGAGGCTCAGATATAACAGTCCACACCAAATCCTCACTTTTCTTCGGGTATTTCGCGAATCCACGCAAGCTTAGGTAAGATTCTTTGATCCTTTTCTCTACAGTAGGTATTTTCTTGGTTTCTCCTTGTTTTAGCTAGGGTTTTATCAAATTTCTTTAGCCCTAATCATTCCTTTTTCTTTCTTTGTAGCCTAATGTCTACAAATCATCGTACGGCTAGGAAATCCGTAGCCCGCAAGAGGCTACGTTCCGAGAGTGAACATTCTTCTTCCTCTATGGTGCCACCTCCTTCACCTAGTGATGATTCATCATCGGAGGAGCCCGAGTTTGACTGATTTCTCTTCTCTAGGTATGAACATTTCAAGGATTGGGACAAGTTTAGGTAAGGGTATGTGAGCATCCCAACTGTTGTTCATTTCCAAAACACAGGGTTGGAGCATATCCTCCAGAGTCTGGATAGTTCTTTCTGATTGTCCGTCTGTCTGCGGATGGAAAGCAGTACTAAGATTCAGTTGAGATCCCAAAGCCTTTTGTAAACTCCTCCAAAACCTTGAGGTAAATCGAGGATCTCTGTCAGACACAATAGGCATGCCATGTAAGCAGACTATATTTTCTATATATAATTGGGCAAGCTTCTCCATTGAATAACTTATCTTGATTAGTACAAAGTAAGCTGCCTTTGTCAGTCCGTCTACAATCACCCAAATCGCATTCATGCCCTTCCTGGTGTTGGGCAGATTTGTCACGAAATCCATAGTGATCCTTTCCCACTTCCATTCAGGTTTAGGGAGTAGCTGCAATAATCCATACAGTCGGTGTCTCTCTGCTTTTATCTATTGACAGGTGAGGCACTTGGACACGTATATTGCTATGGTCTCTTTCATTCCCATCCACCAGTAATACTTCTTCAAGTCCTTGTACATCTTCGTACTTTCGGGGTGAATTGTATAGGGTGAGTTGTGTGCCTCCTTAAGGATTCGGTCTTGGACATCATAATCATCAGGCATGCACAATCTGTCTTGAAACTTCAATGCACCATCATGAGCCAATGAAAAATCTAGGTCCTTATGGATTCCTTGTTGTACTTCCCAAATAATCTTGGCCAGCACAGGATCTAATGGTTGCTTCGCAATTACCTATTCCCGTATCGATGGCTGTAGATCCATAGTTGCTAATTGTATAGCCGTTCCTTCGATCACGAGTTCCAGATCAAACTTTCGATCTTCTTCTACCAATTGCTCGCTTACAACCAAGGAAGCGAGAGATGCAGTCTGAGATTTTCTACTTAACACATCAACAACAATGTTGGCCTTACCAAGGTGGTACTGGATTTCACAGTCATAATCCTTCACCAGTTCTAACCACTGCCTCTGTCTCATGTTCAGCTCCTTCTAGGTGAAGAAATACTTCAGACTCTTGTGATCGCTGAAGATTTCGCTCTTCTCACCGTATAGATAATGCCGCCATATCTTTAACGTGAAGACCACTGCTGCCAACTCTAAGTCATGAGTGGGGAATTTGTATACAATAATAGTTATCACTCCACCATTGGCATGGCACCATTCGAAGCCCTCTATGGTCAAAAATGCCAAACTCCGCTATATTGGGATGAAGTTAGGGAACAAAAATATCTCGGGCCAGAGATGATACAAGTAACCTGTGACAAGGTGGATGTCATAAGAGAGAAAATCAAAGCAGCTCAGTCAAGACAGAAAAGTTATGCGGATAATCGAAGGAAAGACATTGAATTTGAAGTCGGGGAAACAGTGTTCCTCCGAGTGTCGCCAACAAAGGGATTGCTACGTTTCAACAAGAAGGACAACTTGAGCCCAAGATTCATCGGTCCTTATGAAATTCTTAACAAAGTGGGACCCGTAGCATACCGACTGGCATTACCACCATCTTTGTTGGGTGTCCACGATGTTTTCCATGTGTCGATGCTAAGAAAGTACATCAACAACCCGACACATGTATTATCAACTGAACCTGAACAGTTGGACATGGATATGACTTACGAAGAACAGCCTACAAAGATATTGGACCGAAAGGAGCACAATCTTCGTAACTGCACGGTCGCCTTCGTAAAAGTTCGATGGGAAAATAATCCCATAGAAGAAGCTTCATGGGAATGTGAAGAAGAAATGAAGGAAAAGTATCCCCAACTCTTCGAATTGCAAGGTAAGCAAATTTCGAGGATGAAATTTTTATAAGGTGGGGAGAAATGTCAAACCCTGTCCCTGACTGACTGGAATCTTGCCTGAAGGATAGGAACCCCAGACATGGAAACCAAGCACACTGTGGAGTATCACTCCAGTGATTGAAATTGCTGATGAAACCCTGTGCAGGTTTTCCTACATACCTGTCAGAAGATGGACAGCTGACCCTTACAACTGCACAGCTCATATCATAATGTACTGCCTGGACTCCAAGTATTCTCTCTTCTCTTCACAACTGTGGGTCCCACTCCTGGAAATGTGTGTAAAAGACCCTAAATGGCATGTGGGTACAAGGCCTTGACCCTGGGTCAAACCCCTGTGCAAGCCAACAGAGTTTCAACCTTGCTGAATTCTCTGGACGATGCACTGGACGATGCAGAGATCACCCAGAGACATCGCCCAGAGTGCAAAACAGCATTATTTTAAGGATTTAAATTGTGGGGACCACCCATATTGGACATAGGCACCCTCCATAGGTTGAGGGGAGTCTGAGGGACCACCTCATACACCTGGATCACTGTGGACCCCACCTGAGTGCCCAGAATGGCTGAGAATGCAGTCAAAACTGCATTCTGGAAAAGGCCCTTAACAGCCAAACAGACCCTAGTCAAGGTTGGGCCTATAAATACCAGTGCCTTGGGTTCATTTCAACCCTTGGCTACTGTTCAAATTGTGGGGTAAGGGCGAAGAAAGAAAGGAGAGAATGGAGAGGAAGAAGAAGAAGGAAGAAGAGGAGGGAGCAACCTACACTTCTGAGCTCTGTTTTCGTGGCACCTCAGACTTGTGCAGGTATAAACACATATGCTCATACCTGCTGCTCTCTTTGATTCATATGTTTTGATGATTTTTTGATCTCTGGCAGCCCAGAACAACTGGGGACTACCAAGTACCACCTCAGATCTGCCATGCAAACATGATGCATGGAAGATCTGAGTGTTTAAAGATGATTTTCATACCTGTTTTACAGATCTGGAACCGAAACCAGGCTGTGTTTCGCTGCACTGCTCAGTTACACTGAAAATAGGCTGTTTGGAGTCCTGATTTTTTATCCTGACTGAATGGGACCTTGCATGCAGCTGAAACCAAGTTTGGTACCCTGAGAAATCGGGGGTTACTATTCACTGGGCTGTCTGGGCAGCCTCTGGCAGCCAAGTGGTGGGCCCAGTTGAAAATCCATAAGGACCAGTGTACAGAACACCCCTGGGGGTACATGATGCCCTAACATGCATGGGGGAATGATGTGGCCACTGCCCATGGCCAACAACCTTGGAAACTCAACCTGTTCACGTTTTTTAAATCTCTGGGCGATGCAGACATCACCTAGAGACATTGCCCAGTAAATGGAATTTGGCAGTTTTGCTGATCTGACTTGGGGGACTTCACCCATTGGCCATGATACAGTGTAGGGAGGTGGAAAATGACTAGAATACCCCTCCCCACATCTGTCCATATGTGGGAATGCTTTGGGAACCCAAGTGGGCCCCACAAGACTTGGAAACCCTGCCAGTGATTGGTCCTACAGCACTGTCAAGTTGGGGATAGTACTGTAAGTCTAATGTGACCTAGGATCATGTACTAAAGTAGTAAATAATCATTCTGCCCCTAGGCCACCAACTCTGGATGATGCACCAGGACATAGGCCTAAGGCCCTGTGCAAGGCCCAGAGAATTCCAAGTGAAGACCAATTGTATACCGGGTCAACCCAGTGAGCTTAGATCAACCCTAGGATCTCCAAAAATAGTTTAGAATATTAAAATGACAATTTCTGATTTATATCTAGGATTTGATCCCACGCTCGAGGCCTGCAGCCAGACTGCAGTCGGAACTGAATTTGCAACTAAGTTCTTAGAACCAGACCTAGGTGAGTGAAATATTATCGTGTATATATGTGTAACTGTGTCAACATGCCAGCAATTAAATTCTTAAATTATAAACGCTGTGCTATTTAATTTTGTTCAATTACTCAAAATTATTACACATTGAATGTCTATTGATCAACACTGTGATTCTTATCTGATGATTGTGAATGTTAGACTAGATGCCGTAGTCGGCTTGGAAATGAGGCCGGTGGTAGCCCGTAGTATGGGATACGATTGACGCCGCCCGACTCATACGATGCCATATAGACATGGGGCTAGAGTTTCATCACCCGTGCTATGCACCCTTGCCAACAGGGGTTAAGGTGTTGGATAGCGGTGAGGACTACCATAAAACCCTAGAGGCGTTTACGACGGGAAGCCTCAGCACAGCTGGGATGCCCTAGGGTAGATTTGCCGGGAAGCCTCGGGCTATAAGCTTGGGAAGCACCGAAAGGTGAATTTTTGGTTGAGTGCCACACATAAAGATTATGCACTGGTTTGGTGAGATTATATTGAGTCGGTTACCTCACAGGAGTTAATCCAGAGGGCCGGTCAAGCTAGAGTCGACTGGTCCTCTCCGACAACTCAATGGGTGTATCACGGGAAGGGGTAACCAAGCCCACACCAGAGATACATGTATTGGGGATTGTAGTAGCACTAACCTGACTTAGTTGTATTGTTAGGTGGCTAATGAATAATCTGGACTTGCATATCATATAGGATCATGTGGATTGTGGTTGCATATGCATGCATGATGATATGTTTTGCCCACGAGCTCCGGTGGGGCTCACACTCTGTTATATATGTTTTTCTTCTAGATGATTCTGCAGGTGGATGCCGCTATGGCATGGAGACTCATTACGAGGAAGAGAGCCCTGGTTATTATGATGATATTGGTGTGGACCCCAACGGAGGTCATACCGATGATGCGTGCATTCTCGGTGGTCATTGATGAAGACCAGTGAGGAGTATACTTGATGCTTTTTTTCTTGGGGACTCTTTTTTATTTTTGTTAGGAGTTTATCCCCGTCCTGCTTGTGGAGCAGTTTTAGTTTTCTTTTCTTTTTGGGGTTGAGTTATCTCACCCTGTATATATATATGTATGTATGTATTTCCTTTTAGCTTTTGTTCCTGTCAGTTTTACTTTCCAGTTTGTGGGTGTAATGGGGAATGTAATAGAACAAACTTATGTATGTATATATTATCATCATTCCCTTATCGCTACGCTTTCTCTTTTGTTATTATAATTGTAGTTTATCTGTGACACTCTGATCTTGCTTATGGTAAAGTGATGAATGTGGAACCATGAATGTAATAACTGCTTCTAGATCCGTGGGGTTTGGCAGGTTTGGGGTGTGACATACAGACCGCAGACTAACGAAGCAGTGGAAGCAACCAACAAAAATGTCAAAGTCACATTGCAAAAAATGGATGATACTCATAGAGATTGAGTAAACAAGCCCCCATATGCGTTATGGGCTTATCGGACGTCGATTTGAACTTCTACTGGGGCAACTTCTTTTTCATTGGTCTATGGAATGGAGGCAGTATTATCTGTAGAAATCCAAGTACCGTCCCTCAGAGTATTGATGGACTGCAATTACCTGAAGGAGAATGGATGCAAGAAAAGCATGATGCGCTCAACCTGCTAGATGAGAAAAGGATGAAACCTATGGATCACCTTAAAAAGTACCAACTCAAAATGGCGAGGGACTTTAACAGAGGAGTTCGCCCATGAAACATCGAAGGAGGAGATTCGGTTCTTCGAGAACAAAGAGCACATGTCCACGACCCAAGGGGCAAGTTCAGGCCGAATTGGAGCGGACCTTATCAAGTGAAGGAAATCCTAACTAGGCATGCTGTTCGACTCGTGGATCTTGATGGAGAAGATGTCAAGGGCCTTGTCAACATGGACCAACTCAAAAAATATTTCATGTAGCCGTCAGATCTACATGAACTATGTTTAACCTAATTCCTTTTCAAAGGATACGTAGGCAACTTGGCACGCTTAAATGCGGTCACAACAACCCTTCACCAGGTGCATATTCCTAAATCCGCCACCCGGCAATCTCCATCACCCATAAAAAAAAAATCTCACCGTCCAACAAAAATCTACGATCCGACATCTTCTCATGTGTTACTAATAGGAGCTGACTATTCCTTGAGTCCAAAAATAAAAAAAAAAGAAGAAAAAAAGAGAAAAAAAAAAAGATCTTTTCCAGTTTACTAAAAAGTTCTTTGGTTGAGTACAAGTAAGATGCATCCCCTAAAGAAGAAAACTCTCGACGAGAATTTACGTAAATGGACCATAGACATGAGTTCAGAAGATTCAACCACTTTAGAAGATGTACATCTACTGATCTTTGGAAGGATTATGTATGTGGAGATCCATCATGACATGCTTCGGCAAGTATACCAATGTTGGGATCCAGAACTACACGTTTTCAGATTTGGAGGCGTGAAGACAACCCCCACAAATGAAGAAGTTCTCCAAGATTTCTTTGGATGGACCAAGAAGGAAGTCAAGAAGGTCATGGAATATGGCAGAGTTGACATTATGAAAGTAGCGGGAATCTTTTCCAAGGAAGAAAGCTTCGGAGAAGCTCGACAGGAAAACAAAAGGAAAGCATATTTATTTTGCATGATTGGGAGATATTGCATACCCCGAGAAAAGGTGTTCTCCCTGTAATGGCCGATGTTGTTCAGCAGCCTCTAGAAGGATGTGATATCACCCCTACAGTGCTAGCTGAGACTTTCAAAGATTTGGATGACATGAGTGATTCCTAAAAATATGGCACAGATTATTGTATAGGATCGCCTGCAATTTTGCAAATGTGGTTACTGGAAAGGCAATGATTGGTCCAACCAATACCTGATGCTACGTTGCACCTGAAGCATTTTTGGATCCGAAGAGAAACGATAGAGTTTCATGTGATCAAGGATTAGAGGAAATATTTGGAAGAAAGAATGGACGAGAAGATTCAGTGGAATTGCCATTGATGGAATACAAAAGCCTCGATCTTCAAGATCCAGGATTGCGATTATATGTGGTTGATGGGTTTGACCCATACCACCTTCTATTTGCCTCATCTTGTACCTATGCAGCGACATTTGCCTCCGAAAGCATCAACGGTGAAGGTTCAACCACCAAAAGAGCTAACATCAAAGATCGTGAATCTACTGGACGAATGAAACATGTAATTGTGGGGTGATCTTATTGAACTATGTATCGATTCCATCACCTTTTTTTTTCGTTGCCTTACCATTCCCATGCGTGTAATAACCAGGGATTAAATGAAAAACGTTTGGGATTGTACCTTGCAAAGAAAAAAGTAAATGTTTCAAAATAATTAACCTGTTTTGTTTATAAGACAGAATAAAGAAAACAAACTATAACATCTAAAACCAAACAACATCTAAAATCCATACAACATTCTAAAATCCGTACAAAAAAGGATGTGTAATAACTGGGGAGGGGGAGAAAGCTAATTCTCACCACCAAAGGATGAAGCCTCGCTATCAGCCTCCGGGATGAACTCATCATCATAACCACCGTCATCATCATCATCATCATCTTCGTCACCATCAGCATCATCATTGCCTTGCGCCGCGGATGGCGATGGAAAGAGTCCTGCACATGCTAACTGCCTCCGAAGGCGCCTATCCTCCTCAGAATACTGCTGACAGCGATTCTCGAAGTAGCCCTGGGATTCCCTCATCTCATTGAGATGACCGCTTTAAAAGGGAAAAGGAATGATATTACTTCAAAAGGGAAAAGATTCCAAAGAAGGGAAAGGAAAAGTCAAAAGACACAGAAGAGGAAGTACTCACCAACCGTTGGATGCCATGTATCCGCTCCAAGAATTCGGCATCCATGCTCGCCTGCATCCGGCGCATGTCAGCGTATCTTTCAGCACTAATCTGTTATGGTGATACCAAACAGAGGTCAGCGCCAAGACCAAGGAATCAATCATAAAGTAAAGGAGAAAAAGAAGAGGTAACATACCCCGACAAAGGGAATCGGGAGTCCCAAATCGTGATCAGAAACCCGGCAGGTAGGAAGGACAGTCTGGTGACTGATATCAAATCTAGAAGGGATGGTCCATCCCCGGTACCCTGGGATGAGGTGACCCATTTGCATGATAGGCAAACTAGCACCGGCAGCATGGGAAGGGCGAGAGCTCACACTACAGCCACGTGCAGGAGGCAATCCGTACTCGCCAAGAATCAGATGGGGGCCTGGGTACTGCAAAAAGAAGAAAGAAAAGAAGAGACAAGATTGTCAATTTCAAAAAAATAGAAAATGTCATAAAGGGAGATAAGGTTCAAGAAAATACTACGGGACCCTCATGGGTCAAGCAAACGCAGACTATCTTCCGATAGAGGAAGTTCTGGTAATTCTGATCTACCACAGTCATCTCCGAAGCTGGGATCCCAACCCTCAAGACCTTGATATCAGGAGATAAGAGAGGAGCATGCATATGAGAAGGGGGAGGTCGAGGCACCATCTGAGCAGAATACCATTGGAGGGTCATCCTTTCCCCAAGATAAAGCTCAACTCCGGAGGGACCCTTGAAGGCTAATCTCATAACACCATACCTGTCAAAAAGGGGAGTGAACAATGTCAAGAACCAAATAAAGATTGAAGGCTAAAGAAAAGCCAGGGGAACGAAGCATACCCAAAGAACATGAGCACAGCCAATCAAGCCAGGCGCACTGAAAGCAAAATGATCTAACATCTTCAAGAAATGGGCGTAAGCAGACCCGCCCCCAGTCAAAGGACTCTGCCTCCTCAAAGTTTTCAAAGAAACAAGAAAAAAGAGTATCTGTGCGACCTCGTCCATCACAGAAGAGGACATTGGAGACAAAATAGAGAAGAAAACTCCTAACAGCCTGATCAAATAACTCCTCAGGAGAGCTATCATCAATCACCCGGTTGTCCCACTCTTTCTTCAAGGTGGTCAAAAGAATGATGCGGGAAGTTACTTTGAAACCCAGGAGATCACTAATCTCCCCAAGGGATTTCGTCTGAATAGAAGGAGTCAACGAAATAGGTCTCCTAGAGAAAGGGATCCCCGTAATCATAAAGAAGTCTAAAGGGGTGATGGTTACCTCCCCAGTAGGCAGATGGAAGATGTGGGTTGACGGCCACCAATGGTCCGCAAGAGCATGAACTACAGGGGTATCAAGCTTTGGTGAAACTACCTGAGCAGTACGACCAAGGCCTGTCAGGTCCACCCTCTCTCTCACAGTAGGATGGAGTCGCTGGTACCATGACAAGACGTCATTAGTACGGTAGTATTTCTTATAGCTGGGAGAGTAAAGCTCCTACAAAATAATGGGCAGAAATCAAGTATTGAACAAAAACATGCGCTACATGAAAAGAAGAGAAGGCAAGCACCACCTACCTTTTTGAGGGCCTAACCCCAAATGATACAACATTTGTGGAGGGCAGTATCCACTAGAATGCTGCCAGGGTACCACTCCACCTTTAGATCACTGGTCACCTTAGAGGAAGACGACGATGGCCTACCCCACTTTGATGAAGATATGGTAAATGGACAAACTAAGAAAAGAACGAGAAAAAAACAGAGAAGAGAGAGAAAGAGGAGATAGGGTAGAACCCTAAGTGGGAAACCCAAGCCAAGAAGGAGAGGGAGGTGAGAAATGAGGAGCCCCTCCCGCTATTTATAGAAATGCAAGGCCGACAACGCCGTGACCCCGACTGCGGCCCTGCGTGGCACCACCGCAGAGGCCCATGACCCTGCATGGCAGCACCGCGTAGAACCGGCGGCCCCGCGCGGTAGCACCTCCAAGAAAAATAAAGAAATTTTTTTTGGTCGCGATGCCACCTCATCGTACACTTTTTCCAAGTGGGTCGCAATGCCATCTCATCGTATACTTTTTAAAAATGGGTTGCGATGCCATCTCATCGTACGTTTTTAAAAATTGGTCATGATGCCATCTCATTGTACTTTTTCAAAAGTTAGGTCACGATGCCATCTCATTGTACATTTTAAAAATGGGTTGCGATGCCATCTCATCGTACATTTCAAAAATTGGCCACGATGCCATCTCATCATATGTTTTCAAAAAGTTGGTCACAATGCCATCTCATCGTATATTTTAAAAAATTCGGTCATGATGCTATCTCATCGTACGTCTTTCAGAAAGTTGGTCACGATGACATTTTTCAAAAAATTGGTCACGATGCCATCTCAATGTACGTTTCCAAAAAATTGGTCACGATGCCATCTCATCGTACGTCTTTCAAAAAGTTGGCCACGATGACATTTTTCAAAAAATTGGTTAAGATGCCATCTCATCGTGTGTTTTAAAAAGTGTGTCACAATGCCATCTCATCGTACATTTCCCAAAAATTCGATCATGATGCCATCTCATCATACTTTTTTCAAAAAGTGTGGGTCACGATGACATTTTTCAAAAAATTGGTCATGATGCCATCTCATCGTACGTTTTCAAAAATTCGGTCGCAGTGCCTTTTTTATCGAGAGATGCTCAAAACCAAAACTCTGCTGAGTATTGCTTCCCACCGAGCAAAGCTCAAAACCAGATTCCTGCCGAGCATTGATCAAAGTCAGATTTCCTACCAAGCGTTGCTAAAAAACCATTACCTTTTTTTGATCTATTGATCACCTGTTGTCATCTGATCCTTGGATCGCCCATTGCCATCCGATCTGTTGATCATCCATTGTCAACCGATCTTTGGATCGCCCATTGCCATTTGATCTGTTGATCACCCATTGTCATCCGATCCTTGGATCACCCATTACCATTTGATCTGTTGATCACCCATTGTCATCCGATCCTTGGATTGCCCATTGTCATTTGATCCGTAGATCACCCGTTATCATCCTATCCTTGGATCGCCCATTGCCATTTGATTTGTCGATTATCCATTGTCATCTGATCCTTAGATCGCCCATTGCCATTTGACCTATTGTCATCCGATCTTTGGATCACCCATTGATCACCCGTTCATCCGATCCTTGGATCGCCCATTGCCATTTGATCTATTGACCTCCCGTTGACATCCGGTCCTCTGGACCAACGGATTGAGCATCCATTACTATCGAACAATTTATCAAAATAGGTTTTATTGTTCAAGATAGCAATTTTTTGCCGGACGGTTTGCCGAGATAGGTTTTATCATTCAAAATAAAAGATTTTCATCGAATGGTTTACCAAGGCTCGATTTTATTGTTCAACTTCACCACCTTTGAGCAAAGTGGTGACAGTACATGCTCTTGGTGACAAAATCAAATGGTCTTTTATCTTTGCCCTTCAGCTGTTGACACAGGTCTCAGCCAAAGAGGGGCAAACTGTAGACGCTGAATTTTGCCACCCCCCAGCGATAACGACAACCGGACGTGAAAGACTGGCAATGCCCTTTAAACTCTTTTTTTCTTCAGAGTGACTTGGACACCCCCTGTTCCACCTCGTTTCCACCCGCGGTCCCCCACATCCCTAGTACGATCCCACACGACACCCCCGCTCGAAGCCATGACTTGGCAACACTGTAAGCGATCGTGACACTGCACGGCAGCACCGCGATCGGCCATGATACTACGTGGTAACACCGCACCTGGCTATGGCATTGCATGGCAGCACCACACTCAAATGCGGTGCCACATCCAGCCTGTCCTTGGCCCCTCGGCACTGCATGGCAGCACTACGCCTCATGCCGCGGTGCTGCGGGGAACCCAAAGTGCAATTTTTTTGGTCCGACAGCGCCACAGCCGCCAAACGGGAAATTTTCCTATAAATACCCCCACCCCTCATTTCAATAAGTTCCTAGTTGAGGAGAGGGGGGACACCCAGAGCTCTAGTTTTCCTTTTTTCCTCTTTTTCCTAGTTTCGGGCCCTACCCCAGTCCGATTTTGAGCTTTCAAGCCACGTCCCCCTATCTGGAGTCTGGGTCCCCCGGACCTGCCTTCCCTAACTCATTTCCGCCCAAAACCCCGAAGTCTCCCATGGTCTAGTCATCCTGTCCGACATCTTAATGCCTAGTTTCTGAAGCTTTCCAACGTCATTATTCTGTCCAAGGTCCTAGTACCCGACACCCATGCACCATTAGTTTGCTCGATATCTGAGGAGTTCAGTGTCCAAAGCTTTCAGATGTCGTTATTCTGTCCAAGGTCCTAGTACCCGACACCTGTACGCCGTTACGCTGCCTGACACCCGGTTGATTACTCTCCAAAGATCTTCCGACGCTGTTATTTTGCCCGATATCCGGGCAATCACTTTCTGACGCTGTTACTCTGTCCGACGAAGGACAAAGCCAGACTTTTAGCTCCACCTAAGCTGGAGGATGCGATCCGTCCCATATAATTGCATTGGTTTAAAGCATATAGGTATATAACCCTTTCATCGCACTTTAATTTTGTAACGATGTAGACTTTCAAATTATGCATGTGTAGTGTACAATATTTAATTTAATTAAGCAGTTTGTACATCATTTTAACTATACATGTGGAAATAGGACATTTATAAAGGAAGAATATTCAAAAACCAGCATCTAGTAGAAAGACTGGTTTACCCGGGCGAGGCAGGTGCCTAACACCTTCTTACTCTCGTAACCTAACCACTTATCCCAAATCTCTAACTAGACCAAATGAAGTTCTGTAGCCTTTCACAGGGCTACACCAATGGGTCCTAGGCCCTAATCCTAGGTGGTGACTCCATTTCATTTAATTGTATGATCCCCATCCCTTGATAAATCATGAACTTTGAGACGATGCATTCCTTCTCTCTCTCCAACCGAGGAGCATAACCCAACCCCATCATGAACCAAAAAGAGCGCCCCAAATGGGAATGCAGGCGTGGTTTTGAGATGAATGGATCCTCACAAGCTCACAGGCCCGAAGCTGTTCATCCTTCAATTCGCCTTACACTTTCAAAAAATAAACTAAAAAATAACAGGACCCAACTACTATCCTCCATCTCCACCATCCTCATCCTCATCCTCATCCTCATCATCGTAGTCCTCGTCATCGTCCACCTCGCTCTGCTCCCGATCATCATTGACTTATGCCCTATGGCCACCGACTAGATCATTAATTTGGATCATTGGAGATCGTGGCACTAGAACCTCTGCACCCGGGGCAGGCTAGCCAATAACCAAAGCTTCATCCCTTTCATTTTGGAGCTAATTAGCAGTCACCTCGTACCCCAGAATATCGCCCTCATGCATCACATAACAAGCATTAGCATCATGCATTTTTACTATGTACTAACCAAGCAGGTACTAGCACAATAAGAATTATTACTTACCAACTGGAGGATCCTCTCGCCTTGCGAGGCAGTCGACTCCTTCAAACCGACAACCATCTCCTTCAAGCCAACGACCATCCCCAATATGTCATCATACCTATAACCAGGGACCTAGACCAAACGACGATGGTCAGTCGTTACAAAGAGAACCAACCAACCGAGCAATGCCCCTTAGGAAATTGGCCTCGCACATTTTTGGTATCCAATACCTTAACCCCTATTGGTAAGGGTTCATAGTACGGGTAGTAATAAACCCTAGCCGCATGTTTCTATATGACATCGTATGAGTTGAGTGGTGTCGTCCGCATCCCATTCTATGAGCCACCACACATCTCATTTCCAAGCCGGCTACGGCATCTAATCTAGCAATTCCAAGTATGAAGTGTACAGTGCTCCCACATCCCATACTACGACACACCATAACCTATATTTCCAAGCCGAATACGACATCTAGACTAGAAATTCAATATCATGCAGTTCGTCATATTGCAGCATTTCAACATAACATAATCATTTCCACATTTATATCATTGATTTCATAAATTTATAGCAATTTAAAAGAAAGAAAAACATTTAATTATCTTTACAATGTTTAGCAGCATTACACCTACAAGAATGATTCATATCCATTCACCTTGGCTATGCTCCACTTGCTTGAAGGACTGCCAATCCTCAAAAGCACTTCGATACGTGTCGCCGGGCAAGTTGTTAAAGCCTAAGGTAAATAAATTACAATTACATATGAATACGCATTAAATTACCTAAGGAGACTAGGGGCATCCTTGGTTTAGTTTCCAAACCAGGGCTAGACCTAAAATTGGAAAAACAGCAATACTAGTCGATTGGTACTGGTCCATCCAATGGACCAGTGGCAATAGACCAGTAGAGTTGCAATAGCAAAAATTGAGAAAGGGTTCATGGTTTCACACCAAGGGGGTCCCTAGGTACTGTTCTAAGCAATTCCATATGCTATGGTCAGGTTTTTCAATCAAGGTTAGTACTGGTTGATTGGACTGGTCTACCCAAAGGACCAGTGGCAATCAACCCATTGCTCAAAAAACAAGAATAGGGCTGGAATGGCATGGTTCACAACATGGATCTTACAAATGGCTCTTAGCAAGGTGTTCCAGACCTTGGGGTAGGTCAGAAGCAACACAGGTCCAAGATTCTTGTAGTGGTTGATTGGTACTGGTCCATCCAATGGACCAGTGGCAATGCACCAGTAGGGTCACAGCTGCAAAATTGAAAAGGGTTTTAGGGGAAGGTCATGGGTTCACACCATGGGGTTCTAGGGTGTTAGATAATTGGTTCCAACAGGGTTTGGGTCAGGGTATTGTCCCCAACTTGGCTTAGTTGTCCAATCACCATTCCGGGAGTCAGACTGATTCCAAACAGTAGTAAAGGACTGGGATGGCCTGGGTTTCAACACAAAGGCCTAACACAAGGTATTACAAGCCATGGGCTAACCAGGCTTGCATTTGGGCAAGGTTTCTGGTAATGGTCGATTGGTATTGGTCCATCCAATGGACTAGTGGCAGTCAACCAGTGATTGTACAGCCCGAGAAATTTGATGTCTTCTAAGGATTTGGCTCGTTTTTACTCAAAGTGAGTTGGGATTCATGATTAGCAAACTCAGGTAGGTCATATTTGAAATGAATTTCATGGTTAAATGAGTAGATTGAACATACATGGTGATCTTGGGGTTCAAGACTCAACATAGCCATCATGCATGGGTTTTATACTTAAAGAATTGCAGAATTCATACATGGAAGGGTTTGAACTACACTATAACAACACTGTTACAAGTATTAGGCCATGGATTCAACATGCATGCAAGGAAAACATGTCCTACACCATAGAGCTACACTATAAGCTTACTATATGGTATGAAAATTGATAAGCTGAAATGGCTGCCACAACAATCTAGGCATAGGAAGAAATAGATGAAGAGTCTAGAATGACAGATTTCAACATGTATGTAAAGATCCTATTTCCTAAGCAGGTAAACTAATGAATTACATCACATAGACATAGTGTATCATGGCTAGATAAGAGGAATCAGTAGAATGATCAAAATTTGATCAAGAGTAAACCATATACAACAGAGGAGAAGGGCTTATGGAGTATTACCGGATGATCCAAGTGCAAGAGGGAGAATCCAAACTTCTTCTCCTTCTTTTCTTGTTCTTTTTCTTCTCTCTTTTCTCTCCTCTCAACGAAATGAACAGGGTTGTCAATAGAGGCTTAGGATGGTTTATATACACATTAGCCTTAAGGCCTTTTTGTCTAGGGTCTTCTAAATGAGAAACACATTCTACACTCCATTCTTATGCACCTAGGCCTATAAGTGGGTCCCACATGGTCACATTGCCGGGGTAATATTTCCATGGGTCAATTTAGGTGCGGGGAGATGATTTGGGGTGCGGGACATTGGGCCCCACACATCAGAGGTGAAAAATATACACAACAGTAGCACTGGTCCATTGGACTGGTTGATCTAGATCGACCAGAGATAGTAACAGTAGGAATGTTTGGGTTTGAATAAAGGCAATCAAAGTTCACATGGTTAAGTTATTTCATTTTAACTGACCAAGGGTCTATCTGCCAGAATAGGAGAATTCAATCCATGATAGCAACTTGAAGTAAAATTCAAGATCACCTGGAGACAGAATTGGACAATGCTTCCTGCTAATAAAATTAAGCTCTATGAATCTAGTTTTTAACAAAATTGGAATAAAAGAAAATGATATTCGGATGATGAAGTTATACCATTTTAATTAAACCGGTGTTGAGGGTTTGTATGATCCAATCTCAACCTAGACTGAAAGCACTCTGATGTTTTGTGTTTGATCAACCATAGGCCAAGGCCTTCGAGTGACCACTCATCTACATGCTCCTTAGACCTAATGTATCATGTATTCAAGTAGGGCCTTAGAAATCAAGGGCTAATACCTACCTTAGGCTGTACATTTGGTAGTGAATTGTACAGTTGCAAGGAGTTGGTGTTTGCCTTATTAATAGTATGTAAGATCTTACTACTGGGCTTACATCATTCATCTCAATCAATGGACTGATGCACCACAAGGTACCAGTGGGAATGGGTTCGGGTTTTGGACCTATATCCAAAAATTCAAATTAGCCCGTATTTTCTGGCATAGATATAACATTCCACCTAACTTACAAAAAGTTCATCCCCGAAATTTGACCTACCTGGGGATTCAAACAGGTGAAGGTACTTCGATCGCTTTTCATCCTCTAGTTACATGGACGTTCCTTGATCGGGGCAATTACTCCACGATATCCATACAACAAGATAGTATGGTTGTGGGAATCATGCTATTTGCATCCCAAAACCCCTTCGATTTTCTTTTCACCGGTCATGGCACTAGTAAGCTCAGGTGGTTCCTAAGTCAAGGTATGAGTCGAGTATGAGAGGTATTTCCTCAACGTTGATACATGGAATACGTCATGGACTTCTGCCAATCAGTACGCCAATGGTCATGATTCATGGACTAAACTTCCCTTCCTTACCAAACCGCATCACCCCTTTGGTTGGTGATACCCGAAGAAATATCTGATCGCCCATGGCAAACTTTAGGTTCTTCCATCTCTTATTGGCATAACTCTTTTGTTTTGATTGGGTTGCCTATATTCGGTTCCCAATAATATTCACTTCCTAATCAAAGATCTAAATCAGTTATGAGTTCGACTAATCTAAGTCTCTGCTTAATATAAAAGTCTAAAGAGAGTTGAACCTCATACATATACCTCAAGAATTCAAACGATCCAACTATCTCTGCGGGTTTCATCCAGTAATCTATACTTCTATAGTATTGGGTTGAAAGGCATAAGTCTGAACTACCTGAGCTTGTATGGCTCCTTCCTATAAAAACTTTTGCATTGGGCTCTTTAATACCTGACTCAACTCAAGAATGAATTTGAATATTGATGGAATCCCTATTGTTCGCTCCTAATAACGGAGGGGACATTCGGGAACCTATTACTCCATTTATACCTATTGTTGAGCAAAGTTTGTCAAATCCTTTCGTTCCAGTTTCTTTCTGTTATCGGTTATACTTCGCTATACTAACACACAATATTGTACCCCTTTTTTTTCCAACTTAAATCTCTAGTCCGGTTATTTCCTCCTTATACTTGGTATACTTCACACATACTTGAATTCAGCCTAAAGAAAGCTCTATCCATTTGGTTCGCGGATGTATATTCTTACCGAGACTCAACAACGTGCCTACGGCCTTTTACCTCCTTCCGAAATTTTGAAACAAATTTAGGCCTATTCCTAATGGACAAGGTCCACACATTTCTTTTAAATTCATAACATTTCCAGTAAGAGTGCCAACCACTAATTTGTGTCCAAAATTCTTCGAGGGCACATTCCTCTTATCACAGAAGCATTAGAAACGAAAGAGTGTGATGTAACGGAATCAATTACTACTTGAACAAGTGAGGATGGTATGGATAAAGTACCTCTCATTTCCTCCAGATTTGCCTCAGCTCCTTCTGAGGTCAAGGCATATTCTTTTTCTTGAACTGTATTGTTTTGGGGCTGGAAAGGTCGGGTAGTACGTGGAACTTGTCATGGTGTACCAAACCTGCGACGAGGACAATCTCTAGACATGTGTCCCGACAGTTTGCACGTATAGCACTGGCTAGGTCCAGCAGGCTGATGGGCAAGTGCAGGACGGATAGGTTGAAAAGAGGCCTGACTTGCTTAGCTTGGTGCTGGGAGAGAAGTCTAAATAAATGATGAAACTTGGCTTGCTACAGGGCGGTAGTACTGCGTAGGCTGACTCGAAATAGAGTGGATGGGTTGATAAGCTTGACCCATTCTAGCCCACAGTACTATATCGGATCAGGACTGGAACTAGATCCCCTGAAGGACTTGTTTGGCCAGTTACAATTTTTGGAAAGTATTTGGCCTCTTGTCCGATCCCTACGATACCAGAGTCTTCTCTTTCAGTCGATCTTCCATGACCTTGGCCTTCTGAACCATCCGAGCATATGATTGGATGTCTAGAGTGGCCAATATTGCACTAATCTCGGGCTTGAGTCCCTTCTTAAATTTCTTAGGTTTGCAAGCGTCGCTCCTCAAGTGTTCTAGAACAAAGTGGAACAAGTCCTCGAATTGTTGTTGGTAGTCTAACACTGACTTTGACCATTTAGTGAGGGCCATAAACTCTACTTCTTTTCCATCCCTGAAGCTTTCTGTGAAGTAATTCCCAAAGAAAACATCCTTAAATTGCTCCCAAGTGGGGTTGGGATGGGCTACCTCTAGATTAGGCTTGGTTGATTTCCACCAAGCTTTAGCTTCGTTCTGCAACTGATACCCAGCACAAATCAATTTATGTGCGTCCATACACTCCAATACTTCGAAAGCCTTTTATAAAGCGGTAATCCATCGCTCAGGCTATAGTGAATTTGAATCGATCTTGTAGAAAGCGGGAGGATGGAGCTTCTTGAATCTCTCCATCACTCTGGCAGTGGAGTTATCCAGTGCAACTTGAGGTATAGGAGGAAAATTTGGGGGACAATTGGGACAATGTGCTACTCTGCCTTGCATGGCCTTCACTAACTGGGTGTTCATGTTGGCCAACAACTCTTGCTGCTGTTGCATTGCAGTCACAAACGGAGCGTTCATGTTGGCGAGCAACCCTTGTTGTTGTTGCTGGATTTGTAACTGGGTCTGTTATTGTTGTTGGATGGCCTGTATCATGTTGGCCATGATGGCATTCGTTTCTCCAGCAGTCGTAACCAGGGGAGGTGTAGGCGTATGTGCCGGGGGGACCTCAGGTACATGTGCAGGTGGAACTTCGGGTACACTTATGGAGGAAGCAATAACTTCTGTGTTTTAAGCAAGGGGTTGATTAGAAGGTTGAAGTGGAGAACGAGGACGTGCTCCTCGAAAAATGTCTTCAAGGGATCTAGTTCGAACTATGATTGTTTTCTAGGAAAGAATTTGGGATTTAAGATTACTTGGGTACAACAGGAAGGTTCAACATATTTCATATGTTGAGTCAGCATTTACGTACGTGAAATATTTGAATGGAATGATTTGGAACAAGAAGTTTGAAATGTATGGGTGCAGTGATCATGAGGTAGAGTTAATAAAATATGCACCTGTGTATCCAAATTTAAGCACTGGATTTGGTCCGACCATCGATTGAGTAACTTCTTAATACAGGTGGTTTGGTCTTGGTGGTAATCTATTCTCCTTTCAATTACACAGAAATCCTTGGTTGTCAAAGTTCAATTTTGATATAATTGGGTCTGTAGCTATCTGCGGTCATTAATTATCATTTCAAGCTTAAGGTTCAACTCAAGAGTAGATCTAGTTTTAAATTGTCTAAAATATAAATTTTCCATTTTATGTTCGTGTTTGTTTCTACTTAATAGTTTTACTTTCATTTATGTTATGTTTGGAAATAGAACTTTCAATTTTCTTTCCGAATGTAAAAGCTTATGCCACTTCAATTATGATGTTATCGGCTTTTGCACCTAGCTAGTCCCCTATTGTGTTCTTCTATCTCCTTATTTCTGTATTTTCTTAAAAAATTTATTTTTTTGTCTCTAGACCACCCACCATCCTACTTTCGTTGTTGTGAACGTAAATAGAGCTTCTAACTCTGATATCACTTTATCACACCCCAAATCACCCCTAGGAGGTTTGAGCGGGTGACCCGGATATCCAATGATATCCGACAATCCTCCAGGATCCAGTAGCAGTATTTGCATGTCACAAACCACCAATAAGGGTAAATATATAATGAAAGTATATCAGAGGGCAACAGAAGACAAGAACTACCCATAGATGGATAATATTAATTACAATAAAATCCCAAGTACCTATGTTATACCATATACATATCCATTTATGCTCAAAGTACAATATCCAGATAATTTCATATCCAACAGAAGGAAGCTTATATAATCACAACGTCTTCACAAGACCGCAGAGTATGGAAGTCAACATTTCCATCAACAGCTTCATTGCTCATAAGTAAACCAGTACCTACAAAATCATCTAAAAAGAAATATTCCACGAGGGATGAGCTCCACTAAGCCCAAAAAATGAATAATCAATCATGCATGCAGATGCAACACAACATAATCTTATATGCATGAAATTCAGTTTTATTCTCTAGTCCATCTACCAACAAAACTAAGTCACTAGGTAAATAAGTACTACTACAATCCCCAATACATGTACCCCTGGTGCGGGCTTCTAACACCTTCCCGTGATACATCCATTGAGTTGTCGGAGAAGACCAGTCGGCTCCGGTGTCCCTTCCTAAGGTCAGCCCGACCAGCCCCTTAAGTTACCACTGTGCTACTACTAGCCCTATTAACTAATGGGCAAACTGACATCACCTGTCAGGGTGACCCGATGAGCCAACCGATCGAGCAATGCCCCTTAGGACATTGGCCTCGCATATCTGTGGTATCCAACACCTTAACCCCTGTTGATAAGGGTTCGTAGTACGGGTAGTGATAAACCCTAGCTGCATGTTTCTATATAACATTGTATGAGTTGAGTGGTGTCATCCGCATCCCATTCTATAGGCCACCACACTCCTCATTTCCAAGTCGGCTACAACATCTAATCTAGCAATTCCAAGTATGAAATGTACAGTGCTCCCGCATCCCATACTATGGTACACCATACTCTTCATTTCCAAGATGAATACGACATCTAGACTAGCAATTCAATATCATGCATTTCGTCATAATGCAGCATTTCAACATAACATAATCATTTCCACATTTATATCATTGATTTCATAAATTCATAGCAATTTAAAAGAAAGAAAAACATTTAATTATCTTTACAGTGTTTAGCAGCATTACACCTACGAGAATGATTCATATCCACTCACCTTGGCTATGCTCCACTTGCTCGAAGGACTACCGGTCCTCAAAAGCACTTCGATACATGTCGCCGGGCAAGTTGTTAAAGCCTAAGGTAGATAAATTAGAATCACATATGAATACGCATTAAATTACCTAAGGAGACTAGGGGTATCCTTGGTTTAGTTTCCAAACCAGGGCTAGCCCTAAAACTTGAAAAACAGCAATATTGGTCAATTGCTACTGGTCCATCCAATGGACCAGTAGGGCTACAGCAGCAAAAATTGAGAAACGGTTCATGGTTTCACACCAAGGGGGTCCCTAGGTACTGTTCTAAGCAATTCCATATGCTATGGTCAGGTTTTTCAATCAAGGTTGGTACTGGTTGATTGGACTGGTCTACCTAAAGGACCAGTGGCAATCAACCCATTGCTCAAAATATAAGAATAGGGCTGGAATGGCATGGTTCACAACATGGATCTTATAAATGGCTCTTAGCAAGGTGTTCCAGACCTTGGGGTAGGTTAGACGCAACACAGGTCCAAGATTCCTGTAGTGGTTGATTGGTACTGGTCCATCCAATGGACCAGTGGCAATGCACTAGTAGGGTCAGAGTTGCAAAATTGAAAAGGGTTTTAGGGGAAAGGTCATGGGTTCACACCAAGGGGTTCCAGGGTGTTAGATAAGTGGTTCAACAAGGTTTGGGTCAGGGTATTGTCCCCAACTTCGCTTAGTTGGTCAATCACCATTCTGGGAGTCAGACTGATTCCAAACAGTAGGCATAGGACTGGGATGGCCTGGGTTTCAACACAAAGGCCGAACACAAGGTATTATTGGCCATGGGCTGACCAGGCTTGCATTTGGGTAAGGTTTTTGGTATTGGTCAATTCGTACTGGTCCATCCAATGGATCAGTGGCAATCGACCAGTGATTGTATAGCTCGAGAAATTTTATGTCTTCTGAGGATTTGGCTCGTATTTACTCAAAGTGAGTTGTGATTCATGATCAGCAAACCCAGGTAGGTCATATTTGAGATGGATTTCATGGTTAAATGAGAAGATTTAACATACATGGTGATCTTGGGGTTCATGACTCAACATAGCCATCATGCATGGGTTTCATACTTAAAGAATTGCAGAATTTATTCATAGAAGGGTTTGAACTACACTATAGCAACACTGTTACAAGTATTAGGCCATGGATTCAACATGCATGCAAGGAAAACATGTCCTACACCATAGAGCTACACTGTAAGCTTACTATATGGTATGAAAATTGATCATCTATAAGCTGAAATGGTAGCCACAACAATCTGGGCATAGGAAGAAATAGATGAAGAGTCTAGAATGATTGATTTCAACATGCATGTAAAGATCCTAGTTCCTCAGTGGGTAAACTCATGAATTACATCATATAGACATGGAGAATCATGGCTAGATAAGAGGAATCAGTAGAATGATCAAAATCTGATCAAGAGTACAACATATACAACAAAGGAGAAGGGCTTATGGAGTGTTACTTGATGATCCAAGTGCAAGAAGGAGAATCCGAACTTCTTCTCCTTCCCTTCTTCCTCTTCTTCTTCTCTCTTTTCTCTCCTCTCAATGAAATGAACAGGGTTGTCAATAGAGGTTTAGGGTGATTTATATAGGCACTAGCCTTAAAGCCTGTTTGTCTAGGGTCTTCTAAATGAGAAACATATTCTACACTCCATTCTTATGCCCCTAGGCCTATAAGTGGGCCCCACGTGTCACATTGCCGGGGCAATATTTCTATGGGTCAATTTAGGTGCAGGGAGATGATTCGGGGTGCGGGACATTGGGCCCCACACATCAGAGGTGAAAAATACACACAACAGCAGCATTGGTCCATTGGACTGGTTGATCCAGATCGACCAAAGACAGCAACAGCAGGAATGTTTGGGTCTGAAGTTGAATTTCATCTTACTTGGAGGGAGAATTGGAAAATGGTTTCTTTTAACCAAATGAAGCCCTATGAGTCTAGTTTCAAACAAATCATGAATCAAGGCAATCAAAGTTCACATGATTAAGTTATATCATTTTAACTGACCAAGGGTCAATCTGCCAGAATGGGAGAATTCAATCCATGAAGGCAACTTGAAGTGAAATTCCAGATCACCTGGAGATAGAATTGGACAATGGTTCCTTCTAATAAAATTAAGCTCTATGGAATCTAGTTTCTAAAAAAATTGGAATCAAATCAAATGATATTTGGATGATAAAGTTATACCATTTTAATTAAACAGGGGTCAATCTACCAGAGTAGCAGAATTTGACCATCGAGTTGGGATTTAATATGCATGTATGGAATTGAGTTCTCATCATGACATGTGAGGGTTTGTATGATCCAATCTCAACCTAGACTAGAACTTAATTATAACCCTAGTCAGATCTCAAACCCAAAATAGGCTGAAAGTATTCTGATGTTCTGTGTCAAATCAACCATAGGCCAAGGCCTTCGCGTGACCACTCATCTACATGCTTCTTAGACCTAATGTATCATGTATTCGAGTAGGGCCTTAGAAATCAAGGGCTAATACCTACCTTAGGCTGTACATTTGGTGGTGAATTGTACAGTTGCAAGGAGTTGGTGTTTGCCTTATTAACAGTATGTAGGATCTTACTACCGGGCTTACATCATTCATCTCAATAACTGGACTAATGCACCACAAGGTACCAGTGGGTATGGGTTCGGGTTCCGTACCCATATCCAAAAATTCAAATTAGCCTGTATTTTTTGGCACAGATATAACATTCCACCCACCTTATAAAAAGTTCGTCCCCAAAATTTGATGTACCTGGGGATTCAAACAGGTGAAGGTACTTCGATCGCCTTTCATCCTCTCGTTACTTGGACGTTCCTTGATCGGGGTGATTACTCCACGGTATCCATACAATAAGGTAGTATGGTTGTGGGGATCTTACTCTTTGCATCCCAAAATCCCTTCGATAGTTCCTAAGTCAAGGTATGAGTCAAGTCCGAGAGGTATTTCCTCAATGTCGATACATGGAATATGTCATGGACTTCTGCCAATCAGTACACCACTAGTCATGATTTGCAAACTCAACTTCCCTTCCTTACCAAACCGCATCACCCCTTTGGTTGGTGATACCCGAAGAAATATCTGATCGCCCATGACAAACTTTAGGTTCTTCCGTCTCTTATCGGCATAACTCTTTTGTTTTGATTGGGCTACCTAGATTCGGTTTCCAATAATATTCACTTCTCAACCAAATATATAAATCACTTACGAGTTCAACTGATCTAAGTCTCTGCTTAATATAAAAGTCCAAAGAGAGTTGAACCTCATACATATACCTCAAGAATTCAAACGATCCAACTATCTCTGCGGGTTTCATCCAGTAATCTATACTTCTATAGTATTGGGTTATAAGGCATAAGTCTGAACTACCTGAGCTTGTATGGCTCCTTCCAATAAAAACTTTCACATTGGGTTCTCCAATACCTGACACAACTCAAGAATGTATTTGAATATTGATGGAATCCCTATTGCTCGCTCCCAATAACGGAGGGGACATTCTGGGACCCATTACTCCATTTATACCTATTGTTGAGCAAAGTTTGTCAAATCCTTCCGTTCCAGTTTCTTTCTATTATCGGTTATACTTCGCTATACTAACACTCATTATTGTCCCCCTTTTTTACCAACTTAAATCTCTAGACCTGTTATTACCTCCATATACTTGGTATACTTCATACATACTTGAATTCAGCCTAAAGAAAGCTCTACCCATTTGGTTCACAGATGTATATTCTTGCCGAGACTCAACTACGTGCCTACGGCCTTTTACCTCCTTTTAATTTTGATACAAATCTGGGCCTTTTCCTAATGGACAAGGTCCACATATTTCTTTTAAATTCACAACATTTCCAGTAAGAGTGCCAACCACTAATTTGTGTCCTAAGTTCTTTGAGGGCACATTCCTCTTATCACAGAAGCAGTAGAAATGAAAGAGTGTGATGTAATGGAATCAATTAATACTTGAACAGGTGAGGATGATATGGATAAAGTACCTGTCATTTCCTCTAGATTTGCCTCAGCTCCTTTTGTGGTCAAGGCATATTCTTGTTCTTGAACTGTATAGTTTTGGGCCTGGAAAGGACGGATAGTAGGTGGAACTTGTCATGGTGCATCAAACCTGCGATGAGGACAATCTCAAGACATGTGTCCGGGAAGTTTGCACGTATAGCATTGGCTAGGTCCTGTAGGCTAATGTGCAGGTGCAGGACAGATAGGCTGAAAAGAGGCCTGACTTGCTTCGCTTGGTGCTTGGCGAGGAGGCTGAATAAATGATGAAACTTGGCTTGCTGCATGGCGGTAGTACTATGTAGGCTGACTCAAAATAGAGTGGATGGGTTGATAAACTTGACCCATTTCTGGCCCATAGTACTGTATCGGATTAGGACTGGAACTAGGTCCCCTGAAGGACTTGTTTGGCCAGTTACAATTTTGGAAAGTATTTGGCCTCTTGTCCGATCCCTGCGATACCAGAGTCTTGTCTTTTAGTCAATCTTCCATGACCGGGGCCTTCTAAACCATCCGGGCATATGATTGGATGTCTAGAGTGGCCAATATTGCACTAATCTTAGGCTTGAGTCCATTCTCGAACTTCTTAGATTTGCAAGCGTCGCTCCTCAAGTGTTCGGGAGCAAAGTGGAATAAGTCCTCGAATTGCTGTTGGTAGTCTAACACTGACTTTGACCCTTGAGTGAGGGCCGCAAACTCTGCTTCTTTTCCATCCCTGAAGCTTTCTGTGAAGTAATTCCCAAAGAAAACCTCCTTAAATTGCTCCCAAGTGGGGTTAGGATGGGCTACCTCCAAATTAGGCTTGGTTGATTTCCACCAAGCTTCGGCTTCGTTCTGCAACTGATACCAAGCACAAATCAATTTATGTGCGTTCATACACTCCAATACTTCGAAAGCCTTTTCTAAAGCACTAATACATTACTCAAGTTGTAGTGGATCTGAATTGATCTTGGAGAAGGCGGGAGGATGGAGCTTCTTGAATCTCTCCATCACTCTAGTAGTGGAGTTATCAGGTGCAACTTGAGGTATAGGAGGGAAATTTGGGGGACAATTGGGACAGGGTGCTACTCTTCCTTGCATGGCCGTCACTAACTGGGTGTTCATGTTGGCCAACAACTCTTGTTGTTGTTGCATTGCAGTCACAAACTAAGCGTTAATGTTGGTGAGCAACTCTTGTTGTTGTTGCTAGATTTACAACTGAGTCTGTTGTTGTTGTTGGATGGCCTGTATCATGTTGGCCATGACGGTAGTTGTTTCTTCAGCAATCGTAACCGGGGGAGGTGCAGGCGTATGCGCCGCAAGGACTTCAGGTACATGTGCAGGTGGAACTTCGGGTACACTTGTGGAAGAGGCACCAACTTCTGTGTTTTGAGCAAGGGATTCATTGGAAGGTTGAAGTGGAGACCAAGGACGTGCTCCTCGAAAAATGTCTTCAAGGGATCTAGTTCGAACCATGATTTTTTTCTGGGAAAGAATTCGGAATTTAAAATTACTTGGGTGCAACAGGAAGGTTCAATATATTTCATATGTTGAGTCATCATTTACGTACGTGAAATATTTGAATGGAATGATTTGGAACAAGAAGTTTGAAATGCATGGGTGCAGTGATCATGAGGTAAAGTTAATAAAATATGCACCTGTGTGTCGTAATTTAAGCACTGGATTTGGTCCGACCATCGATTGGGTAACTTCTCAATACAGGTGGTTTGGTCTTTGAGGTAATCTATTCTTCTTTCAATTACACAGAAATCCTTGGCTGTCAAGGTTCGATTTCGGTATAATTGGATCTGTAGGTATCTACGGTTGTTGATTATCATTTCGAGCTTAAGGTTCAACTCAAGAGTAGACCTAGTTTTAAAATTTCTAAACTATAAATTTTCCATTTTTATGTTCGTGTTTGTTTCTGCTTATTAGTTGTACTTTCGTTTATGATATGTTTGGAAATAGAACTTCCAGTTTCCTTTCCGAATGTAAAAGCTTATGCCTCTTCAATTATGATGTTATCGGCTTTTGCACTTAGTTAGTCCCCTATTGTGTTCTTCTATCTCCTTATTTCTGTGTTTTCTTAAAATTTTTATTTCTTTATCTCTAGACCACCCACCATCCTACTATACCACTCTGTCACACCCCAAACCACCTCCTAGGAGGTTTGAGCGGGCGACCCGGATATCCCATGATATCCGACAATCCTCCAAGATCCATAAGTAGTACTTACATGTCACAAACCACCAATAAGGGTAGATGTATAATGAAAGTATATCAGAATAGGAGAAATCAATCCATAATAACAACTTGAAGTGAAATTTCAGATCACCTGGAGATAGAATTGGATAATGGTTCTTTCTAATAAAATTAAGCTCTATGCATCTAGTTTCTAACAGAATTGGAATCAAAGCAAATGATGTTCGGATGATGAAATTATACTATTTTAATTAAACAGGGGTCAATCTGCTAGAGTAGCAGAATTTGACCATCGAGTTGGGATTTAACATGCATGTATAGAATTGAGTTCTCATCATGACATGTGAGGGTTTGTATGATCCAATCTCAACCTAGACTAGAACTTAATTATAACCCTAGTCAGATCTCAAACCCAAAACAGGCTGAAAACACTCTGATGTTTTTTGTCAGATCTACCATAGGCCAAGACTTTCGCATGACCACTCATCTACATGCTTCTTAGACCTAATGTATCATGTATTCGGGTAGGGCCTTAGAAATTAAGGGGTAGTACCTACTTTAAGCTATACATTTGGTGGTGAATTGTACAGTTGCAAGGAGTTGGTGTTTGCCTTATTAATAGTATGTAGGATCTTACTATTGGGCTTACATCATTCATCTCAATCACTGGGCTGATGCACCACAAGGCACCAGTGGGTATTAGGGCTGCAACAGGGTCGGGTTGGGCCGGGCTTTATAGAACCCTAGCCCAACCCTAAGTCCCCTTAGCTGGGCCCAGGCCCGACCCGACCCTGATTCAGGGCCAGAAAAATCCAACCCTGACCCGCCCTCAGGGTCGGGTCGGGCCGACCCTGATTGGCCTTGATCATGAGGAGGGGGAAAGAAATGCATGGGCTGGAATGGGCTGGGAAGAACATTATTAATTTTACATAAAATAACAATATAATAAATTATATTATAACACTTATTATCTTCATATATAATATATTATATAAAGAAATGTGGGTGAAATTTAAAGTTTATAATGTATTATATAAAGAAATGTGGGTGAAATTTAAAGTTTATAATGTATAAATTTTGTCAATATATATTTTATAGTATAACTTAAATCAGGGTCGGGCCGGGCCGGGCCAAGCTTAGCTCGAGGCTTCAACCCTAACCCGACCCGACCCTAACTCAGGGCCAGAAATTTCTAGCCCTGACCCACCCTCAGGGCCAAATATCTCAGCCCAAACCCTGTTCGGGCTCAGGGCGGGCCAGGGTGGGTTCGGGCCAACAGGGCCAAACTTGCACCCCTAGTGGGTATGGGTTTGGATTCCGAACCTATATCCAAAAACTCAAATTAGCCCGTATTTTTGGGCACGGATATAACAGGTTCGGTCATTGGTTGCAGGAAGAAGAAGGAAAAAAAAAAGGGCATGAGGTTAGAGATGAGGGTATTATTGTTTTTTTCTTATAGTATTTCTAACACCGTCAGCCAATATGAATACGATTGATAGAATCTTCTGATTTCAGGGGAGGAGAGAGCTAATATTTAATATGCAAAGGTGGGGCTTGTCATTCGGGTATATTCGAAGAGTGGGAACAGTAATTTACCCAATTTTAAACTATAGCGAAAAGATACACCCTACCGTTGATGTTCTCAATGGATCCTCTTCATCACATGGATTTTTATTTTAGTGACATCATTCCAGTATGTGTGAACCGCACCAGATCTTTTTCCCTTAAACCCCTTTCAGTTTTTTCAGTTTTTCTCCTCTGTTACTAGGGTTTCTTTCTGGTCTTGTTCCCGGTGTTTTCCCTAAAAAGAACTCGGAAAATTGAGAGAACTTCCAACAGTGGAGCGATTTGGTTGATCTCCATTGTTACCGTAAAAAGGTTACTGAGTAAGCTTATCTTCCTCGTTTTTGAATCGTCCACTCTGCATCTCTGAAGCCTTCCATCTTTGAAATGTTTGATTGTTTTACCCAAAGGTTATTTAACCTTCCTTTACTATCTCGAGTTCTTATGCTTTTCTTCTTGTTGTAGGTCTGATGGCTTCGAACAATCCTACCACCGCATTTGACAAAGAACAGGTATTTTGGTTGCCTTATAGGTTTTGTTGGCTCTGAATAATTAATCAGTCAAAGTCCCACAAAATTTTATACTAAAATTTAAAACCAACATGCATCAATACTGCTCTTCTCCTTCTGTGTTACTTTGCTCTTTTATTGGGCTTGTATATGTTGTGGTAAATTGGTAATCATTGTTTAGATGTGACAATTTGTGTTTATTTTTTTTTGACAATTTATCGGAGGGGAAAGTAAGAAAGATCTCATTTGTTGATAGTATTGCTTGATATAGTTGGTTTCTTGTTATTATATTTGTATGGGATGTGTCTCTTTTTCCCTCTTACCAATCTTTTCTTCTTATTTGATGATTGTGCAGATCTTTGGAATGGCAGAAAAAGAAATGGAGTACAGAGTGGAATTATTCAATAAGTAGGGTGATCAATTGTTCATTAATCTCTATACATGCGATCGTTCTTGTTATTTTTAGATTGAAGTAAAAATTATTTTCAAACGCAAAATAATGTGTGGATCCAATTACATGTGAATTGACTCTTCCTCGGTTTTTTAAATCCCAATTGTGACACAAAATAGTTAAGCTAGACATCTTCATTCACATTGCAGCTTGTCTGGCTCCTCATTCATTGAAGTTTATGCCTTTCGTTTACACCCATACTTTTATTTGCCTCCAGTTAACATCAGACCTGTGATTTGCCATGAGGCAAGGGGTTTGGAAGTTGAGCTAAATTCCTGGTTGTGTCAACTTTTCTTGCAGTAAGCAATATTGTAACTCGCCCTTGACAGATTAAGTTATAAAAGGTTAACGGACCAAACATAAAGTCCATAAGGGCATCAGCAGAAGTGACCACTCTCCAATGGGGAAGGTAAGACATCTTTTTGTCCAAACAGTCGTATGAACTTGATTATTGGCCTACTTGCCCTAACCCACTGATCATGACAGAATCTGGGACCCAGTCAACATGCCTCTTTTAGAGACAGTACGAAGTCGGTCTTCCCAAGTGACTTTCATAAAAAAAAGCCGTACCCAGTACACAAGGCTCCCGCGTTTAGCAGGGTCTGAGGAGGGTCAAATGTACGCAGCCTTACCCCTGTTTCCAGAGAGGCTGTTTCCAGGACTTGAACACGTGACCAAACGTTCAGCAAGTGAGCACTTGACCAATGCGCCAAGCACGACCTTCTCACAAGTGACTTTCATGTTAACAATAAAACTCATCCACACCGCTTGGTGATTTTCTGTAGGCATGTTATATATGCTTGAAACCCTCTTCATTCTGGAGAGTTTGTGATGCATTTGCAAGGCTGGTTCTACCTCCTCAGGGATATTTTTGTAATTGGAGGGTTTTTTTTTTTTAAATTGTGTTGAAGTTAGGTACGTTAGTAATAAGTGGGAGATAGAGTTTGAGGTAAAGTTGTTTCTAGTCTGGGATTGTTAATAAGAGTCTTTACATCTCTACATACATGCATGTAACCAATAATTAAGATTGGATTGAATAGAAATTAAGTTTTGAGGGTGCTATACTTTGGTGCATTGCATGGAATGGTGATAGACCAGCTTGGGTCTTTCACTCTTCTTCTGGATATCCTCTTTCCAGGTTAATCTTTCCCTTAATCTTCTCTTCCAATCTTCTTAATTGCTCTTTATTCCCCTCCTATATTCTTCCTATTCTCCTTCTTTGTTACTGCGGATATTCTGTTCTGTGCGATACCTGCAACGAACCAGATTTGAATAGAACTGTAACAATCCTTTTCTGTTCTTACTCAAATTTGGAGTGTAGGCCATACACCTTTGGGCGATTCAAGTCCTGGAATTTCATTCCCAGATTTCAACTCTACTAGGAGTTACTGACCTTCAACTGAAACCCTTCCTAACCTATGCCCGTTTCAGTTATAGGAAATTTTCATCATTTTTTTTCCTGATCTGCTGGCCTATAGTTGATTGTTTCTAGGAGATTTTGAGTGCAGAATCTTACCCTACAATTTCAGGTCAATCGGCTTCATTTGAGAGACTTCTCTCAATCGTAGTCAAACCTGTTCTCCTCCTCCTGCTTTCTTATCGAGAGAAAGAAGAAGACACCCAGTCTTCCTATTTGTTTTTAAGGACAGACCTCTGAAATTACACAAGACCCCTGTTTGTTACCCTAACCTGATTCTATTCCAGAATTTCTCTTCACCCAAGGGTGTCAAAACCTAGCCTGAACCAGTAAGACCGACCGAAAAACCCGGACCGAACAGAAGTGATCCTCATCGGATTGTTTTTGGACTGGGGTATGACGGGACTGGCTGAAACCGGACCACACTGAACTGACTGATATCCAAACCGAAAACCGAACCGAATGAAACCGATAAAAAATCATTGAGTATAAGGTTATGAATAGGGCTGTAAACGGATCGGTTTGGCTCGGATAGTGCTACATCCGCATCCGCATCCGCATCCGCATCCGATTAGCTATCGGACGGATTCGGATAGTGCTAAATGGATACGGACACGGATACGGATGGGATATTTTATCTGTTTACATGTAAATATAGCTTTTCGGATAACTATAGCCTATCCGTATCCGCATCCGTTTAGCTTTCGAACGGATTCGGATAGTGCTAAACGGCTACGGAAACGGATTTCGGCTATTCATTTACACCCCTAGTTATGAATAAGTGAATTGATTATCCATTGATTTCAATATTAGTGAGAAAATTTCTGGTTGTAAGGGGAATTGTTACAAATCAATGAGTATGAGGTTATGAATAGGGAAGGGAAATTGATTTATAATAATGCTTCCATTGATCTCCTTGTTCACTATACAAAATTAATTGGATAGTCAAATGATTGATTTGATGATAGAGTTCATTTTGTGATTTCAATATTAGTTATCTTCTCATTGACTAGTTATTCATTGATTTCAATATTAGTTATCTTACTCTTACAATTAATGATAATTAATGATATGATTTGTAACAATGAATTTCGCTACAAACTCTATTTATCCATTGATTTCTATTTTAGTTATCTTCCCCTTACAATTTATTCCTCTTTGTTTGGATTACAACATGAACACATCAAATCAACTTTTCTATTCATGGTTGTTTATTTGCTTGACTTGGGGAAGGTGAATTAAAGTGTTTTTATTGAATCTTTTCTCACTATAAATTATGAATGTAAGATTTCATTGTGGTTCAAACCTGAAAACAAACCGATATAAACAAATATTAACCCGATATTGAAAAAGTGAAATAAACCGAAACCGCACTGGACCGAAAATGAAGTTTCTTAACAGTTTGGTTTTGGTCTCACTCATTCCAAGACCGAAACCAATTCAGCCCGACCAAAACTGGGCTGAACCGACCGTTTGACACGCCTACCTTCATCTCTAATTTTAATTCCGGATTTGTTCCAACAACTATTTTCTTATCTCGAAGGGTGCTTAATTGTTCTTATATTTATGAAATTTTGACTGACCATTGAAATTAAGTTTTCTATTATGTTGGTGGGCCCATAGTGACCAAATTTAGGGTTTCGGAACCCTAGGTTGCATTAGTATGTGGTGAACATTGTGGTTTTCGAACATTAGTTGATTGAGCTCCCTTTTTTGATGGTTCCATTTCTTAATATCTGTCCTTACGAAGTTCAAATTTTCAATTTGAAATAAAATTACATGTAGTTTTGTAAGGCAGTCTGTTATTAATTGATGATTGAAAAGTCTACCTACATATTATTTGTTGAAGTCCATTGTGATCTAATGGGTTTAATGTGTTCTTTGTTGTTTGATCCAGGCTTACCCAAACATGCTTCAATAAATGTATTGAGAAAAGGTAGGCTTGATTTTTGTTTTTGTTGGTGTCCCAAATTATGTATACAATTGAATGGAATGCTTAAAATTGAAAAAAATGCAAAATCTGCCATTGTAATCTCCATTTGTTTGTATACGGGTGGTTTTTCAAGAAAATTAGCTGTTAGAAAGAACTGAACACACGCTATCACTTACGGAGATAAGATTAAAATAAGAATCAACCGATTTTGTTGATACTATTTTTACTGAAAATGTTGTTTTTTTATTTAGAATTATGAATGTCTCAAGAGGTGCTTATAAGTACTAAGTGTCAACTAAATCCTAGAAAATGGTAAGGTTGATCCAGCTGATACTAAAAGCTAATATTTCAAGGGGTTAAACCACTTTTAATGTGCTTGCAATCAAAAAAGAAAAAAAAAACTTCTAATATGCAAATGGGTAGATCTGTAGTTTGTGAAGATTATCCATCTATTTGAAGCATATCATTTGTATGCTTAAATTCTCAGATACTTTAGTCCTTTACAGAAGGGAATTAATCTAGTTGAAGCTATTACTTGAAATGTCCATCCTTCCATTACAGGTACAAGGAATCTGAGCTTAACATGGGGGAAAATAGTTGCATTGATCGTTGTGTGTCAAAATATTGGCAGGTAAGCTTTTGGGACGTGTTTTTTGGTGCTCAAATATTGGGAAATTTACTTATTTAATCTTTGGAGAACTCTTGGATAATGTCCCATAGCCAGCCTTTTTTTTTTTAATGATTAACAAATTTCACTGAGAGAAAGAAATAAGTGATGCAAACGAGGCCAAGTGGCCAAACAGCCCAAACCCACCCAAAATGGAGTTACGATATGAGGAAGGAAGAACACAAAGATAAAGAACTGAAAAAATCTCAGAGGGAATATTAGATAAAAAAGAGAGCCTTAACCAAAACAGCCCTTATTTAGCAAGATTTCTTTAATAGAAAATGGAAAAAGAAATGCATTAAAATCAAGCTTTAGAGTTACACCACGACTCCTCCCAAAACCTCATTTACATGCCCAAGATCCTCCCCCTCCATAACCAAAGTAGAAAACTCTATCCAATCCATCAAGAATCTAGTCACCTGTACCAAAAACTTACAGCACAGATAATGACCTACGTAGTTCACAGTGCATCTAAAAATGTTTAAAATTGATATTTGCTGCTATATTATCAAAAAACCGAGGAAAACGATTGTCATTGCTTTCAACTTCATTATCAATGTTCGTTGTTCAAGTTGGATTCCAAATGAACAATTTAGGGCATTGTGAAACATTTAGACTGTTTTACACTAGTTCCATGATTTATCTTTTTTCTTATTTGGTGATTCTTGCTTAATTGAAAAACTTCTAAACCACCACATATTTCACATGACTCTATTAATGTATGGTTCAACTCTTCATTTTTTCTTGCAATAATGTCATCGAAACCTATTATTTCCCACCACCATGACTCCTAAAGTTAATAACAAGATGAATGAGACCTCATTTGCATTTCCAACTCAATCTTGATGTTGAGGTGATTGTTTTTCAACGGAAATGCTGTGAAGGGATCAAAGATGAAACTTGCTCAATGGATTTTGTGCGCGTGCGCACACACACACACACACAAAGTTAAAGATATGGATAAGGAATGAAACAAGGAAACTCAGAAATATAGGAGCTTTTGTGTGAATAGCATAAAAAATGCATTTAATGGCAAATAAGAAGAGATCTTCCTCACGATATGAACAACCAGTGATAACCTCTATGATTTTCAGTTTATAGAACTCATTCAAAAGAGATCTAATCAAGCTGAAACTTCAAGGTTTGAATCAGAACCCAGAACCATATTGAATCCAACTAATATTAGACCCACACAGAATTTTTTTAATAATAAATGGATGCAACAGATCTGGCGGAAGTTCTGAAACCAGGTCTGAGGTTCAGTTCAGAACTCTTGATTCCTGCAGGGTTTCTCACTGGGATTTTGCAGGTAAGGTTGCCCAAGGGTTTATGAACAACCCACCAAATTTCAGAATGAAAGGGACTGCATCAATGGGATTCTATTGAAATCAAGCATGGTTCGAGAACTCGCGAGATCTCGCCGAGTTTTTCGGTTTTTCAAAATCTCGAGTCGAGATCACATACGCATTCTAAAAGTGCATTTTCTCGGCGAGATCTCGGTATCGTCTCGGCCCAGCCAAGTAGGTCCAATTTCCTTATTTTTTTCCTGATTTTTGTAGTTCTAAATATGCAATATCTCGCCGAGATCTCGGTATGGGTTATGGATATGTGTTTTGACCCATTTTTTGTGCCCAGTTGACCCATCTAACAAAACCACTTAAACTAAGCTATGGACAGAACTCGAAAATCTTGCTGAGTTCTGTCAACAGCTCTAAATAAAGGGGAAAACAGCCCTCTCCCTCAAATTTCTTTCTATTTCCTTCAAATCTTGGGTGGATTGCATGGTTTCAAGTGAGAATCAAGTACTAAATTGAAGATTCAACTCCAACAGTCCAAGAATCATCACCTATTTGTAGAATGGACTACCAAAGTAATTCCATGACATGGGAATTCTTTGTGCATCAATATGGGGATGAATTTATTGCTCGATCACATTTTATGTAACAAATTCAGTGAACATTGATGTAATGTTTTTTTTATTTGGATGTTTTGATTGATATGTACTAATTAGAATGTTTTGATTGCTAATTTGCTATGTTTTACTAAATTATGTGTTGAGTAGGTTGTTTTAGTACGACTCGTCGCCTACCAACCTATGGTCCAAAGTGAAACTCATATTTGGACTTGTTTTTTGGAAAATCTGGGCATGCCATTGTGTTTAAATGACCTGAAATAGGCTGAATACCAAGTTTCAGACCCAAAATATGTGTAAAACCCACCGAGTTCGGGGTCCGAGTCAAAAAAAAATAAAATGCAGCAACTCGCCGAGATCTCTGCTCGACTCGGTTTTTGGCTGGGCCGAGATGCCACTGAGACTCGAGTTTTAGAACCTTGAAATCAAGTGGGCTCTAAGTACCACCCAAAACAGGGTATAGGTTCGCAAAGAACAGTAATAGCAAATCAATAAGAAGAAATGCGGAGGAAGAGAAGAGGAAATGATGCTGTTAAGATTGTCCAATTGGGTCAATCAGGCATTGGAAGACTTTATTTTGGCTTGTGGTTGGGTTATATGGGCCTTGGGCTTTTTAATTTTGGATTTTTTTTTTGATGTAATGGACCTCTTTTATAATCCCATATTTAGTTTCTTAATTCTGAATACAGAGTTTATTTTATTAGTTCGCCTTGTCAGAGTCCTATTTCTTTATTTATTGTTATTAAATGTTTTAATTAGGCTAGAATAGGTCTCTAAGAGTCCAGCTTTATTTCAGTCTCTTTCCTTTATTCTTTTTAGTTTCATATTTAGTTTAATTTACCTTAGACCTTTCTTTTTATAAATTCGAGTCTATTTTTGAGTCTTTTATATAAGTTTGTAAGGAGCAGGGGCTACAACTTTGTGCACGTTTTTGAGTAATGATAATTGGCTTTTTGTCTTGTAATTCTGTGGTGATTCAGCAAACTCTGTTGTGGTGATTCAACGGGTCAATTGGTGGTGATTCCAGTCCAGGCCATTGGTGGTGATTGGTCATATCCTTCTTCCATCTTTTTCTTCAGATTACAAATCAGCAACTCATGACCTTCGATTGTCACTATAATTGAGATTCCTTGTTCCAGTAGGAAATCTCAAGATCTCCTATTTCCAACATTTGAATTGGCTGTAATTTTCTAGAGTTATTCCCCTATGCAGATAATATCCTCTGCCAGTTTTTGTGCCTTTACTGAGTTGTGCTTGATAAGTTATTAGGTTTCTCCATGTTCTGGTTCTGCAATTCAGTATTTGAAATTTCTGTGGGAAAATTACACGTACCTCTCCTGAGTTATCGGGTATCTACAAAAACACTTGTGAGGTTTGGATATTTACGCATGCCACCCCTATTTTCCAAAATAATTGATAAGTAAACGCACTTTGTTAACCTGGGCCTGAAAACGTTAGAATATATCATATATTGACCAAATTGCCCTTCCTGCTAAAATAAACCTCTTCTTCCATTATTTCCTTATTTCTATTCTTGAAGAACTCTGATGCAAGAGAACCATCCATGGCCGCACCGTCTCGCCCATCTCCGATAAGCCTTCAGCTCCATTCATTACCTCTTCTCCTTCTCATATTCTTCTTCTTCTTCTAAAACCTAATCAAATCATTACTGATGTAGGACAATTGGCAGCCCCTGCCAAGCCCAGCCCAGGCCCAGTCAAGCACCCTACAAGGTACCAGCTTAGGCCCAGGTCCAGGCCTCCTTGGCCCTCTCTTTGCACATGCAGCCCAGGAAAACAAAGAAATATTGACTCTTGACTGTCCAGCTGGCCCAAGATATTTTGGTTTATTTTTGGGTTCAAATGTAATTTCGGGTCAGGCTCATTTAGGCCCAGTTTTCTTTTAAGTTGGTTTAAGTCAAAGGCTGTTGGACTTCTTAAGCTCTTTATGCTCCATCGTTTTAGGCAACAACCCAGCTGTTTTTCCTATGTTGTTGTTTGATCTTCCCAAAGGGGAGATCAACAGTCTTTTGTTGTTTGGTCTTCCCAAGGGGAGACCAAACAGTCTTTTATGTGTTTTTGTTTCTTTACTTAAGTTGTACAAGCCATTCGGCCAGACATGGAATAGAATGAAAAAGAAGAAATGAAAGATTGAATTGAGTGAGTTGTGCGTGTGCACTTCTCTCTCTTCTTTCCCCTGCTAATCTGATTTCTTCTTATCTTTTCCTCTTCTCCTATTCTGTCCCCCATTATCCCTTCTGATTTCTTTTCAGATTTCCCCTCTCCTAATCTGTCCCCCAGTATCAATGATGAATGAAATATTGAACAGCTTTTTGGACTCTTGAAAGTTCTTCTCCTCTCTTGTGTGAAGCAGCTTCTCCCCCTTCATCCCTCTCCCAAGTGGATTATCTTCTTCTTCTTCTCTCCTTCTCTGTTTTGGCAGCACAAAGAGGTAAGTGGTGTTTTGGGTATTCCCCCCTTCCCCTCCTCTCGGCCAGTAGGCATTCTATTCTTAAACCCCCAAAACTTCAGCCTTTCTTCTAGTCTATTCTCTGCCAGATTTCGATCTTGGCTTACAGCCTATTCTTGGTCTGCACCATTTGGTATCAGAGCTATTCTGGACCAGAGAATAATCTTGTTTGTGACACTTGTGGAAGTGAGGCATGGAACGAGTTGATTTTTCTTTGTAGCAAATGCAACAAAGGAGCAGAACACATCTACTGCATTCAACAGAATTTAGTGGACACTCCGCTGGAAAATTGGATTTGTGAAAGATGCCAACCCAGGCTGATTGAGAGCCATGTGCTTGTCCTTCCTGCATTTACTGAAACTTGTGGACGAGTTCCTTTTAAGAAGGTGAGAGTAGATGTAGGACAATCGGCACCCCCTGCCAAGCCCAGCCCAGGCCCAGTCAAGCACCCTACAAGGTACCAGCTTAGGCCCAAGCCCAGGCCTCTTTGGCCCCCTGTTTGCACATGCAGCCCAGGAAAACAAAGAAATATTGACTCTTGACTGTCCAGCTGGCCCAAGATATTTTGGTTTATTTTTAGGTTCAAATGTAATTTCGGATCAGGCTCATTTAGGCCCAGTTTTCTTTTAAGTTGTTTTAAGTCAAAGGCTGTTAAACTTCTTAAGCTCTTTATGCTCCATCGTTTTAGGCAACAGCCCAGTTGTTTTCCCTATGTTGTTGTTTGGTCTTCCCAAGGGGAGATCAACAGTCTTTTATGTGTTTTTATTTCTTTATTTAAGTTGTACAGGCCATTCGGCCAGGCATGGAATAGAATGAAAAAGAAGAAATGAAAAATTGAATTTGAGTGTGAGATGTGCGTGTGGACTTCTCTCTCTTCTTTCTCCCCCCTTCTTCCTCTTCCTCTATTGGTTCTTCTTCTCAGGTTTCTTCTTCTTTCCCTGCTAATCTGATTTCTTCCTATCTTTTCCTCTTCTCCTATTTTGTCTTCCATTATCCCTTTTGATTTTTTTTGCAGATTTCCCCTCTCCTAAGCTGTCCCCCAGTATCAATGATGAATGAAATATTAAACAACTTTTTAGACTCTTGAAAGTTCTTCTCTCTTGCGTGATGCAGCTTCTCCCCCTTCATCCCTCTCCCAAGTGGATTATCTTCTTCTTCTTCTCTCCTTCTCTGTTTCGGCAACACAAAGAGGTAATTGGTGTTTTGGATATTCCCCCCCTTCCCCATCTTTTCTTCCCCTCCTCTCGGCTAGTAAGCATTCTATTCTTAAAGCCCCAAAACTTCAGCCGTTCTTCTAGCCTATTTTCTTCCAGATTTCGATCTTGGCTTGAAGCCTTTTCTTGGCCTGCACCATTTGAAAAGTCGGCTATAGGAGACAGTTTCAAGATTGAAACCAATAATATCTGTGCCCTAGATTCTCCCCTGCATATTGGAATCTGTCTCCAAATAAGACAGAAGAAGATGTACTTGAATGCACGAGCTTACAGAGTTGTCCAGACAGCCTGTATAGCGGTTTTTAAAAGGTCCAAAATGTCAAGACCATCGGCAATAAGGGATTGGCCACCTGAGTGCGGTCCAATTATGAAAACCTTCTCTGAGGAGGTGGATAAGCCGGAGTCACCCTTATTATACTCCAAGGTCCTTGCCAAGTGATGACACTGTATCCGAGGAGGTGGACAAACTAGAATCACCTTTTGACAGTCCCAGGTCACCTATCTACTCACCATAGCACTTGGAAGATGAGCACTAGGTTTCTGATCAAGGGGTGAATGTGAAGTGAATGTCTTGGTGTGAGATGAGGAAATGAAGATGTAGAAGCCATAGGAGCAATTAGACTGTTTTTATTTTCAGTTTCATTTATTTATTTATTTTATCTAAAACATGTAGTTTTTATCCAAATTCAGAAGGATATTATTTTAAATTTTCAGATCAACTTTGGAAAAGTATTCAAGCTATTTTAATAAAGATGGCTTCTTTCATTAATTGATTATATTGTTTTGGTTTTGGTTATATGTTTGATGATTCCATAGATATTACTTATCCTCTACCATGAATATAATTGTTGGGATGCAATACCCATAGTTTAATTAATAGTAGTATGTACTTTGGCTTGAGTGGCTAGATAACATAGCCAGACAGAGGATAGGACAGGCTAATGGAGGAAGGAGTTATTGAATACCTAGACCTTGAAGTTTTTAGGCAAGTGTGTTGACTGCATCAAGGGGAAGATGATCACTTCCAAAAGAAAGATTATTCCCGTAGGTGCTTGGAAGTGTTACGAAAGCAGTGGTGATGCTAGTCAACACTTGGGTCCTTTTGCCATGTTCTTACAGGAACATGAAATAGCATCCCACGGGGCTACTGAAAGAAGAAATTGAACCCTTGTTTTGGTTGAGTTTCCGGGGTATGACACTTCAAACTGTCGTTCACATTCTCAAAAGAATGTCAAGCAAGTTAATTAAAAGACCCCATTTGAGCCGAGGACTGCTAGAAAACCTAGCCTCTTAAAGGTTACGATCCCAAGAGGGTGAATAGTTTTGGGGATATCCAGGGAGATCGAAGGGTTATAGTTTTTATGACCCATGCTCAGGGAGTAGAATTGATGAGACTACTCGTGCAAAGTTTCTTAAGAGTGATGGTGAAATGTCTGCACTTGCAAGGTAGTTGGAAGGGTTTAAGGATGAGTTGTTGTTAATGCAGTGAAATGGTGTTTGGGAATTAATTGAGATTCCTCAGAGATGGAAGGCTGTTGCATCAAAGCAGTTTTCAAGACCAATATTGAGTATTGACCCTCAGGAGAAGGTGGAACGCTACAAGACCAGACAAGCAGCGAAAGTTTCCATTAAGGAGAAAGAGCATTGATTACGAGGAGACCTTTTTTTTAGTGTCTTCGAAGGATTCATTTAGAATCATCATGGTCATTGTAGCACACTTTGACCTTGAACTACATGAAATGGACATAAAGACGGCCTTTCTGAATGGTGATCAAGCTGAGCAAGTGTACATTCGTCAACCCGAGTGTTTTGAGGAGGAAAAGGAAGGAGCATAAAGTTCACAAGCTGTCGAAATCACTGTAAGGACTAAAACAGGCTTCAAGATAGTGGTACTTGAAGTTCGATCAGATAATGACTTCATATGGTTTTGTTGAGTATGCAACTGTCAATTGTATCTACCAGAAGACTACTAGGGGCAGGTTTATCTTCTCGGTACCTTATGTAGATGATATTCTGCTAGCCAGTAGTGATCTTGACCTACTTTAGGAGACCAAACAGTTTCTGTCCAGTAATTTTGAGATGAAGAACATGGGAGAGAACACCCATGTACTTGGCATTGAGGTAAGTCGTGACAGAAAGCGAGGCATTCTTGGTTTATCACGGAGGGCTTACATTTACAGAATCTTGAAGAGGTTCAACATGTCCTAATGTTCTGGGAATGATGCACCCATCAACAAAGTGGATAAGTTGAACAAGCAGTAGTGTCCAAAGAATAACCTTGAGAGAGACTTTATGAAGGACAAGCCTTATGCTTTACCTGTGGGAAGGTTGATGTATGCACAGGTGTGTACTCGACTTGATATTGCTTTGGTAGTTAGCGTACTTGAGAGTTTTCAGTCCGATTGAGGATTAGGTCACTGGACTGTAGCTAAGGTGATACGTTACTTACTGAGGACTAGGGACTTCAGGCTAGTCTACAGGAGAGATGACAAACTTGAAGTGTTTGGATACTCTGACTCAGATTTTAGTGGATGTACTAATGATATGAAGTCAACTTCAGGTTGTGTTTTCTCGATGGGTGGAGGAGTCATTTTATGAAAAAGTGTCAAGCAGACGATTATAACTTTATATCTTTCCTTGGCTTGAAGGCCTTTGATAGACAGTTTTTAAACTGGTTTTTTTCTGTTTTTATGATAACTTCTTATTATATATGGTCTGTAAGGAACAATGTTGTATTAAATGCGGGTAAGGCTGACCCTATGTTGGTCATCCATAATCTCTCCAGATGGATTACTGAGTTGAATCTTCACCCTCCTCCAAAAAATCCTATAGTGGTATCATCAACACACATACACCACCCTATACTTTTATCACAATCTGCTAATTTTGGTATGGATTCTCTTGTTTTACTAGTCGCAGGAATTTCTGAACCCGATCTAAATATAGCTCAGTGGACTTTTTGTATTTTGATAGATGGACAAAGTTTCCTAACAGATGCAGGTAGCCTGACCATACAGGATGCTAAAGAAGCAGAACTTTTTGGAATCAACGAAGGATGCGAAGAGCAATGGAAGAACACATCCCTCTCCAGGAAGTTTGGTGTTGCAATAGAGAACTTTTTACTTTTTTAAGTCCTTCTAACATACGTAGTATACCTTGGAACCTGTTAAACTTGTATATTGCCCTTGTTGAAGCCACTGATAACTTTAGTTCTGTGCGTTTTCGATGGTATGGTTCCACAACAAACTCCCCCTGCAACTAGTATGTGTTTTTAATAAATCTTTTTTGCCCATAAAAATAAAAAAAACTTTATCTACCATGCAAGCAAGGTTGTGGCAATTTTGAGGCGACCAAGCAGGCAGTTTGGTTGAGGAATTTTATTGTAGAACTAAAGGTTGTTGACTATATCTCTAAACCCTTGAGGCTATGGTGTGACAACAACTCTGTAGTCATCTTCTCAAAGAACCACAAAAGGTCAAATAACTCAAAGCATATTGAGATAAAGTATCTTCTGGTCAGGGAAAAGGTTACTGAGGGAGAGATTGATATTGTACACATCCCAACTGAGAAGATGGTGGCTAATCCTCTCACTAAGGCCCTTTTCAGTGGGAGTTTTCAGAGGTCATGTTTCTAGCATGGGACTTATAGAATCTTTTGATGTGTAGGTTTAGTAGGAGTCTGTTTTCCCAATTCTGACTATTATGTTTTTGATATGTTGGTTTAGTGGGAGTTTGTTTTTCCCCTTTTAACTATTATTTGAGCTCTTTATTTGACCAGTGGTTTTTATATTCTCTTGACATCTTAATACATTTACTGGTTATGGTTTCATTATTTATTCTTATATGACATGTCTTATAAAAATGACGGTATTTTAGCCAAGGATTCTAAAATGACGGTTAGCCATAGGCGGTATTTAGCCAAAGATACTAAAATGGCGGTTAGCCATAGGCGGTATTTAGCCAAAGATTCTAAAATGGCGGTTAGCCATGGGCGGTGAGCCAAAGTACGATATTAACTCAAGTTCATGGCGGTTTTGCCCAAGTATAAGTTAATGTCAAAGTATACTACCTGTGAGGATTTTTCAAGGTAGAAAACTTGCAAGGAAAAAACATTTACTTGTTGATCACTTGTTGTGCTTCTGTTTCCTTGCTTATAAATATACCCAAAGAGGTTCACGTTAATACGTCATTTGTGGCTGTGATGACAGAAAATTACATGTCGTATGGTAAGGCATGTCTTCTACTGTCGTTCGACACAAGTGGCTATTGTCTGAATCAAAGTAATTTGAGTGGATGATTGAGAGTCTGGCCAAATCCAATAAGAAATGTGTATTAATTTTGCCCAAGTGGGAGATTGTTGGGTTTTGGGCTTCATTAATGCACACTGATTATTAGGCCCATAATAAGAAAGGATACCCACTCTAGGTTTTAAGTCAAGGGTATTTCTGACCTAACACATTGTGTGAGTGTGTTAGGGTTAGGTGAATATTATATATATTCAACCCAGGGTCCCCACAGCCATCACTTGATTATTATTATTTTCCTGCTCACGGGAGCCAAAAGAAAGGCTGTGGAAGAGCTTGGGGAAGGTTTTTAGAGCTTGTGGATCGACTACAGCTATCAGACAAAAAGGTATGTGGTTTATATTAAATTATTGTGTTCCTCAATCCATATGGGATCTATTCATGTGGTTGATTAGAATTACTAACAAGTGGTATCAGAACGGGTTGAACCGAATTGAACTGGTTGGTTTGACCATTTTTACCCAGGCAAAGAGTGATCTCACGTGCCGCCTTCCAGGGGCACGTGAGGGCGCATGAGAGGGTGTTTTGCGTCCCGGTTTTTTCCGCTGCACCTGTTTTTTTGTGATCTACGCAATGGTATGTGCTACTTGCTTCAATTGTCACTTCTGGGACCCATAGTGAGCATGTTTGTGTGTTTTCCAATTTTTAAAATACGTGTTTATACAACTCCTTGTTCTAAATGATCATAAGATAAATGCATATGCTGATATGACATGATTTAATACAGAACAATACCAATATTTCATTAAATTATTGTGTGTGTGAGGTTTCATAAATTAGGTTGTTCAATAAAACATCCCATAAGCTGCATCATGGGTCATTGGGCATTGTAATAAGGTTAGTTAGAACCCACCAAAGTGGTAAAACTTATTTTATTGTAATACCCATGACTCAAAGTTTTACTATAATGACAGCAAAGAAAGGTGATGCTCACCCAAAGGTAGTGTCATCAAGGGCTAAACGGTAATACACACACACAGGAAGAGACTAACATAGGAATAATTGTTTACCCAAAGGTGACAATCTTTCCAAAGATTAGTGTTGCCCCGCAGTAATTGCAAAGTGTTGAGAGGACCAATGTATTTCAAAACCCTAAGGTTAGAGATGTAGTTTTGGTTGATACTCTTGTTTCATGGGCTAGTTCATTAGTTTAGAGATGTAGTTTTGGTTGATACTCTTGTTTCATGGGCTAGTTCATTAGTTTATGTAACTAACATGGATTATAGGTATTAAAAATACCCGGTTTAATATATTTACTTTCCTGTGATGGATGTATGATTTTGTTATATCCTTATGGCAGATGTCTCTAGGCCATGGTTTATAGGATATTCCAAAGGTTTCTGGTCATTATGGGGACATAAATTTTACAAAATTCTTATTTGTGCATGACAACATTACACATTAGCATTCATTAAGGCGTTTAAAAATTTGTAATATACATTATTCCACGTGTTTGGCTGCGTATTTCCTTTATGGGAACTATAGGGGAATGAGATGTTGACCACCACAGTGGCACATCAAGTTTCTCTACAGTTCTATCATGGCAGCAAAGTTGGTAGTATATGCCCAAAGATGATGCTACCCAAGTTTAAAGAAATTATGTATGCATATGCAAGCATAGGAAGGAATGGTACTCTGGGGGCCCTATGTCCCCAAAAGTGATAGGACTCCTAAATTACCTTTTGTTTTACGGTAAATGTGGTTTTATAAAAGAACCAGTACATCTTATGCCCAAAGGGCAAAGATGTAGTCCGGTTGTGATTTTCATGTGTTTTATGTTGCTAGTGATTTGTATGGTATTCAGCGCTAGCTAATCTATTATTTTGGTGTGTTTATATCATACCCAAGTTATACTCCCATAGACTATAATGCGTGTTTATCTGGGTAGTAGTGATTAGAATGTGTGTGCTTTACCCCAACTGGGGAAAGATATAAGGAATGGAAGAGGACAACTGCATTTCAATACGCATAGGTTAGGAATGTGAACCTGACTAAAACTCTTGCCTACTATGCTAGTTTGTTTTGTTGTAACTAGCATAGTATTTGACATTGAATTAATGTCGAAGTTATTTTCATCCTTTTTGGTTTGATAAATACTAATTATTAATTAGATATTCTATCAAACAGGATGTCATCCATGAAGGAAAAGTCGGTTATAGGCGACAATTTTAAGATTGAAACCAGTACTACCTGTGTCCTAGATTCTCCTCTGCATATTGGAAACCGTCTCCAAATAGGACAGAAGAAGATGCACTTGAATGCACAAGCCTACAGAGCTGTCCTGACAGCCCGTATAGCAATTTTTAAAAGGTCCAAAATGGTAAGACCATCGGCAATAAGGGATTGGCCACCTGAGTGCGGTCCAATTGTGAAAACCTTCTTTGATGAGGTGGATAAGCCAGAGTTACCTTATTATACTCCAAGGTCCTTGCCAAAAGATGACACTGTATCCGAGGAGGTGGACAAACCAGAATCACCGTTCTACAGTCCCAGGTCACCTATCTACTCACCATAGCACTTGGAAGATGAGCACTAGGTTTCTGATCAAGGGGTGAATGTGAAGTGAATGTCTTGGTGAGAGATGAGGAAATGAAGATGTAGAAGCCATAGGAACCATTAGATTGTTTTTGTTTTCATTTTCATTTATTTATTTCTTTTATCTAAAGCATGTAGTTTTTATCCAAATTCAGAAGGATATTGTTTTAAATTTTCAGATTAACTTTAGACAAGTATTCAGGCTATTTTAATAAAGATGGCTTCTTTCATTAATTGATTATATTGTTTTGATTTTGGTTATGTGTTTGATGATTCCATAGATATTACTTTTCCTCTACCATGAATATAATTGTTGGGATGCAATACCCATAGTTTAATTGATAGTAATATGTACTTTGGCTTGAGTGGCTAGATAACATAGCCAGACAGAGGATAGAATAGGCAAATGGAGGAAGGAGTTATTGAATACGTAGACCTTGAAGTTTGTAGGCAAGTGTGTTGACTGCATCAAGGAGAAAATGATCACTTCCAAAAGAAAGATTATTCCCGTAGGTACTTGGAAGTGTTACGAAAGTAGTGGTGATGCTAGTCAACACTTGGGTCTTTTTGCCATGTTCTTACAGAAATATGAAATAGCATCCCACGGGGCTACTGAAAGAAGAAATTGAACCCATGTTTTGGTTGAGTTTCCAGGTATGACACTTCAAACTGTCGTTCACATTCTCAAAAGAATGTTGAGCAAGTCAATTAAAAGACCCCATTTGAGCCGAGGACTGCCAGAAAACCTAGCCTCTCAAAGGTTACGACCCCAAGAGGGTGAATAGTTTTGTGGATATCCAGGAAGATCGAAGGGTTATAGAATTTATGACCCAGGCTCAGGGAGTAGAATTGATGAGACTATTCGTGCAAAGTTTCTTGAGAGTGAGGGTGAAATGTCTGAACTTGCAAGATGGTTGGAAGGGTTTAAGGATGAGCTGTTGTTAGTGTAGTGAAATGGTCTTTGGGAATTAATTGAGATTCCTCAGAGATGCAAGGTTGTTGCGTCAGAGCAGTTTTCAAGACCAATATTGACCCTCAGGGAAGGTGGAACGCTACAAAACCAGACATGTAGCGAAAGTTTCCACTAAGGAGAAGGGCATTGATTACAAGGAGACCTTTTCTCTAGTGTCTTCAAAGGATTCATTCAGAATCATCATGGTCATTGTAGCACACTTTGACTATGAACTGCATGAGATGGACATAGAGACGGCCTTTCTGAATGGTGATCAGGCTGAGCAAGTTTACATACGTCAACCTGAGTGTTTTGAGGAGGAAAAGGAAGGAGCATCAAGTTCACAAGCTATCGAAATCACTGTAAGGACTAAAACAGGCTTCAATACAGTGGTATTTGCAGTACGATCAGATAATGACTTCATATGATTTTGTTGAGTATGCAATTGACAATTGCATCTACCAGAAAACTACTAGGGGCAGGTTTATCTTATCGGTACCTTATGTAGATGATATTCAGCTAGCCAGTAGTGATCTTGACTTACTTTAGGAGACCAAGCAGTTTCTGTCCAGTAATTTTGAGATGAAGGATATGGGAGAGAACACCCATGTACTTGGCATTAAGGTAAGTCGTGATAGAAAGCGATACCTTCTTGATTTATCGCAGAGGGCTTATATTGACAGATTCTTGAAGATGTTTAACATGTCCCAATGTTCAGGGACTGATGCATCCATCAACAAAGAGGATAAGTTGAACAACCTTAAGAGAGACTCTATGATGGACAAGCCTTATACTTCAACAGTGGGAGGGTTGATGTATGCACAGGTGAGCACTCGACCTTATATTGCTTTTGTAGTTAGCATACTTGGGAGTTTTCAGTCTGATGCAGGATTGGGTCACTGGATTACAGCTAAGAAGGTGATACGTTACTTACTGAGGACTAGGGACTTCAAGCTAATCTACAGAAGAGATGACAAACTTGAAGTGTTTGGATACTCTGATTTAGATTTCAGTGGATGTACTGATGATATGAAGTTAACTTCAGGTTGTGTCTTCTTGATGCGTGGAGGAGTCATTTTATGGAAAAGTGTCAAGTAGACGATTATAACTTTATCCACCATGCAGGCAGGGTTGTGTCAATTTTGGGGCGACCAAGCAGGCAGTTTGGTTGAGGAATTTTATTGCAGAACTGAAGGTTGTTGACTTTATCTCTAAACTCTTGAGGCTATGGTGTGACGACAACTCTGCAGTCATCTTCTTAAAGAACAACAAAAGGTCAAACAACTTAAAGCATATTGAGATAAAATATCTTCTGGTCAGGGAGAAGGTTACTGAGGGAGAGGTTGATATTGTACACATCCCAACTGAGAAGATGGTGGTTGATCCTCACACTAAGGCCCTTTTCAGTGGGTGTTTTTGGAGGTCATGTTTCTAGCATTGGACTTATAGAATCTTTTGATATGTTGGTTTAGTGGGAGTTTGTTTACCCCTTTTGACTATTATTTGAGCTCTTTATTTGGCAAGTGGTTTTTGTATTCTCTTGCCATTTTAATACATTTACTAGTTATGGTTTCATTAGTTATTCTTATATGACATGTCTTATAAAAATGGCTGTATTTAGCCATGGATTCTACAATGGCGGTTAGCCATAGGCGGTAGTTAGCCAAAGATACTAAAATGGCGATTAGCTATAGGCGGTATTTAGCCAAAGAGTCTAAAATGGCGGTTAGTTATGGGCGTTGAGTCAAAGTACGGTATTAACTCAAGTTCATGGCGGTTTTGCCCAAGTATGAGTTAATGTCAAAGTATACTAACTGTGAGGATTTTTCAAGGTAGAGGACCTACAAGGAAAGAGCATTTACTTGCTGATCACTTGTTGTGCTTCTGTTTCTTTGCTTATAAATATACTCAAAGAGGTTCACGTTAATACGTCATTTGTGGCTGTGATGACAGAAAGTTGCATGCCGTATGTTGAGGCATGTCTTCTGCTGTCATTCAACACAAGTGGCTATTGTCTGAATCAAAGTAATTTGAATGGATGATTGGGAGTCTGACCAAATCCAGTAAGAAATGTGTATTAATTTTGCCCAAGTGGGAGATTGTTGGGTTTTGGGCTTCATTAATGCACATTGATTATTGGGCCCATAATAATAATGGATACCTACTTTAAGTTTTAAGTCAAGGGTATTTCTGACCTAACATATTGTTGGAGTGTGTTAGCGTTAGGTGAATATTATATATATTCAACTCAAGGTCCCCACAGCCATCACTTGATTATTATTATTTTTCTGCTCACGGGAGTTCCAAGAGAAAGGCTGTGGAAGAGCTTAGGGAAGGTTTTTTAGAGCTTGTGGATTGACTATAGCCATCAGACTAAAAGCTATGTGGTGTATGTCTATTTATTCATTGTGTTCCTAAATCCATATGGGATCTATTCATGTGATTGATTAGAATTACTAACAAGTGGTATCAGAGTCAAACCCATATGGATCTGGAATCAACATTCTTGAATAAAACCATTTTTTTTTGGATTTTTCGGGTTTTGAATCGACCTTGTATGGTCACTGCCGGTGGTGTACGACCACCAAAAATGGAAAACTTTTACATGATGTTGTAGAGGAGGTCAGGGCGGTCACAGGCATATAAGCCGTTTCGCCGAAATGTGTTCCACGCGCCGTCGCAAAAAGCGCGTGTATCTCACATGCATCACTTTTGTTAAAAAAAAAAAAAAAATGGTTTTAATGACTACTGGCGATTCATCGTCGGGTCGACTCGGTAGGGTTTATGAGTCAACCCGGTGAGCAGGTGGGTTTGACTCAGTCAAACCCGGATCTCCTTGTTCGGGCCAGACCTGATCCAAGTAGGCCAGCCTGAGCCCGGACCAAGTGGGCCAGCCCGAGATCGATCCAGTTGGGCCGACCCGAACCTGATCCAAGTGGGTTGACCTGAACTTGATCGAGGTGGGTCAACCCGACCCGAACTCGGTTGACCGGGTCAACCCAATCCAGGGTTTGACCCGACTGGATCTGTCTCGGGCTGGCCCACTTGGACAGGGCTCGGGCTGGCCTACTTGGATCAGGTCTGGCCGATCAAGGAGATCCGGGTTTGACAGCCTGCTCACCGGGTTGACTCGGAAACCCTACCGAGTCGACCCGATGATGAATCGCCAACCGTCATTAAAAGCATGTTTTTTTAACGAAAGTTAGGTGCGTGAGATACACGCGTTTTTTGCGGCGGCGCGTTGAGCACTTTCTGGCGAAACGGCATATATGCCCGTGACCGCCCTGACCTCCTCTACAACCTCATGTAAAAATTTTCCATTTATGGTGGCCGTACACCACCGGCAGTGACCGTACAAGGTCGATTTAAAACCCAAAAAATTCGAAAAAAAAAAAAGGTTTTATTCAAGAACATTGATTCCAGATCCATATGGGTTGGCTCTGATATCACTTGTTAGTAATTCTAATCAATCACATGAATAGATCCCATATGGATTTAGGAACACAATGAATAAATAGACATACACCACATAGCTTTTAGTCTGATGGCTATAGTCGATCCACAAGCTCTAAAAAACCTTCCCTAAGCTCTTCCACAGCCTTTCTCTTAGAACTCCCGTGAGCAGGAAAATAATAATAATCAAGTGATGGCTGTGGGGACCTTGGGTTGAATATATAATATTCACCTAACGCTAATACACTCCAGCAATGTGTTAGGTCAGAAATACCCTCGACTTAAAACTTAGAGTGGGTATCCTTTATTATTATAGGCCCAATAATCAATGTGCATTAATGAAGCCCAAAACCCAACAATCTCCCACTTGGGCAAAATTAATACACATCTCTTACTGGATTTGGCCAGACTCCCAATCATCCATTCAAATTACTTTGATTCAGACAATAGCCATTTGTGTTGAATGACAGCAGAAGACATGCCTCAACATACGGCATGCAACTTTCTGTCATCACAGCCACAAATGACGTATTAACGTTAACCTCTTTGAGTATATTTATAAGCAAAGAAACAGAAGCACAACAAGTGATCAGCAAGTAAATGCTCTTTCCTTGCAGGTCCTCTACCTTGAAAAATCCTTACAGTTAGTATACTTTGATATTAACTCATACTTGGGCAAAATCGCCATGAACTTGAGTTAATACCGTACTTTGGCTCACCACCCATGGCTAACTGCCATTTTAGACTTTTTAGCTAAATATCGCCTATGGCTAATCGCCATTTTAGTATCTTTGGCTAAATACCGCCTATGGCTAACCGTCATTATAGAATCCTTGGCTAAATACCACCATTTTTATAAGACATGTCATATAAGAATAAATAATGAAACCTAACTAGTAAATGTATAAGATGGCAAGAGAATACGTAAACCACTGGTCAAATAAAGAGCTCAAATAATAGTTAAAAGGGGAAAACAAACTCCCAATAAACCAACATATCAAAAGATTCTATAAGTCCCATGCTAGAAACATGACCTCTGAAAACTCCCACTGAAAAGGGCCTTAATGAGAGGATCAACCACCATCTTCTCAGTTGGGATGTGTACAATATCAACCTCACCCTCAGTAACCTTCTCCCTGACCAGAAGATACTTTACCTCAATATGCTTTGAGGTATTTGACCTTTTGTTGTTCTTTGAGAGGATGACTGTAGAGTTGTTGTCACGCCATAGCCTCAAGGGTTTAGAGATAGAGTCAACAACCTTCAGTTCTGCAATAAAATTCCTCAGCCAAACTGCCTGCTTGGTCGCCTCAAAATTGCCACAAACCTGCCTACATGGTGGATAAAGTTATAATCGTCTGCTTGACACTTTTCTATAAAATGACTCCTCTACCCATCAAGAAGACACAACTTGAAGTTGACTTCATATCATCAGTACATCCACTGAAATCTGAGTCAGAGTATCCAAACACTTCAAGTTTGTCATCTCTTTTGTAGACTGGCTTGAAGTCCCTAGCCCTCAGTAAGTAATGTATTACCTTCTTAGTTGCAGTCCAGTGATCTAATCTTGCATCGGACTGAAGACTCCCAAGTACGCTAATTACAAAAGCAATATCAGGTCGAGTACACATCTGTGCATACATCAACCCTCCCACTGTTGAAGCATAAGGCTTGTCCATCATAGAGTCTCTCTCAAGGTTATTCTTTGGACAATGCTGCTTGTTCAACTTATCCTCTTTGTTGATGGGTGTATCATTCCCAGAACATTGGGACATGTTGAACCTCTTCAAGATTCTGTTAATATAAGCCCTCTGTGATAAACCAAGAAGGCCTCGCTTTCTATCACGACTTACCTCACTGCCAAGTACATGGGTGTTCTCTCCCATGTCCTTCATCTCAAAATTACTAGACAGAAACTGTTTGGTCTCCTAAAGTAGGTCAAGATCACTACTGACTAGTAGAATATCATCTACATAAGGTACCGAGAAGATAAACCTGCCCCTAGTAGTCTTCTGGTAGATGTAATTGTCAATTGCATACTCAACAAAACCATATGAAGTCATTATCTGATCGAACTTCAAGTACCATTGTCCTGAAGCCTGTTTTAGTCCTTGCAGTGATTTCGACAGCTTGTGAATTTGATGCTCCTTCCTTTTCCTCCTCAAAACACTCGGGTTGACGCATGTAAACTTGCTCAGCCTGATCACCATTCAGAAAGGCCGTCTTTATGTCCATCTCATGCAGTTCAAGGTCAAAGTGTGCTACAATGACCATGATGATTCTGAATGAATCCTTTGAAGACACTAGAGAAAAGGTCTCCTTGTAATCAATGCCCTTTCTTCTTAGTGGAAACTTTCGCTACATGTCTGGTCTTGTAGTGTTCCACCTTCCCTTGAGGGTCAATATTGGTCTTGAAAACTGCTTTGATGCAACAACCTTGCATCTTTGAGGAATCTCAATTAATTCCCAAATACCATTGCACTACACTAACAACAACTCATCCTTAAACCCTTCCAACCATCTTGCAAGTGCAGACATTTCACCCTTACTCTTAAGAAACTTTGCACGAGTAGTCTCATCAATTCTACTCCCTGAGCCTGGGTCATAAATTCTATAACCCTTCGATCTTCCTGGATATTCCCAAAGCTATTCACCCTATTGGGGTCGTAACCTTTAAGAGGCTAGGTTTTCTGGCAGTCCTCGGCTCAAATGGGGTCTTTTAGTTGACTTGCTCAACATTCTTTTGAGAATGTGAACGATAGTTTGGAGTGTCATACCCCGGAAACTCAACCAAAACATGGGTTCAATTTCTTCTTTCAGTAGCCCCGTGGGATGCTATTTCATGTTTTTGTAAGAACATGGCAAAAAGACCCAACTGTTGACTAGCATCACCACTACTTTCGTAACACTTCCAAGCACCTACGGGAATAATCTTTCTTTTGGAATTGATCATCTTCCCCTTGATGCAATCAGCACACTTGCCTAAAACCTTCAAGGTCTATGTATTCAATAACTCCTTCCTCCATTTGCCTGTTCTATCCTCTGTCTGGCTATGTTATCTAGACACTCAAGCCAAAATACATATTACTATTAGTTAAACTATGGGTATTGTATCTAAACAATTATATTCATGGTAGAGGATAAGTAATATCTATGGAATCATCAAACACATAACCAAAACCAAAACAATATAATCAATTAATGAAAGAAGTCATCTTTATTAAAATAGTCTGAATGGTTGTCCAAAGTTAATCTGAAAATTTAAAACAATATCCTTTTGAATTTGGATAAAAACTACATGCTTTAGATAAAATAAATAAATAAATGAAACTGAAAACAAAAACAGTGTAATGGTTCCTATGGCTTCTACATCTTCATTTCCTCATCTCACTCCAAGACATTCACCCCTTGATCAGAAACCTAGTGCTCATCTTCCAAGTGCTATGGTGAGTAGATAGGTGACCTGGGACTGTAGAATGGCGATTCTGGTTTGTCCACCTCCTCGGATAAAGTGTCATCACTTGGCAAGGATCTTGGAGTATAATAAGGTGACTCCGGCTTATCCACCTCCTCAGAGCAGGTTTTCACAATTGGACCGCACTCAGGTGGTCAATCCCTTATTGCCGATGGTCTTGGCATTTTGGACCTTTTAAAAACTGCTATATGGGCTGTCAGGACAGCTCTGTGGGCTCGTGCATTCAAGTGCATCTTCTTCTATCCTATTTGGAGACAGTTTCCAGTATGCACTGGAGAATCTAGGGAACAGGTATTACTGTTTTCAATCTTGAAATTGTCGCCTATAACCGACTTTTCCTTCATGGATGACATCCTGTTCGATAGAATAACTAATTAATAACTAGTATTTATGAAACCAAAATGGATGAAAATAACTTCGACATTAATTCAATGTCAAATACTATGCTAATTACAACAAAACAAACTAGCATAGTAGGCAAGAGTTTTAGTCAGGTTCACATTCCTAACCTATACGTATTGAAATGCAGTTGTCCTCTTACATTTCTTATATCTTTCCGCAGTTAGGGTAGAGCACACTCATTCTAGTCACTACTACCTAGATAAATACGCATTATAGTGTATGGGAGTATAACTTGGTTGTGATATAAACACACCAAAATAGTAGATTAGCTAGCGTTGAATACCATACAAATCACTAGCAACATAAAACACATGAAAATCACAACCGGACTACATCTTTGCCCTTTGGGCATAAGATGTACTGGTTCTTTCATAAAACCACATTTACCATAAAACAAAAGGTAATTTAGGAGTCCTATCACTTTTGGGCATATAGGGCCCCCAAAGTACCATTCCTTCTTATACGTGCATATGCATGCACAATTTCTTTAAACTTGGGTAGCATCATCTTGGGCATATACTACTAACTTTGCTGTCATGACAAAACTGTAGAGAAACTCGATGTGGCACTGTGGTGGTCAACATCTCATTCCCCTATAGTTCCAATAAAGGAAATACGCAGCCAAACATGTGGAATAATGTATATTACATATTTTTAACGCTTAGATGAATGCTAATGTGTAATGTTGTCATGCACAAATAAGAATTTTGTCAAATTTAAGTCCCCATAAATGACCAGAAACCTTTGGAATATCCTATAAACCATGGCCTAGAGACATCTGCTATAAGGATATAACAAAATCATACATCCATCACAGGAAAGTAAATATATTAAACCGTGTATTTTTAATACCTATAACCCTTGTTAGTTACATAAACTAGTGAACTAGTCGCATGAAACGAGAGTATCAACCGAAACTACATCTCTAACCTTTGGGTTTTGAAATGCACTGGTCCTCTCAACACTTTGCAATTACTGCGGGGCAACACTAACCTGTGGAAAGATTGTCACCTTTGGGTAAACAATTATTTCTAGGTTAGTCTCTCCCTGTGTGTGTGTATTACCGTTTGGTCCTTGATGACGCTACCTTTGGGTGAACATCACCTTTCTTTGCTGCCATTATAGTAAAACTTTGAGTCATGGGTATTACAATAAAATCAGTTTTGCCACTTTGGTGGGTTCCAACTAACCTTATTAAAATGCCCAATGGCCCATGATGCAGCTTATGGGATGTTGAAGAGGAGCAAATCGAGATCATCTGAATAGAGATCGAACGTGTGGCGTTTGTTCTTCTGCAATAGATCTCTAACGTCAAAATTCCGAGGATCACTAATTTTGCCCAAGAGAGGCATTGGATTGTCAAATCAAAGTGACTGCTCATGGATGTCACTGATCGAGTGGTGATGATTCTCCCATTCCAACACTGGAGTAATTGACGTAGCTAAGATTATCCAATTTGGCCAATCGGTCCTTGGAAGTAATGTAGAAAGGGTCCAGCTAAGAACCACTCTACAGTAGGATCGATGATAGGTTGCAGCAGAACATCCACATAGCAATAAAACCAGAATTAGTAACTTAGGAGGTAGAGATATCGGTTGGTACTGATACGATACTTGCCGATACGTCTCTTTCTTTTTGTTTTTTTAATGGTTTGTCTCGGATTGTATCGAAATGTATCGGCCAATATGGGCCGATACCATACGATACCATCAATACGTCCAGTAAAGGGTTCCTTGGGTGGTTTAATACATATCGATATCTATCGATACGTATCAGCCGATACGGCGATACATCTCGATACGTACCGATACCATCGATACATTCCATAAAAAATCACTCATAGACTCGATACATCTCCTATTCTAATGTAAAAATGAAGGAAAATTCTCATCCAAGAGTCTAAAATCTTGCATTTAATCTTGTTTTTTCACACTTTTGGACTGAAAAACGAATCAAGCAGTGCTACAACATCATCCTTTGTATCATCCAAATACTCTTCATGGCTATAGATTATTACAACATGTAAGAAACCTCATCTTTTTATAACAATTTCAATTCAACGCACTTGTTTGGTTATACATTATTCTCCATTTTAGTGTTTATGCATGATACTTGTTATATATTGCTTATTTATATTGTTTTTTGTTCGAATAGTGTATTTCCATGTGTATCTTGACCATTACTATGCATATTTGTAGTGTTCAATATGTATTTCCGATATGATACAATACGATACGTCTCTTAAAATCACCCAATCAATACGATACCCGATACCGATACTTCAAACCTTGGTCAGAAGTGGAGATCTGAGTTGGTCTTGAAAATAGAAGGTAGGACTCAGAATTAGAAGGTGATAGCCTGCAGAGCAATCCAGCCAACAGCATGGGGCTGGAATTGGGATTGAGTAGAGCCCCAACAGTAGTGAAGAACTCCTCCAATTCTTAGCCTGTTCTGATCACTGGATGTGGAGATATGAGACACAGAAGCTGCAGCACTAAATCAGATTGCAGGGAGTGGCAGCAGTCTTCAATCGATGGGTACCAACAACAGCAGCCTTTGGAATTGATTGGAGATGATTGGAGCCTTCAAGGATCTTCACAGCAGTTGCAGTAATTACAGTATAACAGCAACACAAGGGAATCGATTGGGATAAGAAGAGAAGATAGGAGAAGGGAAAAGGGATAAGGAGCTTTGGCTCTCTCAGCCCTAGGGGTTTTGGCTCTCACCAGCCTGGCTTCTCACCCTTTCATCCACAATGGGACAATAAAACTTTGCACAAAAGGTATATTCTCATTCATCATAATCATTTGGGGGGGGGGGGGGCTCTAAAGGCATTACATATTTATGGACAGCTATGCTTGCCTTACAGGTAAGAGAAAATTAGAAACTTGCAAGAAAAATGAAACAAACTAAAAATAGAAACTAAAGGAAATAGAAACTTCTAAATAAAAGCTATACCTACTTTCTAAATCTGAAATTAGAAACTAAACTAAGCTAAGGTATAATTCTGAAAATAGAAACTAAACTAAACTAAACTTCTAAATCCCCACACACAGACAAAATTAACTCTTCTAAATGTCTTCATGCAATCTGGTCTTGGGCCCCACAGGATCTTCTAGTAGTATTCTCACCAAGGCAAAAAAAGGGGTTGTGATACTGTTCATGTGAACAATGTTTTGGCCTCTTTTTCTTCATGTTTTGCCCTACATCAGGAAGACTTTATTTTGGCCTATTAGCCTTGGGATTTTTACTTTTGGGTTTATTGATGTAATGGGCCTCCTTTGTAAGCCCATATTTAGTTTCTTATTTCTGAATACGGGATTTACTTTAGGGAAAAGGTTCTCTGAGCTGCCAAACAGGGTACACTATAATGTAAGACTAGAACCTGAATAGGTCTAATCCCAGGTAGGATCAAATAGAAAACCAAAAAAAGGTAACCAAAGAGAATACGGGATCTAAAAGGAAATCTTAACTTCTCTCTTGAAAACCAAAGAAATTATATGAGGAAACCAAGAGAACAATGGGAGCTCAAATGATAAAAAATTTCCAAAGAACAAGAAAGAGAGCAATGGGATCCCAAAGAGAACAATGGGATCTCAAAATTGGTTGGAGAAGAATGATGAGATCTCCAAAGATAACCAAAAGAAACAATCCCACAAAATTATTAACCTATTGAAGCCATTGGAGCTGCAATTGAATGATATTATAGATGTAAAGAAACTCCCAGAAGCTTGTAGCACTCTTGAACTCAAATTTTAATAGAATTTAGGGTTTGGAATCAAGAACCGATGGAAGGGGATGGGGGAAGGGAATGGCTATCTCAGCCTGGGCATCTCACCAACCTATCTCAGGATTTTCACAAAGGCTAAAGCCAATATTTCATTAATCAAACTTGTGTACAATGCTGGCCTCCCTACAAACTTATACAGAAGACTCAAAAATAGACTTAGACACTAAAAAGGAAAGGCCTAACCCTATCATTAACTAATAAGGTAACCTAAATTTACTTAGAAAGTGAAATAATAAAAAAAAGAGACTCAAAATAGGATTCTAACTAAACTAATGAAGAAAATCCCGTTTTCCTACTCAAAATAGGACTGTTGGAATGCTGAAATAAGGTTGGACACAAAATAGGACTCTAACTAAACTAACGAAGCAAAATAGATCCTCAACTGTTACCTGAATTTACAGAATTGCCACTACTGTTATTTTATGTTTGAAATTTTATCACTTTGGTCGGCACAAAGAGACCTACATCAGGGTTATTGAACCCCCAGGTTGCATTATATAGCCCCTTACAAACTTATTTGGAAGACTCAAAAAAAGATTTGAACTTCAAAAAGGAAAAATCCATGGGATCAAAGTCCCAATACATATATGACCCAACCCAAAGCTTATTTCCACTAAAATAAGCCCCAAGTGATTTATCTACATCACACTAGCACCTCTATATCTCTCTCTCTCTCCTCTTATGAATGCCCGATACAGTTTTGTCACATCTCATTGGTTGACTCCCCTATGTTGCTTGCTTAGAAAATCCTCTCCCTTTACCTTATTAGTTAGTCTAGTTAGAGTCCTATTTCTTTATGTATTTGTTACTAAGTGTTTTAGTTAGGCTGGAATAGGTCTCCAACAGTCCAACCTTATTTTACTTTCCTAGTTAGTTGTAAAATTCCATGAATACTGGCTTGAGTCAGGGTGACTGCAGCCATCTTTATTTATAATAAAGTGAAGAACATTCTGGAATGAGTACAAGGACAAAAATACCCTTAGGACAATTTTACCTTTGAACCCATATTACAACACTCCTCAAGTTGGAGCATACATATCAAACATGCCCAACTTGCTAATTATAGGAAAAAATAACTTGTTATTGATTCCTTTGGTAAGGATATCAGCCAGCTGTTCACTAGATTGGATAAGCAGATTACAAATTATTCCCTGTTCCAATTTCTCTTTGATAAAATGCTGGTTAATCTGAAAATGTTTGGTACGATCATGTTGGACCGGGTTGTGAGCAATGCTGATTGTTGACTTGCTGTTACAGTAGAGCCACATTGGAAGATTAGCATTCATCTCCAAATCTTGAAGAAGCCCCTTGAGCCAGAGAAGTTCACAAATACCCTGTGCCATAGCTCGAAATTCAGCTTCAGCACTAGATCGAGCCACAACAAATTGTTTTTTGCTTCTCCAAGTTGTTAGGTTTCCTCCAACAAATGTGCAATACCCGGATGTTGACTTCCTATCATCAGGACTGCCAGCCTAATCTGCATCAGTGTATGCTTCTATCCGGAGATGGTTATGTGGAGAATGCAAGACTCCTTTTCTAGGAGATGACTTGAGGTAACGGAGTATTCTGTATGCTGCTTCCAAGTGAGAAGAGTGAGGATCATGCATGTATTGATTGACAACACTCACAACAAATGTGATATCTGGTCGGGTATGTGAGAGGTATATCAATTGGCCAACTAACCTTTGATAGTTATCCTTGTCCACTGGGTCACCTTCTTAACTCTTCAAGTATGTGTTGGGCTCAAGAGGGGTATCTGCTGGTTTACACCCAAGCATCCTTGTTTCACTCAATAAATCTAGGGTATATTTTCTTTGAGAAAGAGATATGCCCTTAGCTGAATAGGCAACCTCAATCCCTAAGAAATTCCTTAAATTGCCCAAATCTTTGACTTCAAATTCGGTGCCCAAATAAGTCTTCAGCTTCTGGATTTCCTATGCATCACTGCCCGTGATTACTATGTCATCAACATAGACAGTCAAAATTGTCACTTGCTGTCCCATCCTTTTAACAAACAATGTATGGTCAGCATTGCTCTACTTATACCCATAAGTAATCATAGCCTTATGGAATCAGCCAAACCAAGCCCTTGGTGACTGCTTTGGACCATACAGAGCCTTCTTCAACTTACATACCTTTCCCTAAGTCTCTGAAGAAGTAAAACCAGGAGGTATCTCCATGTATACATCTTCTTCTAAGTCTCCATGTAGGAAGGCATTCTTCACGTCAAGTTGTTGGAGTTCCCATCCTTCATTTACAGCACAAGAAATGATAACCCGCACAATATTCATCTTTGCTACAGGAGCAAAGGTCTTTTGATAGTCAATTCCTTGGGTTTGAGTAAACCCTTTGGCAACTAGTCTTGCTTTATATCTTTCCACTGAGCCATCAGCCTTGTGCTTCACAACAAAGACCCATTTACAACCAACAGGTTTCTTTCCTAGTGGAGGACTCACCAAATCCCAGGTCTGATTCTTCTCAAGGGCAAACATTTCTTCATTCATCGCATCCTTCCATTTCTGTTTGGCTATTGCTTCCTGCCAATTGTTAGAGATGGAAATAGAGGATAAAGAAGATACGAAGGCATGGAAAGCAAGAGTAAGAGAGTTGTATGACATAAAGTTGGAAATAGGGTGCTGTGTACAACTCCTCTTTGGTTTTCGAATAGCAATGGGTTAACATAGACTGGGATCAAGAGGAAGTTTACCAGAAGTATGACTAGGAGCAAGACTTGGAGCAGGAACAGATGCCGATTATATAGGATCGGTGGTGGTGGTCTCTTTGTACCGAGGGCCAGCCAAAGGAAAATCAGTTCCCCGAGAGTAAGTCTTCACATTATTCTCCCCCTGGGTCTGTTGTTGCTGCTCAATCTGTCCCACTTCTTGTTCTTGACTTGTAACTCCATCTTTTAGTTCAACAGAAACATCCTCTATAGTAGGTATCTCAATGTCCAGAGGAGCAATCAGCGGGACCTCTTCACCACTTAGAATCTCCCCCTGCAGAGGTACTAACTGTTTAAAGTAAGCCTCAGACTCCCAGAACACCACATCCATAGTGACAAACACCTTTCGTGTAGGAGGATGATAGCATTTATACCCTTTATGGGTAGCTGAGTAACTGTGAAAAATGTATCGTAGGCCTTTGGGATCAAACTTGTTGTGTATATGGTGATTCCTGGCAAACACAACACAGCCAAAGACCTTAGGAGACACAACAAAAGTGGATTTCCCACATAGCATTTCCAAGGGACAACGGCCACCTAAGACTCGGGAGGGAAGCCGATTGATAAGATAAGTAGCTGTAAGGACAGCATCACCCCCGAAAATGAGGAGCAACAGCCATAGTAAACATAAGAGAACGAGCAACCTCCAATAGATGTCGGTTCTTACGTTCAGCCACTCCATTTTGAGCAGGAGTGTCAACACAAGAAGTCTAACGTATGATTCTGTGGCTGTCCAAATATGAGCGAAAGGCACCATCCATATACTCCTTTACATTATCTGATCGGAGAATCTTTACCTTGGCATCGAACTGGGTTTGGACCATTTTATGAAATAAAGTGAAACAGGTGAAGACGCCACTTTTACTATGCATCATACACCCGAGTCGTCCGGCTAAAACAGTCAATGAAAGTGACAAACCGTCAAACCCAGAGGTAAAAACACATCGGGCAAGGCCCCATACATCAGAATGTAACAAACCAAAAGGACTCAAGCTTCTATTATCAAAAATAGGAAAAATGCTTCTAGTTTGCTTTGCTAAAGTGTAAGCATCACAAGAAAAATTATGTTTATTACACCGTTTCACTAAACTAGGAAATAAATCGATAAAACACCAATTGGAGGATGGCCCAAACGAGCGATGCCAATTATTCAACTTAAATAGTGCGAATCAAAATCGAAGACGCAGTTGAGATATCAAAGCTGCCCGGAACTGCAAGCACGTCATGACCACCAACCACTTTACCATATGCAATCGTACTATCCGTTGCCAAGTCCTTAAACAAACAATGGGTTGGGGAAAAGGTTACTTTGCGGTTTAAATCCTTAGTTAGGTTACTATTGAAAAGCAAATTAGTAGTAAACTTCGGGACATGTAACACGATGATGAAAGGCTAAGAGAGGAATTGCACTGCACAAATCCCTTCCCTGAGATAGGAGAAAGAGACCCATCAACAACACAAACCTTATTATGATCAGATAGAGGAAAATATTTGGAAAAAAAAGGACGACGAACCTGTCATATGGTTGGTTGCCCTTGAGTTAATTACCCAAGAATCGGGCATGACCGAGGTGCAGTTCCCACCAAATGAAATACCTGTGGAAGAAGGTGTATTGGGATTGGTAGGCAGAGATAGAGCCGAGGCAGCCATGGAAGGAGATACAGATGCCGAAGAAGTTGTATCCAAGCGTATCACCATATCCCATAGATTTTGTAATTCATGCCACAACTTGCCGACTACCCTCCAAGTACCAGCCCGGAAGCGCAGGAGTTCGGAGAGAGCATCCCGCCATTTCGCTCGGTGATGAGCTTAGCGTTGCCGCGTGCAACTGGGTAATAAACCATGGGGAAAGAGTTCTATCTTATTAATTATTCTTCCTTGGTAACCTCGGGCGCGGGTCCGGGCTTGATGAGCTATTTCATGAGAGAAGGGAATAATTTAAGTTCATGGTCCCGCGTACCTTTAGGAAGAACATTGGGGACTTATACCCATCTCATATGAGCCCATCTAAGAATGGGCTTTTCCCTAATTAAGGTTGTGGGTAGGCCCACTTAACCTATTGGCCCAATGGTGGGTTATTCCATCCACTTACCCACATAGGACTAATGGGTTGACCCATTAGGCCTCATGACCCATTTGACTTGAGGTACCCCAAATACCCATTTATTATAAAAGAGAGGAGGAGGGGGAGAGAACATTACTTCTTCTTCAACATCCTCTTCTACCCTAAATCGTGGAGGAGAGAAAGAGGAGAGAAAGAGGAAGGAGAGAGAGGCTTGGAGGAAGGTGGAGACCCCATCTCTTGGGCAGAAATCGTGGAGCTCTCATCTTGGGGGTAGGTAAGCTTCTTCCTTCTTCTATTTTGGATTTCAAAAAGGGGTTGGGTAATGGGAGAGATTGACCTAGATCTCTCTTGGAACCTAGGGAGTAGATGGAGCTTTAAAGCCAAGCTATGGTGGAGTTAGTTCACTCCATTATGAGCTCTAATGTGAGGGTTCTCATTGCCAATTGGGAGATTTAAGGTTGGACCCTAAGGAGCTTAGGATAGAGTTTTCTAGAAGTCCTTGTGCTTTAAAAACCACTTGAAATGGGGTCCTTGGGGGAATCCTTCGGATTTTGGACCTGAAGGTGTGAGGGTTACATGTGATTTCGCACCGCAAGAAACCCCCTCAAAACTACCTTCCCGAGAAGGATTCTGTGAAGGTCGGATTTACACTCTGATTCGCTTTTCTCAAACCACATCTGCGCATCCGACCTTGACAAAAATTGTCCCGAGCCCTCGTGAAGCTCGGATTTACACTTGGATTCAGTTTTTCAAACCACATCCGCATCCGACCTTGACTAAAACTCGTCCCGGTTTCCTAGGATTTACATGTGGTTGCGTAATTTGGGCATGAAACCACTCCGCAACCACTTCGCCTCTCGAAACCTTATACTTAAGTGTTTATGGGAGACCTTTGGGGATCCGTTCCTTCGCTCGTTTAACCTTATTCCACTCCTTGTATAGGTTAAAATATTCACTTTGTGGCTTATTGCTTGATCGAGGCGACAACCGATAATCGTGGTGCTTGGCGTATACGAGTGAGTGGGTTTGGTTGTTTGGGCTTGTTATTACTATTGCACTATATATTATGTACTCATTATAATTAATAAGCATGTGTGCGCATATTGCATAATTTTATATCTATTTGTTATAATGTTGATTGGTAATGTTGTATCTTGATGGGTCTCGTGCTGTGGGTACTTAGTTGAACCCCGAACTCTATAAACATTTATGAAGAAATTATGTTGAATGTCATGTTGAATCAGATGCGCCGTGCCGTGGCTGGTAACCGGCACTAAACCGTGATGAAAAGTTGATGCGCCGGATTACCTCTCGGGACGATAGGACTTGCATGTAGTATATTTGTGGCTAGGATTTCACACCCTTATGCTACGACCCTTACCAACAGGGGTTTAGGTGTTGGGTAATCAGTACACGGATTCTCGTGGAGGTGGGAGAGGCCAGTCATGGTAGTATTGGTTATCGTGGTCCGCCACCGAGTGGTCTTGGAGGCTTCGATCGGCGTAGGTCCCACGTGACAATTGAGGTTTCATTGTGGCGATAAGTTAAGTGACCCACGTGTCTCCCGAGTTGTCACAGTAGCATATGCCATTGACTTAGTTGTTTGTTAGGTGGAAAAATGGACTTAACATGTGCATGCATCATTGGACTATGTGAATTGCGTGTTTGTGCATTCCCATCCCCTCACCGGCTCAAGGGAGCTAACCCCTCGTGCGCACATTTTTTTAGATTATGGTGCAGGTGACGGATATCTCGCGGGACTTGGAGTTCAGCCCTCGGGATACGATGAGATCGGTGAGGAGGAATCGGAGGCCGTGTTTGAGGAACATGGCGACGGTGTCCTTGCGATGATTGTGCCTACGGGCCGTGAGGATATTCGGGACTCGATCCCTTTTTGATTGCTTTTGAGGCTAAGGCCTATGGTGAAATACTTACTGTAATACCATTTTTGATAGTTATTAGATGATCATTGGAAATGTAACTAATTACCGTATTTATCATCTAGCTTTGAACATCTTGTAACTATTCGATTTATACGCTTCCGCAATACTATCGATCCTTGGAATGTAATATTCCTCTTTCCGCATTCTAATGTTACATTGTGTTAATATTGGATATGATCATATGCGTTGGGACACTGTGTCGTGATCCGGGCGGTTTAGTAGGATGACACGCGTCGTCCTAGTCACCCTTTATATGATATTATATTCCTTGTCTGGAATAGGGGCGTGACAATAACTAAATATTAAGCTGGCACGACCGGTCTATAGTGGCAGTCTGATAAACACGACCGATCGGCTTGGATAAAGAAAAGGAATTTTGTTTAAACAATTGGAGAGGGTTTATTCCTACTGGTCGACATCTGAAGTAGACAGATTCTTTATGTGCTCTGTCCCACACTTCTCGCATGTACAGGCAATGTGCAGGGCTTGACTAAGCTCCCCGAATTCCACAAGGGCTATTATAGATGGTTCTTCAGAGTCTGGTGTTAGTGAGATGGGGAATTGATTCATTTCCTCGACAGATAATGCCCACATCGTGCGGCACATATAATAGTTGAACTTGAGCCATGCGTCACATAAGTTCGAATTAGACTTGCTTTAGAGGTCGGTTTCATAGTTAGTAAGTAACTGAATCGTGCTACTTTAACCTATAAATGTATGGTAGAGTATTAACATTTTTACTATGCACAAACTCCTATTAAAACACCCTTGAGAGTAGGTAAGAACACTAGAGAAAATCTAGTTTGAACAGAATATATATTACCAACTGGTTGATCATTTATCGACCGAAGACCTTCATCCGGAGGATTTGAAATCCCTAGAATGGGTTATGGTCTATGAGACCCTATGTTTTGTGATTAGGCCCCTCTACACGAGTCTCATCCAATCTTGGGAACCATCCACAACTTCATACACCTTACGAGGTCAAGGTGATGGATCGGTGTGGTCCGCCAAGAGAATTAATGTGTTTTGATAAAAAAAAATGCATTATTTAGGCAAACAAACTCTAGTTGTTTATGCCCATATAGGAATGAGCCTTTAATGGCTTATAACTCACAAACCAGAAATCGAGAAAGGGAGAGGAAGGAAGGAAAGAAAGAAAGAAAGAAACAAAGAAAGAAGAAGAAGAATAAGGGGAGAAGAGCTCGGATCCGCATTGGTCTTACTTGTCCACGCTCATCCAAGGTAGGATCACCTATTCCCCATCTTCTCCTCTCCATTTCTGGGCTTTATAAGGCTTAGGTTAGGGATTTTTGGTTGGATTTCGGTTGAAACCCAGTGTTGAGCCTTGTGTCCAGTTGGTGTATGATCAATTGAGAGTGTTGAGCCCTCTTGTACACTCTCAAACTAGTGACAACTGAATTCCAAACTATTTGGGTGAATTCTGTCCAAACCTAGGTTTTAGGTCTGCGATCGGAGATTCGATTATAACTCCCATTTCATATGGTAGAATTATGGTTGGTTAGGCTTAGATGGAAGGTAGTATGATTCCCTAACTTCCCTATGGAACAAAAATGACCTTAGGACAGTGTTGGTCAGAATCTGAATTGAAGAATAGTTCTTGGACCACTACCGGTCGATCACCATAGGTCGACCGATTAAGTCTATATAATCTATTGGATGTAACGTTTATGTGTCCATCAAACCCAATTTAATTTGATTAAATTAATTAAATTAGTTTTATTTAATTATGTGCTTGTCATAATTGTATATTGCATATGCCCAATTCAAACCATTTTGTTCACAACTACGGATAGATTTGCGCAATCTGTTCTATGGTTGCTATATTTTACATTCGTACAATAGTAATTGGACCAAAATGCAATTATAGGCACATTTCGTGTTGAACATGATCCACGGGGATTCCCGAATTATTCACCGTCAAGTTGTAGTTGCAACGGAAATCTCCGGTAGTTATTTTCTCTATACTTGAGAGACACTTGTCATTTTATTTATGTTCTGTACATTTAGGGTGTGTCAATTGTTGATGTCTACCGAAAGGACTGACTATATATCAGCCGCTCGGTGTGCACAATGTAAATAGTTATGGATGTGATGCTCAATAAAGTTTCCACTGCCTGTAAAGGGAGAACACCAAAAAGAGAGTGAATGGATTTGATTGTGCCAAATCCAAGGCCTTGGTATTTTGTAAAGTGTTTGCAAAGAGTATTTTATTTTATTAATATTTAATTAAATATATTTTGAAAAAGAGTTTTCGAGTTTTATGGCCAATCAAAGTCCTCCATACTCTCATGATAAATTATAATGCACCAGAATTGTGGTGGTGACATTTATTCTAGGTCGTAATGGCCCATTATAGGTGTTAGTAGTATGGGAAGAAAATGTAATAAAATTACCTACTGCAAGGGGTTTTTTAGGTTACGCCTTGGTAGGATCGTCCTTTACTACGATTTTGGATAAGTTTTATCCTTATGTGCAATTTAGGATAATCTTATGGGCTACCTTTTAGGATCACACCACTTGGTTAGATCTGGACCGTAGGTTTGCCACCTCCTCAATTAGGTCTCTATATATATAAAGAGACCTAAGGCCAAAGATGATTGATGATGATAGAGAAAAAATCATTAGAACAATTTGCACAAAATTGTGAGAGAGCTTAGAGAGAGAAAAGAGAGTCTTCTTCTTCCTTAAGCACTATTGGCTATTGGAGGTGAAGCAAGCTTGGGAGATCTTCTTCAAGTGTTGCATTCCTTTGGAGGACCTTGCTCTCCCCTTAAGGTTAGTACATTTATGTATTTATTGAGATCCTTGCATGGGCATAAAATTTTATGATTACATGAGAATTGTTTGCAAGAAATAATAACCGCAAGCGTATGGATCAATCGTAGCTACGGGTCGAACTCAAGGTGATGTACGCCACTCTATCTTACTCACTTTAAAGCAATGCAAAGTGAACCAAGTTAATTAAAGTGTGGAATTAACTAATGATAATTAAATTAACGTATCCTAACTCACAAGCATCTAGCGAAATTACGTATCTAACAAATTGAATTGGCGTCCTAACACCCATCCATCTAACCTATCAATACTAATGCAGATTGGAAGGAATAAATCGCAGCCACACACCACAACCACATAAAAAAAACAAAGAAAAAATAAAGCAAAGAGATTAAAGAGATGAAACCCGAAGGTGCTTGAACCGGATTGAAATTGCTTGCTTCTTCTAACACACTTGAAAATGGCGGTACCAAATCTGAAATTAAAACAAAAATAATTAAATTATGAATAAAAAATAAAATCCTAAAAGCATGATTGAATTAGAGAAGTAGAGAATGAGAATAAAAATAAAAAATAGAGAATGAGAATCCTACTAGAATGGAAGGAATGGAGGGGATGAGAATAAAATAAAAATAATAAAAGAAGAAAGAGGTAGAGAATAAGAAGAAGAAATTAACAACTAGAAGAATTAAGAGGTTAAGAAAAAGAAGAGAACAAAAATAAAATTAAGAACTAATACTCCCTTCTACCAAAGTTGAAAGTGCATGAATTAATTAAGCTTTGCATGAATGTAATTGATGAAGCTTGAACACTTGAATATTCCTTGCATGGTTTCCTCTTCCAAGTCTCTAATTCTTCTCACAAGGATTAAAAACCTAGACTAGAAAGCTTTAAAACTAGAACTAGAATTAAGAGATTACAACCATATTGAAGACATAATCAAATTAAAACTTGAATCAAATGCATTACAACCATGGAATTAAACTCATAAAATCAAACTAAAACTTAGAAAACCAAAAATTAGAAGGAGAAAAAAAGAAATTTCATTAATAAATTCAACAACTTACAAGCCCCAACCCTAGGGGTATTTATAGGAGAAGGACGAGAAGAGGAGAAGAGGAGAAGAGAGGGAGAGAGCCCACGGTTTTGGGAGGCTCTCTCTCTCCTTCTAAAACCGTGGAGGGTGGTTAGGTGGGAGAAAAAAAAAAAAGAAAAGAGAAAAGAGATAGATAGAATGTGAAAATCTACTTAGAGAAGGGGGGAGAGAGAGAAAAGAAGAAGTTAGGAAAGAGGGAGTGAGAACCCGTGAGAGAGATGGGTGTGTATGAATGGAATGGTGAGAGAGAGAGAGGCCGTGAGTGGGAATTGAGATGGAAGAGAGAGAAAAAATAGGAGAGAAGTGGTAAGAGCAATGAATGGGATGGAATTGAGAGAGAGAGATTAGGAAAGAGGGAGAGAGAGGCCATGAGTGGGAATTGAGATGGAAGAGAGAAAAAAAAAAATAGGAGAGAGGTGGTGAGAAACGTGAGTGGGATGTAATTTCTTTTTCTTTTTTTTTAAAATTTTTTTTCTCCTATCTCTCCTACTCTTTCTCCTTTTTTTCTTGCGCAAATCCCATCTTGGCCGATCCTTGCTTGCAGCCCACTTTCTAGTCAAACTTCTAATTTGAATATGAAATTTCTCATTTGTCCTTGGTTGCTTTAGTGAGAATTATTCTCATCCTACCCTTGCTCACATGTGAATAGGTGTAGGTCTCATGTGGCTTTTTTCTCTCTTCCAATAATGAAAACTACAAAAAGAGGGTAAATGCTGGAGAGGATCTCAACCCTTGATCATAATTGTCTTCCTTGATGCCAAATATAACTCTCAAAAAATACAGACTGACCCGGGCTTGTATTTTAGCTCATTTCTGGCCCATTATTCTTTTACGGCTAAAAAATGATAATTGCTCGCATGATGACATAAACGAATGCGTACTTGATTTCCGTCACGTCCATCTAGCCTAACTTTTAGCTCTGAACACAACCATGCAAAAACATTGGGCAGCTTTACGTGTGAATTTGGAGATTCAGCTCTCGATAGCATAAAGTGACCAAAAAGACCTAAAACCTAAAAAACACAGAAAAATACCCGAGTAGCTGTGTAAAATGTGAGTAAAATGAATGCTTATGACCCTAATATTTCACACATTAATGTGCTCATCAAGAATCTCATCGCTTCCGCCACCACTAACAATTGGCATCAGAACGTAGGTTCTTCATTAAACACATGTCAAAATCAATTTGCAATCTTCTTCTTCTTCTTCCTCCATTATTGTGTTTTGAGTTTTTTGAATTTTGAGTATTATACACAAAATTTGAAGTTGACAATATATAAAACGAAGGAGAAGAGGCCACACCAGTCGGAATCGTCGGCCGACAATCGTGGAAGCGGTGCACGGCCGCACCGGCTCAGCCTTGTCAACAGTGTAGGGCGGGAAGTCATGCGTGGCGCGTAGATCCCCGCATGCTGCGCGACTACAAGCCACTACTAGCGGGCGTGAGACAGAGACCCTTGCATCTCACAAAAAAAAAAAAAAAGGGGTCCATGGAGGTTGGGGAAGATGATTTTTGAAATTTTTTATGTGTGCATGTGATATAGATTTAAAAGGTTCATCTTCTTCATGTCAAATTCCATCTTGTAAGATGGAGTTCTAGTTGAAGCTATTTTGATGGAGATTGCTTGAAGATGCTCTAATTGTGTTTTGAACATAATAGGACTTTTAGCAAAGTTTCCTAATTAGATTAGGAAAGTTGGATTTGTGAGGAAGATTGCCTAATTAGATTTGGAAACTTGTATTTGAATTAATTTTCTATTTTAGATAGGAATCTAAATCTAATTAAGTTGCTCACAATATAATGAGAATTTAAAAGGAGTGGGATTTTGATTTCTTATTTGGAATTAAACTCTAACTATTTTCTCTTATGAATGAAAATTGATTTTAAATAGAAATCCTAACTTGATTAGGAAAGTCCAAATTAAAATAGGATTCTATTTAATTGTAAATTGACCCATGGGACCCACTTTATTAATACATGGGTTGGACCCATGGGACCCACACGGTTTGGCCTTGGGCCGAACCAAGGGCCGATCCACATGGGTTAGACCCATGGGCTGGTCCATGTGGATCGGACCACTTGGGTCCACCCATGGCCGACCCGAATTGTAAATAAATAAAAAAATATATGTTTTGAATGAAATAGATGTAAATTTTATTTTTTTAATTTAAGGTTCCATTTGGTGTGATTAATTGAGAATTGATTGGACATCGAGTTTTATGAGAACCGAAATGCATTTTCATTCTAATATCGTTTAATTAAAGAAATTTCTTAATAGTTCTTGAAATTGTGTAATTAAACAAGTATGTGTGAAATTATAATTTTACCTTCATTGCATTTTATTATGAGATAATATAGAGAATGCAATGCTTTCTTGAGTACATGCCTACGTATCATGTGTAGATTGCATATCCAAGTGTTGGGTATTAAAGTTGATAATTGAATCATTTTTAAAGAGTTAAAAGTGGGATTATGAGATTCATGTGGTACTAGCACTTTGATTTTGAGCAATTGATCTAACAATTTGTTTTGTAGCATGGAATGGTCATGGGATTAAGTATGTGATGATTGTTTTATATTTATGTCACTTCTTAATTTCTCCCCTCTCTTCTTACGCCATTCTAAATGGTTGTATCCCCCTTGGGTAGCCCTATAATTGGAGGGTTGGTTTCCCAAGGTTTTCTAAATGATTGTAAAATTTTAATCTTTATTTTTAAATTTATGAGATGTAATTTAATTTTAAAGTCCAATGGATATAACCGCTTGAAGACATGAGATGATCTTTGAGATGAAAGAAGAGGAACGTGACTTCAAGGAAGACAAAGTTTCGAGTAGGAGCTTCTCAAGTTTTAAGGAGTTGAAGACCTTCAAGAATCCCATGATCATACCATATTATTGCTTACTTTATTTACTTTATATGGTTTGCTACATGTTAGTACATAGGGTAATATTTGCTTGTACGCGTTACTAGATGCATGTGATGTATGATGGTTAGGAGTAACATGGTTAATGCGTAGTAATGTTAAAATTATCTTATTGCCCTCGACTAAGTAAAGCAAGTAATAGTGCGAGAATCTTTAACGGTTTGAATCCCGTGGCCTCCTATCTCGATGAGAGATTGGACTATCCATAGACTACTTTGGGAACTCCGAAAGGCTAACCTTAATGATCAGTGGATAAGTAGCATCCTCCCATCTCCGGCATGATAGAAACAATCATAGTAAATAGGTATAGCCTGAGTGTCAGCATTACCTAAGAGCCATGAATTGTTTTGAGGAGGCAGGTACCTACTTGACTTGAGTGTGCAAAGTTGAACTCCGAAAGGCTAAGCTGTCACTCAGAGGCCAAAGTATATTAGAGATCAACCCTTATATTAGGGTATTGACGGCAAAGTATATACATAGTGAACTCCGAAAGACTAAGCTATGCATATTAAAAGCTTAGAAGACTCCAATTCACATTTTCGACTGAGAGGGATGTTGATTTTATGAGTTACCATTGGAATATGATGCATGTTTCCTTAATTATTTAGATAGTATGGTTGCTAATTAATTGCTTGTACGTTATTTGTAGACCCTAACTGCCATCAATATGACCAACAACGCCGCCCTCAATTCCCTAATTAATGATAATAGATTGACCGGGACTAATTACCTCGAGTGGAAGCAAAAGCTTATACTCGTTCTAAAAGCAGAGAAGATCCACCTTGTCATTTCTACTGATGGACCTCCCTTACCCCACACCACTGAAGGTGACGACTATGTGGCTTGGGAGACCTTCAAAGAGAAGGATGCTCTGGCCACCGCTTATATTCTTAGCTCCATTGATAAGAGCCTCTAGAGCTCATGTGATGACCTGGAATTGGCCAAGGATGTGATGGAACACTTAGAGCGGATTTTTGGCAAGCAAGATCGTCTTGCATGCCAACAAATCTCCTCAGCGCTGTTCTTTGCAAAGATGCATGACAATACCACAATCCAGGATCATGTGATGAAGCTTACCAAGCTCTTCTCTGGATTGGAGAATAAGGGTACTCTATTTGAGTTGGACTTCAAGATAGAGATTATCTTTGCCTCACTTCCTAAGGCCTATAGCTCCTCTATCATGAATTTCCACATGAATAAAGTAATGGTTAACAACATCTCTGAGCTTACTAACATGCTTATAGAAGCGAAAGTATGCTTAAGAAAAATAAGGTTGTTTCTCTTATTCGTAGAAGAGTTCTCGTGGTTCAAAGAACAAGAAAAGAAGAGGACTAAGAAAAGCAAGAAAGGCAAGTCAACCGGTGTGAAAGAGGGAGGAGTGCAAAAGAAAAAGGCCAAAGCTAACAAATGAAAGTGTTTCCATTGTGGCAAGATCGACACTGAAGAGAAACTACCAAGAGTACCTAGCTTCCTTGAAGAAGGACAAGCCGAGAGAAAAGTATTTTTGAATCTTTTGTTGTTTCTAAATCTCTTATGTTGGTTGGACTAACTAACATGTGGTGTGTGGACTCTGGGTCCACCGCACACATTTACAATAAGTTGCAGGGGTTTCAAGAGAGTAGAAGGACAAGAAGGAATGAGATCACCTCAAAGTTGGATCGAGATGAAGTCAAGTAGCAGCTATAGGAATTTTTTTCATTTATTTTAGAAATGCTGGTTATTTGAAACTTAATAATTGTTATTACGTACTTGGATTTAGTAGGAACTTGATTTCGGTTTCAAGACTCATTGATGATGGTTATAAGGTTTCATTTGATGATGATATGATCATTACTCTTCATGGCAAGTTTATTGCCTCTGGTTTTAAATTGAATGGCCTTTACTTTCTCAATTCTGCCTTGAATGAATCCTGTGATTCGAGCATGAATGTTAATGTAATGAAAAGAAAGTACTCTCCAAATAATCAAACATATTTGTGGCATCTTAGACTAGGCCACATAGGGATAGATAGGATAAACAGGTTAGTTAAGGATGGACCTCTTGAAAGTCTAGAGGTTTTGCCATTTCCAACTTGTGGATCATGTCTACAAGGTAAAATGGCCAAGTTACTCTTTCCTAAGAAAGGAGTAAGAGCCAACGGAATGTTAGATTTAACCCACTCGTACGCTTGTGGACCACTCAATATCAACGCTAGGTAGGGATATCGCATTTCATCACTTTCACCGATGACCATTCACGTTATGGCTATGTTTATCTAATGCATCACAAATCGAAAACCTTTGGAAAGTTCAAAGAGTTCTAAGCCGAGGTTGAGAACCAATTAGATAGGCATAGTAAATGCCTCAGATCCGATCGAGGAGGTGAATACTTATCCAACGAATTCTTGGACCACTTACGAGATAAGGGGATCTTATCACAATCGACGACACTAGGCACACCACAACAAAATGGTGTGTCGTAGCGTAAGAAACGGAACTTTGTTAGACATGGTTCGATCCATGCTCACCTTTTCTCGGCTACACTTTTCATTTCTGGGGATATGTATTGGAAGCGGCTATATACATTCTAAACAGGGGTTCCAAGCAAGTCTCGTGCCCAAGACACCATATGAGTTGTGGACAAGGTGCAAGCCTAGTCTATGACACTTTAAGGTATGGGGTGTTGTTTCACATGTGAAACAACAGCATGCAGATAAGCTTGAACCCGTGGACCGATAGATGCCATTTCCTAGGCTACCCTAAAGGCATTATGGGTTACTATTTCTATAACCCAATAGAGAAAAAGGTGTTTATAAGTAAACATGCCATGTTTCTCGAGGATGACCAAATTGCACCCAGAGCTAAGTGGTTGTAATTCAAGAGTTGGATAACATGGATACTCGATGGTCCCTACACCACCAATTGAAACTTCACCACCGTGATGAATCCTATAGAGCCTAGGCACAGTGGGAGAACAATTAGGGCTCTTGACCATTTGGTTTTCTTTAGTGAGGAATCAAACAAAGTAGAAGAGTTCTATATGGTGGCCATACTTGAATACGGATCCCCGCACCTACCAAGAGGCTATAGCAGATGTGGATGCAACTAGATGGTTAGATGCTATGAAAGTTGAAATGGACTCCATGTACTCCAATGGGGTTTGGATTGTAGTGGATCCACCTGAAGGCATTAAGCCTATAGGATGCAAATGGATCTACAAGAAGAAGAAAGGCAATCGATGGAAGCGCCGAGAGATATAAGGCAAGGTCGGTAGCCAAAGGGCTATACCCAAAGAGAAGGCATAGACTATGAGGAGACCTTCTACTTGATTGCAATGTTAAAATTCATTCAGATTTTACTTGCCATAGCGGCACACTTCGATTATGAGATCTGCAAATGGATGTCTAGACGGCCTTCCCGAATGGACATCTTGATGAGGACATTTACATATCTCGGCCGGAGGGGGTTCATTTTCCATGGGGAAGAGAACAAAGTGTGCAAATTATTGAAATCAATCTATGGACTTAAACAAGCATCTAGAAGTTGGAACATCGGGTTTGATCAAACGATCAAAGAGTTTGGTTTTGATCGAGAATGTTGATCAAAGAATATGCCTACAAGAAATTCAATGGGACTTGGTCTATTTTCTTGTCCTGTATGTAGTGACATACTTCTAATTGGGAATGATGTTGGAATGCTCACTGTTAAGAAATGGCTTTCCACTAACTTCTAGATGAAAGACCTGGTGATGCCACGTATATACTAGGCATCAAGATAGTTAGAGATAGGAAATGCAAAATTTTAGGTATGTCCCAAGCTAATTACATAGACAAAGTTCTAGAGAGGCTTAGAATGAAAGATTCTAAAAGAGGAAACGCTCACTTTAGACATGGCATAGCACTTTCTAAGTCACAATATCCACGGACTCGAGGACATAGAAACTATGAAAGGGTTCTATATGCTCGCCATTGGAAGCCTCATGTATGCAATGTTGTGTACTAAACCAAATATTTGTCATGCGATTGGTATGGTTAGTCGATTCCAATCAAACCTTGAGCCCAGGAACATTGGACAGTCTAAGTGCATCATGAAGTACTTGAGAAGAACAAAGGATTATTTCCTTGTTTATGGTGCGTATAACTTATCGTTAGTAGGGCATGGCTAACTCGATTTTCAGTCAGATAAAGATGATCGGGAATCAACATCCGGCATGATATTTATGCTAGGAGGAGGGTGTCATATGGAAGAGCGCATAAGCGAAGTCAATGATGGATTCCTACAATCGAGGTGAATACTTGGCACTTGTGAAGCGACTAAGAAAGGGTATGGCTAAGAAAATTTCTCGCCGACATGGAGGTAGTACTGACCTCATTAAAGACCCCATAACTTTGTTATGTGATAACAAAGGAGCCATTACTCAAGCTAAGGAACCAAGAGCAAATCGAAGAACAAGCACTTGGAGCACAAGTATCATTTCATTCGAGAGATAATACAAAGAGGGGACGTATCGATTGCCAAAGTTGATTCTACGTGATAATTTGTCCGACCCCTTAACCAAGGGACTTAGTTAAGTAGTATTTAATAGACATGTTGAGAACATGGGGATAAAACCCCGTTGGACATTTGGTTTAACGCATACAAGTAGGAGATTGCGTACAAGTGGGAGATTGTTGGATGTAATGTTTATGTGTCCATTAAACCCAATTTAATTTGATTAAATTAATTAATTTAGTTTTATTTAATTATGTACTTGTCATAATTGTATATTGCATCTTGCTCAATTCAAACCATTTTGTTCACAATCACGGATAGATTTGGGCAATCGTTTCTATGGTTGCTATATTTTACATTCGTATAATAGTGATTGGACCAAAATATAAATATAGGCACATTTCGTGTTGAACATGATCCACTGAGATTCCCAAATTATTCACCGTCAAGTTGTAGTTGCAACAGGAATCTCCGATAGTTATTTTCTCTCGCACTTGAGAGACACTTGCCATTTTATTTATGTTCCGTGACATTTGTGGTGTGTCAATGGTTGATGTCTCACCAAAGGATTGACTATATATAGGCCGTTCGGTTTGCACAATGTAAATAGTTGTGGATGTGATGCTCAATGAAGTTTCCCCTTTGTCCCGTAAAGGAGATCACTAAAAAGAGAGTGAACTGTTTGATTGTGCCATATCCAAAGCCTTGGTATTTTTGTAAAGAGTATTTTATTTTATTAATATTAAATTAAATGTATTTTAGAAAAGAGTTTTCAAAGAGTTTTATGGCCAATCAAAGTCCTCCATACTCTCCTAGATAAATTAAAATGGACCGGAATTGTGGCGGTGACATTTATTCCATGGTTGCGATGGCCCATTATAGGTGTTAGTAGTGTGGGGAGAAAATATAATAAAATTACCTACCGCAAAAGGTTTTCGGGTTACGACCGGTAGGATCATCTTTTATTGCAATTTTAGATAAGTTTTATCCTTATGTGTAATTTAGGATAATCTTATGGGCTACCCTTTAGGATCACACCACTTTGTTAGATCCGGACCGTATGTCACGCCCATCTAGATGAAGATATTTTACATTAAATAGAGGGTGACTGGACAACCAAAGTGTCATCCCAATACCTACGAGAATCACAGAGATAGTGTCCCGAGCCACATCCACCCTATCATCAATCGTGATAACAACAAGGAATGTGCCAAGTGGAATAAATCGTTCCAATTACAAAGTTAGCGAGAATAAATTAAATCAAATCATGTGAATTATAGAGCATCGGTTCTCTAATGATAACACATAGTACAATTTAAATGTTTGTAACCATTCAACCTCTCCTTATAATTAAACATAAAGTTTATACATGATTGTGGATGAATACATAAATTAAATAATAAATCATCGTCACTAGGGCACCATTCTTGGGTGTACATCTACATTCAAGCCACAGCCACCGGCTCCACTTGATTCGCATCCAACGGTGCTCATCAAGAGACTACTTGCATATCAATTAAAAGGGGGTTACGCAACGGGGTTAGCTACACTAGCTAGTGAGGGAGCAAAGGGGAATGCATATACATACACACAAACAATTTCAAGCGAGTAATGATGCATGCTAATGTTAGATTCATTTTCCACCTAGCACACAATTCTATAAGTCAAGTGTATTACTCTTTGTGAGAACTCTGGAGACACCGAGGGCCACTTAACTTATCACCCAGTGAAACCTCAATTATGTACTTGAAACTGCTCTCAAGTGCTTCCCAAAGTTAATTGACATTATCAAAAAGGTCTTCTTTCTCGCCTTTGAAGTCATTGACCATCTTGCACAAGCTACCGCAGCCCGTGAGGAACAACTATCCAGGCTCCAGGCCATCCATTCCCAATTGAAGATACTTTAAAAAGGAAAAAGATAGCCTAAGTAAGGAGGAGGGACAACTAGAGGGAGAAATTCATCGCCTACTGGAGAAGAGAGGCGCTGTGGCTTCTAGAAAATTCAGTGCAAGCCGAGACCATGCACTTGGCTGAGGCAGAGGCATTCAGAGGGTGCCTCCTAACATTTGGCTTTAGATCTTGAGAAAAACCCTTGCTTGTGTGAGGCTTCTAAGGTGTCCAAGGACATCGAGTCTCATTGAAAGCAACTTAGAGCTCCCTCTAGACTCGGGTCAAGCCCATGGGCCTACATAAACTTGAAAGGAATGCGTGCCGCCAAGTCCATTGGCTCTCTCCACCAACCACTACTTACTCGCCCCGATTACGTATGGCTGATCATCTTGTGTGGCCAATTGCCCGTTCTCGGCCTTATAATTCTTTGTATATAGCCGCTTGACTTTTCAAAATTTTTAAACTCATCTTTTGTGGCCGACTTAACATCTCCCGGCCTTTATTTCGTGTGTCTCATGTTTTATTCTTCTATGATGCTCTAAACTCCCGCATTGTGGGTAAAACGCCTTTTAGGTATTTCCCATTGGTTGGCCTAAGATGAATTGTGCCATCTATAGACTTTAACCTAAACACACCCTCTTTCATAACCTGGTGTATGATGAATGGACCTTCCCAATTTTGAGACCATTTGCCATACACAGGGTCTTTAAGCCCAATTGGTAGGATGGTTCTAAGGACCAAATCCCCTTCTTTGAAAGTCTTATCCTTCACATGTTTATTATAAGCCTTAGCCACCCTAACTTTTTGGGCATGTATTCGATCTAGATCCAAAAGTCGCTTTTCGCCCAAGTCATCTAATTCTATCGGCATGGCATCCTCGTAGTCTTGGGGTGTTAAGTCATTCTATCGTGCAACTCTACAATGATCTCACTATCCTCCCCGGAGGTTTTGAATGCCCAAAGTACTGTAATAAAGAGTCCGCCCCAAGTCCTAGGATGATCTTCAATTACCTTGGACAAGTTTGCTTTTATGATCTTATTGCTAGCCTCAGCTGCCCCATTGCCTTGCACATAGTATGGTGTCAAATGTGACTATTATACCATGCTCTTGGGCAAACTATAGTACTCCCCTCCTATAAACACGGTGCCATTGTCGCAAGTGAGGGTTTTAGGGAGGCCAAAATGATGCACAATGTGCTGCTTAAGGAATCTAACTACATAGGTTTCGTGGCCGATTTCATTGGAATGGCCTCAACCCACTTTGTAAAATAGTCGGGCTGTTACTACAAAAATGATGCCCTTGAGAAGGAGGCAACATTTCCCTATTAAATCAAAGCCCAACCTCAAACTAGCCAAGGCTTGATGATCGGGTTAAATTGCATTGTTGGTGCTCTTTATGTAAACGAGGAGTGCTTCGACACATATAACACGCCTTTGAATACGAATACAGATCCTCTAAAATAGTTGGCTAATAATAGGCATGATGCCTAATCAACCATCTCATTTTGATTCCTGCTTGATGAGCACCGCAAATACCTTCATGAACTTACCATAATCGGCATGGACTCATTTAAGCCTAAACACTTGAGCAGAAGCTCAACTTGCCCCCTTTGTACAAGTCATCCCCAAGTAATATATAGTTTAGGACACTGCATCATGTCTTTCAATCCACCTTCGCATTGGGCTCTTTGAGAAAGTGTATGAGTGAAGACCTCCAATCGTAGGCCGTACATCATCCAATTGGCTAATCTCCGAAGCACTTCTTCCTTTGAAGCTGAAGAGGACAATCCTCACTACACGTTAATCACCCTCTCCATCACTCCTTCTCGGCATTATCATTCTGTTCTCGGCTGAGCTAGACCATTAGCAATGTCATTCATTGATCGAGGCACATGCTTAACCGAAACATTATTGAATCGGTTTATGTTACTTTTGTCTTGTTGAAGTAGAGGATCAATGATTTGCTCTCATAGTGATATTCACTCGCTAACTATCGTATTACAGTAAATAAGTCTCCCATAATTTTGATGGCTTCCGCTTTCATTTCTTGTACGAGACTTTTAATCCTATAAGCAAGGCTTCATACTCTACCTAAATGTTAGAATAGGGAAACATAATTTAAAGGACAACTATTTTTCAACCCCACTAGGGACTTCGCGTTATTCCAACTCCTACTGAGTCCTCCGTCCTTGACCCATCAAACATCAAGATCCATGGAGTAAACTCAAAACCATTTGCTTCAAGCTCTGCCCCTAGTTGGTTGATAAGTAAAGGAGGGTGATCCACCAAGAAATCGACTAATGCTGCCTCTTGACCAATTTCTATGGTACATATTGTAAGGCAAACTCGTTAATGTCGGCATCCACTTCCCAAGCGTCCCCACGAGGATAGGCCTAGTAAGCATATACTTGATTATGTACGTACTGCAAAAAAGTTGCACGGTTGTCGGCAACAAGTAATACCCTAAACTTGGTGTAGGTAAAATACAATAACGAGCACAAAGCTTTTCTAAAGGAAGATACTTCTTCTCTATATCGGTCAAGGTTCTACTCAAATACTAAACTACTTGTTTGAAACCGAACTCATTGTCCTGAGTCGGCAATCCTCCAACCGAATCATGTGCAACTACTATGTAAAGTTTAAGAGGAACACCTTTCCTTGGGGGCATTAGAGCAGGTAGCTTACTCAAGTAAAGCTTATTTTCATAGCCTTCTAATGTTCTTCCCCAACGGAAATGGTCCTCTCGACTTGAGTCTCCACAACGGCAAAAATGCTCTTACTCGACCAGCCCGAATTAAATGAATCTCCTAAGAAAACTGATCTGGCCCAAGAACTCGCAATTCCTTTTTATTTCTGGGAGGCAGGACCTCGCGCATGATGGCTTTGGTTTTATTCTTGTCCACTTTAGTTCCCTTTGGTGGACCAAGAAACCCGGGAAATTTCTAGCGGACATGCCAAAAGCGCACTTCAAAGGATTCATCTTTTAACCGGTTTAGCCTCATTTGGTCAAACGCTCAGCAGTGGCTAAGGTGCTCATTTTCCTCCATAGACTTAACAACTACATTGGCGATGTAGACCTCCATAAAGTCCCCAATCATGTCGTGGAAAATAGTGTTCATTCCTCGTTGGTGCGTGCTTATTTTTGAGGCCAAAGGGCATGACCAACCATTTGTACATTCCTAATGCCCACAGGCATCCGAAGGCTGTTTTAGGGACATCTTCTTCCATTATAAATATCTGATTATATTCAAATGATCGTCCATGAAGGGCAGGATGTGGTGTTTGGAATGAGTCTATTAACATGCCGGCCATGGGCATAGGATATTCGTCCTTAGGCGTGGCCGTATTCAAATCTCTAAAATCAATATAGACCCTTAACCTTGCCATTCTTTTTATGATTGGCTAAATTGCCCAGCCACTCCGCATATCAGGCGGTCCCATAAAACCCGCCCCTAGCACCTCTCAATTCGTCTTTTATTTTCTCAACTACATCCTGCGCCATGTGCCTTGGACATTGCTTGATTGGTTTAAACCGTCTCCACTGGGTAAGCGGTGCTCTACTAAATTTTGGTCAAGACCAAGCACCATTAGATATTCCCAAGCAAAACAGTCTTTGTATTCTATTAATAAATCTACTAGTTTCGCATGAAACTCGGGACATACGTGAGACCACTTACATAAGTAGGCCTCTTTCATTATCGAACCTAAATTAACCTCCGCAAAGGATCTTGAACTTTGGCCGAAGTCTCTTCCATCTTCTCGAGGGCCAATGTAAGTCTTTCATTTTCGTATCATTCCAAATGGTTCTCTCTTCGTGGTTTGTTTACTACGATAGCCGGAAACTGAAAACTGTTCCAACCTAAGTAAGGCTAGTTTCTCTATCACTGTCTTTATTGGCTTGTCAATCATCATTAAATTCAGAACTCTTGAGGAAGGGAATATCGTCACGAATGACAAGCTTAAATAACTTCATAGAACCCAACTATTCGGCATCTTAAATAATCAGATGCCGAACTCAAGGTAGTAGGTTTTCCATACGGCCCGGCCTAGGAACTTAATGGGTCCAACATCCCCTTCGTAGAATTTCGTCCCCGACATGGCTTGCATTCACTAGAACGCCTTGGTTGTCGGAGGACACCTACTAATCTTTCCTTCCTCACCAAAACACCAGGACCTGGTGAAGGGATGATGGTATGCGCTTGTTTGCAAGAATCCGGTCTCGCCCTAAAAGTGCTTTTATAATTTGCCATCGCATCCATGACAAAGAAAGCTATTAGAGACGTCGGCTTCCAACCTCAAGCTCAAGAGGTATTTGTTTGATAAGAAAAATAACTACAAGCGCACGACGGGGCTTTAGCTACGGGTCGAACTCAAGGAGGCCAAAGTTATAAATCTTTACTCTCAATATGGGCAAAGTGTACTCAACAAGCAATTTATATCTCTAAACTTAAACTAAGAAAAATACCAAGAACAACTATCAAATTAAGAAACTAGGGTAAATGGGCAATTAACACAAAAAGTAAGAGAATGAGATGGGTAGATTGAAATTGAGATGGGCTCATAGGGACGACATCCACCACAAGGCTAAGGTAAGTCAATGATCAACACATCAAAGCATTGCATATATCATGGTCTAAAATCTATAAGAGATGCGGCAAAAAGGCTAACATATCCTATGAGTAGTACACATTCAATACACAATTAGATCTTAAAAATCATGAACATGAATGGTGTCATAATGGCTATGGCGGCAATATTGCATATAGTCCATTAGGATGACATGCACAATGCAACGGATCCAACAATTATGCCCAAATGATGAACTTGTCCATTAATACACAAGCATGCAAATCATCAACTCATCCTTCCTCATGGGCTTCATCCTATCCCAAGAATTGAGGATTTAGTTGGCCATGGGAAAATGCGAAGGAAGGAGGGGATCATGATGAGAACATTAAAACTAATCTATAAAAATAAAATCAAAATATTAAAGAACTTAACTTTGTGTAGAACTTGAACTAGAACCATTGAAATATACCAGCCTTTAATCAATCAACAAATTTGAATTATACTAATGTAAAAAGGGATGATTAAAAATCCTAAATTACATTAGATCTAGGAATGAAGAAGACAACATTACATCAAAGTTCTAAGCTAATAAAGTAACTAGAAAGGAAAAAGAAGAGAAAGAATGCTAAAACAAAACATTAAAGAGAGAATGAATTACAAGGGGGAGAAGACCCCCTATTTATAAACACAACCTCAACTTCTTGCAAAATTTGTGGCCACCTTCCTCTCTTTTCCAATTCAGCCAGCCAAGGGAGATTCCCTGGGTCAAATCACAAGAAAATCATTACAATATTCCCAGATTTGAGTAGCTTGCTTTGATTTGGCTCTAAATTCGCAAGTTCAAAAATACGGCTAATTTGAATTTTTATGTTGAAGGTCTAACCCAAGGTCAAAGCTACCAAGACACTATGTTGCATTGATCCCATGGTTGAATTTAATGAGGTAGCCCCATTGGTGAGAACTCACATACCATTAAGAAGGCAAACACAAACTCCTTGTAACTTATAGTTCACCACCAAATGTACAGCCTAAGGTAGGACCATCCCCTAATTTCTAGTCCTACCTGAGCAAATAATGACATTAGGGCCTTAAAATATTTAGGGAAGATTAATAGGTGAAGACATTACCAACGGGGTGATTTGGCACTGTTTCATTTAGGAAGAAAGAATAAAAGAGAGGTCTAAAATTAGCTTGAGAGTGTAGAAGCCAAGCTTGGAATCCTATCAAATTGCTCCCAATTTAAGGTAAAGAACCTATTTAAATTTTTTCTCCCAACCTATTCTTAAAACATAGGGTTGGTTGGTATTCTGTAAATTAAAGATAAGAAGTTAACACCCATCATGCTTCCATATACCGACATCTTGTTTCGCTAATTATAAACCAATTCCTATGCATGCATGCTTAAACCTAACTCCGTAGGACCTAATCCTAATTCTAGGTTAAACTAATGATGACCCTCATCACCTTAAATGTTTGAGTTAAAGAATTTCAGACCAAACATCAACTTGCATGTTTGATTTGATGATGAGAACTCAATCTCATACATGCATGTTAAATCTCAACACAAGTATAAATTCTGCTACTCTGGCAGATTGACCCCTACTTAGTTAAAATCATATAACTCCACAATCCAAACTTCATTTGGCCTGGTTCAATGTTTTTAGAAACTAGACTCATAGAGTTGCATTTCCTTAGAAGGAACTATTGTCCAATTATGTCCCCAAGTGAGTAGAAATTTCTCATCAAGTTCTGTCAGCCTGCATCGAATCCTTCGGTTGGACAGATTGACCTTTGTTTAATAAAAGCAATATAACTTCATCATCCAAATCTCATTCTCTTTGATTCCAATTTATATTTAGAAACTAGACTCATAGAGATGAATTTTCTTATAAGGAACTATAATGTCCAATTATGCCTTTAAGTGGAACTGAAATTCTTTTCAATCTAAAGCAAAAACAGTAAAACAGGATTCTTCCGGGCAAACTATCCCTAGAACCTATTCTACCCCCTCCCACCATGCTTTCAATTCTGTTCCATGTACATGAATCCCAAAGACTCAACCATATAGCCATATCCTACCATGTTTCCCATGTATAATCATGTATAGTGCATATTTGAGCCATGGATTCATTAATGCAAGCCTTCCATATGCTTTCCTTCCCATTTATACTATTACAAGCTGTAGATGCTTAGATTTCAGGTTCTAGCCATATTTATAGCTTTAGATATATGCTAACTCATGTACATATAGCACATGGATGGTAGGATAGAACTAAGGATCTTCACATGCATGTTGTATTTCTTATTTGTTAGCTTAGTATCTCTACTATACTGACTAAAACACCAATTTCCTACACTGTTAGTAAGGATAGATGATGTTATAGGACTGGTTATAGCCTTGCTTAAGCTGATCCTCGCTTTTGCATGAACCCAATCCATCGACTCCATGTAGAAAACCATGCTTAGGATCATGTAAACCGTTGTTTTTGTTCAAGTATATGTATTACTATCCCTCTAGGAGTTATCCCAAATCGAATTAGTGTGAAACCAGAAGCAAACCAAGCTTGGACTAAAAATCTCATGAGTTAAACAAGTTGACTCCAAGCGTTGCACCCAAAAACACCCAAAGTTGGAATGCCTGTAGTTGCACCCATAAAGGCCCAAAGTTGAAAGGCCCAGCGGGCTGATTTCCAGACCAAACCTAATCCAAACCTTATGGGACTTCAACACAGCCCCAAAATAGCACTTATAACATAAAAACCA